>NC_136538.1:22500-622500 GCF_910591455.1 Pholis gunnellus
TTAGGACTGACTAGAAATGACTTTGAGTTCAACTCTAAGAATTATCTCCAAGTACATGGGACGGCCATGGGGAAAAAGTTTGCTCCGGCGTACGTCAATATATACATGGCCGATTGGGAGCAGACAGTTTTGCCCAAATGTGACCAAGTCCCGCTATTGTACATACGGTATCTTGACGATATTTTTGGGGTGTGGAGTCATTCGGAACCTGATTTCAGACAGTTCATTAACACACTGAATAACCATCACAGTTCAATCACGGTAAAATACAACTTACAAAATGAGCACATTGAATTTCTGGACACTGAGGTTTTTAGAATGAGGAGGGAGGATGGGAGGGGTGGTCTGGGGACTAGGGTATATTTTAAACCAACAGACACACATGCCTTATTACATAAAAACAGCTATCATCCCAAACACACATAGGGGGATTGTAAAATCCCAACTATTGAGATTTGGGAGGATTTGCACAAGGCCGGTGGACGTTGAGGTGGCAACGAGAGTCCTTTTTAAAACCCTTAGAACAAGGGGCTACAGTAGGACATTTCTCCGCTCTATTAAAACAGACTTACATCAGAGCTGCCACCTAGCTGAAATACCCAAAAGAGTGGACCAAAACACCAAACTCGTCCCTTTTGTGACCACATTTTCCCATGCCTCAGTAAAACTAAACACCAAAGTTAAAATCCAGTTTAAAAAATTACAAAGAGTGATTGAACCTCTGTCTGATTTTAGAGTGATATCTGCTTTTAAAAGGAACACAAACCTGAAGGACTTGTCCATGCTTCACTGAGGAGGGGTAAACAACAAGAAAATAACACACATTTCAAATTAATTAAATACATTAGAAATAAACATACTGACCTTGGTGCTCCAGTTTGGCAGACTTTTCAGCTGAACTCGTCGAACCTGGTCTATGGAATTGAGTGCGTAATCTGCAATAAACTGTACATTGGACAGACAAAAAATAAATTGCAAACGCGTCTCCAACAGCATATGTATTGTATTAATCGCCAAGATAAGGCAACTGAGTTGTATGTTCATTTTCGGGAACATGGGAGGGAGAACTTGGTTATCTCAGGACTCGAGTCTGGGGTGGGATGGTCCGAGGCCCAAAGATGGGCCGCAGAAAGACGTTGGATTAATAAACTTAAAACAGTCTTTCCCACGGGCCTGAATGAGGTGGAATAAGGCTCTCCTTGTTCCAAACTTCTCCAATTATCCCACCCTGGGTACCTTACATAAATTACACGCAGAGAGTTGTATATTCCTGGTCCTGTGTACCATCGTTGGTACACAGGACCAAAAATTATTTGTTGAGCCAGGGCTGGGGGATGAGGATTATCGTGTGCCCGTGCTCTCTGCTCACCTATTGGGTGAGCAGAAAACTTATTCCCCTCACCTAACCCTAACCCCCAACCCCTAACCCTACCCTAACCCTAACCCCGCCGGGACTTATGGGGCTATCATAGACGCCTGAAATTATTAAATCATTTTAAGTTTGCCACAGGAGTGGCCCAAAAGGGTTTTACAGAACCAACAAACTGGGAACCAGAGTGGGAACTAGTCCCTGACATCCTGAAACAATTAATTAGCCAGGACACCAGGGACCTGGAGAATACCTCCATCAGGGTCCAGTTGGAAGACAATCTGTCGAAACCAGAAAGACAAGCACTCAATAAACTTAAACAAAACCAGGATATTGTCATCAAACCAGCAGACAAGGGCTCTAAAATAGTAATCATGGATAGGAATCAGTACCTAACGGAGGCCCACAGACAATTAAATAACACAACACATTACTCACCTCTCAGTGGCCCTCTGCAAGCAGAGACCCAAGTCAGGACCCGTCAAATCCTGCAGATTTTATATGAAGAGAAATTCATCTCTCATAAACAAAAAACTTACCTTTTTGGTCCAGACCTTCCTCGTCCTCGAAAATTTTATCTTCTGCCAAAGATCCACTGAAATGGACTGTCCCCCATCTGATTCCCCCCGGTCGGCCGATCATCTCCGACTGTGGGAGCGAATCTTATAGGGTAGCAGAATATCTTGAGAAATTTCTAGGCCCGCTGTCCCAGAAACACCCCAGTTATGTCAAAGATACGTACGATTTTGTCGACAGGATCAGCAATCTCCAGGTACCAGCTGGGGCCATGCTGTTTTCAGTCGACGTCGATGCGTTATACACCAACATCGACACTTCACTGGGCCTTAGGGCGGTCAGACAGGCCTTCGACAGATATCCGGACCCCTCTAGACCAGACGAGGCCCTCCTCTCCCTTTTAGACCTAGGACTGAGACGGAATGATTTTGAATTCGACCAGAAACACTATCTACAAATACACGGTACGGCCATGGGCAAGAAGTTTGCCCCCTCTTATGCAAATATATACATGGCAGATTGGGAGCAGACCGTGTTATTAAAGTGTACTAAAACACCTCTGGTCTATATAAGGTATCTGGACGACATCTTTGGAGTTTGGAGTCATTCAGAACGGGAGTTTGACCTCTTTATTGAGATGCTGAATGGCCATCACACTGCCATCACAGTCAAACATAATCTCCAGCATGACAGGCTTGAGTTTTTGGATACGGAGGTTTTTAAGGTGGAAGGACAGGATGGGGTGGATGGGCTGGGTACCCGTGTTTATTTTAAACCCACGGATACTCATGCCCTACTTCATAAAACAAGCTATCACCCCAAACACACTTTTAAGGGCCTAGTTAAATCCCAGCTGATGAGGTACAGCAGAATATGTACTTACCCAGAAGATGCAGAAGCAGCTACAAAGATACTCTTCCGGGTCCTCCGGACCAGAGGGTATGGGAGAACATTCTTACGTTCTATTAAAAATGAAAGTCAGAACAGACTGCAGATCCAGGCACCGGATGGAGCGAAGGCGAGAATGGTCCCCTTCATCACCATGTTTTCTCCGGCGGCCCTGGAAATAAATAAGAGTGTAAAAAAACAATTTCAGAAACTGCAGAACACGGTTAAACCCCTGTCCAATTTTAAGATCATATCTGCATTCAAGAGAAATACCAACCTCAATGATCAACTGGTCCATGCTTCACTGATAAACAGACGGCCCCAAAGAAATACTTACTTCCGGGTCACCAAATTCATCAAAAATCAAATTACAGGCTCAAGGGCACCCATCCTCCAAACCTTCCACATCAACTCCTCCAACCTGGTGTATGCCATAGTATGTCTGGCCTGCGGCAAAATGTATGTGGGTCAAACAAAAAATACAATACAACAACGACTCAAACAACACATTTATTTAATAGACCGCCAGACAAAAAACACAAAACTGTACACACACTTTAGGGAACATGGCAAAGAAAATTTGACAGTCTCGGGAGTTGGAGTCCGGAGTGTGCTGGTCAACAGCCCAGAGACTCCGTTTAGAAAGCCACTGGATCCAGAAATTAAATACAAAATGGCCCAGTGGCCTCAATGAACTGGAGTGAGGAGATTCCTGGGAGGATAGAGAAAAAAAGAGAAATAAAACCTGTGTGCCCGTGCTTTCCGCTCACCCCTCTGGTGAGTGGTAGTTTTTGATTTTCCCACTCCCTAACCCCTAACCCTAACCCATTTCTCACAAACAAAAAACGTACCTTTTTGGTCCAGATCTTCCACGTCCTCGGAAATTTTACCTGCTGCCAAAGATTCATAAAGATCCTTTGAAATGGACTGTTCCCCATCTGATTCCCCCCGGTCGGCCGATCACCTCCGACTGTGGGAGTGAGTCTTACAGGGTAGCAGAATATTTGGAGAAATTTCTAGGCCCTCTGTCCCAGAAACACCCCAGTTTTGTCAAAGACACGTATGACTTTGTCGACAGGATCAGCAATCTCCAGGTACCAGCTGGGGCTATGCTGTTTTCAATTGACATTGATGCATTATATACAAACATCGACACTTCACTGGGCCTTAAAGCGGTCAGACAGGCCTTTGATAGACATCCGGACCCCTCTAGACCAGATGAGGCTCTCCTCTCTCTTTTAGAGTTAGGTTTGAGACGAAATGACTTTGAATTTGATCAGAAACACTACTTACAAATACACGGTACTGCCATGGGCAAGAAGTTCGCCCCCTCATACGCAAACATATACATGGCAGATTGGGAGCAGACCGTGTTACCTAAGTGCACCAAAACACCTCTGGTCTACATAAGGTATCTTGATGACATCTTTGGAGTCTGGAGCCACTCGGAACAGGAGTTTGACGTTTTTATTGATACCCTGAACGGCCATCATACGGCCATTACAGTCAAACATAACCTCCAACACAACAAGGTTGAGTTCCTGGACACGGAGATTTTTAAAATGGGACAGGATGGGGTGGGGAGGCTGGGTACCCGTGTTTATTTTAAACCCACGGATACCCATGCCCTACTTCATAAAACCAGTTATCACCCCAAACATACCGTTAAGGGCCTAGTGAAGTCGCAACTGATCAGGTACAGCAGAATATGCACTTACCCAGAAGATGCAGAAACAGCTACGAGGACACTCTTCCGGGTCCTCCGGACCAGAGGGTATGGGAGAACATTCTTGCGCTCCATTAAAAATGAAAGTCGGAACAGACTGCAGGTCCAGACACCTGATGGAGCCAAAGCAAGAATGGTCCCCTTCATCACCATGTTGTCTCCGGCGGCCCTGAAAATCAATACGAGTGTAAAAAAACAATTTCAGAAACTGCAGGACATGGTGAAACCCTTGTCAAATTTCAAGATTATATCGGCCTTTAAGAGGAATACTAACCTGAATGATTTACTGGTCCATGCCTCACTGACGAACAGACGGCCCCAAAAGAATACCTACTTCCGGGTCGCAAAATTCATCCATAATCCAAATACAGGCACAAGGGCACCCATTCTTCAAACCTTCCACATTAACTCCTCCAATCTGGTGTATGTTATAGAATGTCTAGCCTGCGGTAAAATGTATGTGGGTCAAACAAAAAACACAATACAACAACGACTCAAACAACACATTTATTTAATAGACCGCCAAACAAAAAATACAAAACTGTACATACACTTTGGGGAACATGGGAAGGAGAATTTGAGAGTCTCAGGACTGGAGTCCGGAGTGGGCTGGTCAGCAGCCCAGAGACTCCGGGTGGAGAGCCACTGGATCCAAAAACTTAAAACAAAATGGCCCAGTGGCCTCAATGAATTAGAGTGAGGGGATTCCTAGGAGGAGAGAGAAAAAAAGAGAAATAAACCTGTGTGCCCGTGCTTTCCGCTCACCCCTCTGGTGAGTGGTAGTTTTTGATTTTCCCACTTCCTAACCCTAACCCTTGTGCCCGTGCCCCCCGTGACCTTCACTAGGAGGTCACGACTTCACCCAAACCTAACCCTAACCCTATTTTGTTATATATGCATTTCCGGGATTTTTTGTCCCATTTATTTATATTTATTTATATTTATATATTTATTAAGGAAACACTATATTATTTTGCTTTTTTTCTCTTATCTCCTTGTTTGCCCGTTTTTATGAACTTTTTCTTACAGCCTGTTAAACTAGGCCTTCACCTGTATCCCCCGGGGTGAACCATGGAACCTTGATCTTTTGAACCTCCTTTCCCCTTTTAACAGTTTCTCTCCGACTGTCCCGCTGTTTGTTGCTCTGCTGCCAGGCTGTTTTAACAAACACCCCCCTTTTTTTAAAAAAAGACAGCTTATAGTTTGCTTTTTATCTTTTATTTTTTTAGTAATTATTTTTATTTATTTTTCCTTACTACCTTCTTTTAAGGTCCATTTTATTTTCCCCATTTTATCTTTTATTTTTTTAGGGTTTTTTTCAAAACATTTTTAAAGGTCAGCCCCCTTGTGCCAGTGCCCTTCGTGGCCCTCTTCGGAGGGCCGCGCTTCTCACCAAAGCTAACCCTAACCCTTAACCCTAACCCTTAGAATTGAACAACACATCTACATGATCAATAGTGGTAATGGCACGAGCGTCCTGTACACACATTTTAAACTCCATGGCTCACACAATGTACAAAGTGTGGGCCTTGAGAGCAACAGACATTGGAGTGTGGCGCAGCGGCGAGCAGCGGAGAGGAAATGAATGCACAGACTAAGAACAATAGAACCTGAAGGTCTAAATGAAAAATACTAACCGTGTGTCCATTTTTTAACCAGGTTTTTAAACCTTTTTTGGAAATAAACCATTTCCGGATCTCCATGGTCCCACCCCCACTTGTCTTTTTACTGGCAATTCCGTCTGCTGTGCAATTATTTTCCTTTTCCTATTTATGTCTGTTTTCTTCCCCCCTACTATTTTAGGTACCCCTCCACTGTGCAGTCATATGTAATATTTAAATTATAATTTTTCAATATTTATTTTAATTATTTATTAAATTAATTATGCTATTGTATATATTCATTTTATCAAATATTGTGTGCTTTTAAACTCTTGCATGGTATAATTAATTTATATTTCTTTTATTTCATTTCTTTTATTTATTTATTTATTTATTCATTCCTTCAGACATATACGGTGGTGGGGTTGCCACATATTTAACTATAGTTTTTCTTAATTTTCGCATGCAGACGGATGATATTTTAAATAAAGGACCGTCCATTTTAACTCTCTTAACCCAGTGTTTCCTCATCTTGTGGTTGTTTTATGTTTGACCCCCCTCTTGTTTTAAAAGCACTTATCTTAAAGTTTTAGATGTGGTGTGCATGTGTGTATATATATATATATATATATATATATATATATATCCTTTTTTATCTTATTTAATTTATTTATTTATTTTATTGTTTTATTTATATATTTATAAAGGAAACACTATTAATTTGTTGGACGGTGCCTTTAATTTCTGATTTTTACAGGAACCGCCACCGGGGGGCAGACTTTGGAGATCCAGGGGTTTCTTTTAAGAGTCTACTCCCGTTGCCCGGCTTGCGTCTGCTCTGATGCTCTGTCTTTAATAATTTATTTATTTTATTGTTTTATTCTTTTAGTAGATTGTTTATCATGGGGGGACTTTTAGCAAGATCTATGCTCCAAATGGAAGAACACTTCAAGATCTTTTAGATTAATGCTCCCCTTGTGCCCGTGCCCCCCGTAACCTTCACCAGGAGGTCACGACCCTAACCTAACCCTGACCCTAACCCTAGACCCCTAACCCTAACCTAACCCTAATAAAAATAAATAGAATAAATAAAGTAAAATTAATCAAATGAATAAATAAAATAAATATAATAAAATAAATATATTAAATAAATGCAATTAAATGAAATAAAATAGATGAGAAATATAATAAATAAGAGAAAATGAAATAAAAAGGAATGAATAAAATAATAAATGAAGTAAAGGGGAAACATACATTACATTGGATAGTTAAGGTTAAAAATTATATTCCAAAACAAAATTACATTAAAAAAGAAGAGTTTTGGGGGCGAGGTATATACTACCTTCAGGGGGAGGTATATACTACTTGGGGATTCCTCCCTTCCGGGGTCTCCCGGGGCGCTCGGAAGGGAGCCTCGGGCAGGGAGACAGAGGAGCCGACCCAGGCGGGAGAGAGGGTTAGATGTAAAAACATCACCCCTCTTCATCTCTGTGGGGGAGTCAAAGGACAACCCGACCCAGTCAACTAATCCTAATCTCAGCCACCTTAAAACCCTAAATGGGACCCTTAACCTAAAACCTAACCCTAGCCCAGTATGAAGGAATGGGGGGAAAAGATGGCAGCACCGGGATAGGCCACCTGGGTGTACGGATCCGCCGAGTCAGGCGGGGGAGGGGGTGGGGTAGGGGGGTTTTAATACCCCTCCCTATTCCGGGCCGAGTAGGGCATCCCGGGGATGAGGCGGGAGGAAAGAATGGTTGAAGTGACATGCGCTGGCCAGTCGCCTGCTTGGCGCCCTTTCCACTGGGTGGCCCTAGGGGGTAGGGTGGGGCCCGGGGCCTATACAGGCCCCATTGCAGAGGGCCCTGCCGCACCCCCCGGGGTCCACTTGGACCGGCCCCAGGTTGAAGGCATCAAAACCCTTACCCAAAACTAACCCTACCAGCGAGCGCCTTTCGGACAGACCACAACCGGCCGTTCCAAAAAAACGCCTCTAGCCAGTCCGCAGCAGACCAGAGGGTGGGGTATGTAGAGGGGTGGGGGTGGGGAGATGGGTTGTTCTACCGAAGGGGCTAAGGGTATGGTTGGGGGAGGTGGGCAGATGGGATTCTGACGGGTCTTTTTTGTCTCATTCTGTGTCGGCCTGTAGCTCAAAAGTAAGATGGTGACTACGGAGAATGAGATGGCCGGATTTCGAGAACTGACGAAGGAGTTGTTCAACCTGCTGAGGGCCCACCACCATTGGGGGCTTATCAACCAGGCAGTGAGAGGAGGGGATACGCCAAGGACGATGAGGAGGATCCAGGGGTACCTGGCAGGGATTATCACCTGGGCAAAGGAAAGGGGGGTTCAAAAAATGGGGGGGGAGATTCTAGGGAAGAGTGGACAGGGGGAGACGGGGGGTTTAGCCGGGGAAGGGGAGGTCCGGAAGGGCCGGGACGGAGAAGAAGGAGGGTCCGGGGGGGTATAGGTGGGGGGTGAGGGGGGTAGGGGTAATTTTGGGGGGGGTAGGAAGAGAAAAGGAAGCAGGCCTACCAGGAGAAGGGTGGAAGAAGTCCCCTTGGCAGAACAATGGGGGAAGGGGGGCCCGCCACCGGGGGCCGGAGGGAGGCCGTTCTGGGGGCTGACACCAAGGAAACGGAGCGGGGCCTCACTTTGCCAGCCTACCCCAGCACCCGCACCGAAGCCAGGACCAGCACAGGTGACGTGTGAATGGGCGGTCAGCCATGGGGGGAGCGAGGGGGCACATTGGAGGATAGACCCCCGTAGGGCGGTGCTGCTTCTGGGGGACTCTAATTTGGGCAGGATCCTGCGGATCTGGGAGGTAAGACTCCAGAGGGAGTGCTTCCCAGGGGGCAGCCTTTCCACAGGCATCCAGGTGCTGAGGGCCCACAACCCCGTTTCCCCGAAGGTTGAGAAGGTGTTGCTTGCCTTCGGCCTGGTGAGGAGTGATCAAGGGGAGGGGGGCTCTGAGGCGGACAGGGTGAGGGAACTTAGGACACTAGAGGAGGAAAAGTTCCCCGGGGCCGAAATTTGGATCCCTCTGGTGAACGCGTCCCCTCGGGTAGGGTTGGACGAGCGGACAAGGATTAGGGCCCTCAACAAAGCCATTGGCCAGCACCCCTACCACATCCCGCTCCTGAGCAGTGAGGATTTCGAGGTGGAGGCCGACGGCCGGACATGGCTCAGGAGTACGGCCAAAAAGATGTGGGAGCACTGGCGGACGGTGCTCGGGATGGGGGAGCCTGAGTGCGGGACCCCGGAGAGAGGTGAGGACTACGGCATTATTAATTTGTCTTCCACACTCAGCTTGGGCCCGGACCATAAGAGATTGCTTAGAAAAGGGCTCTCCTTTGTCCCGGTGCCGGGGACCACCGGTCGGACAGAGACACTGAAGCAACGGAGGGAGGAGTGGGGGGTAGGGCTCGCAGAATACCACAGGCGGCTGGGGATTTGGGCCTTTTTTGGAGGGATACCGTCGGGGGAGTGGGTCCCGTTTAGGGGACCATCCGTGTGGGAACCATCTCCGGCCATGTTACCAACCCAACTATTGGGGATTTTTGAGAGGGATAGGGCGATTGGTGAGACATTGGGGATGGGAGTGGAGGGGGAGAATCTTTCAGCTGGGGAGCTGAGGGCCTTGAGGGAGCTAAGGGAGGATGACTCCATTGTCATGAAACCGGCCGACAAGGGGGCCCAGGTGGTGATTATGGACCGGGAGCAGTACGTGCAGGAAGCCGAATGACAGTTGGGGGACCCGGAGTATTATCTGGAACTGGAAACCCCGATGGTGGTGGCCACAGCGGCTCTTATCTTGGGACGGCTGGATGACATGGTGGGATGGGGGGTTATAACTTCACGACAGCAACTCTCTACTTAAAGGGGGGGGGGAACCTAAGGGCCGATTGTTCTACCTTTTGCCCAAGGTCCACAAGGCCCCTGAGGTGTGGCCCGTCCCACTGAGAGCACCACCAGGGAGACCGATTGTGTCGGACTGTGACAGCGAGAGCTACCGTATAGCGGAATTCTTGGATTATTTCCTGAACCCTTTGTCCAGGAAACACGAGGCATACCTTAGGGACACGGAGGATTTCTTGGGGAAGGTACGGGCCATGACCCTAGTAGAGCCCTGCTTCTTGTTTACCATGGACGTGGCCAGCCTGTACACAAACATCGAGACAGACAGGGGCCTGGCGGCGGTCCAGCATACCTTTGAGCGATACCCAGACCCAACTAGGCCAGATGATGACCTGTTATTCCTACTGGAGCTGAGTCTCCGGAGGAATGACTTTGTATTCAATGAGAGGTATTACCTTCAGGTCAAGGGGACGCCCATGGGCAAAAAGTTCGCCCCGGCTTATGCCAACATCTATATGGCCCGGTGGGAGGAAACGGTCATGCTAGGGGAGGGGGGGGGGGTAAGGCCCCGACACTACCTGAGATACCTGGATGACATCTGGGGGGTATGGGCTCATTCACAAGGGGAATTCCTGGAGTGGGTGAAGACCCTGAATGGGCATCACCCTTCGATAAAGTTGACCGCAGTCACACATAGAGAGAGGATCGATTTCCTGGATGTGACGGTGTTTAAAGGCCCAGACTTCCTGTCCACAGGGCACCAAGGTGTTTTTTAAGGCCACGGACTCCCATGCCCTGCTACATGGGTCGAGCTTTCACCCTGTACACACCTTCAGGGGGATCCTGAAGGCCCAATTACTGCGATTTGGGAGGATTTGCTCCCACACAGAGGATAGGGAAGTGGCTACCCGGACCCTATTTAGGGCTCTGAGACAGAGGGGGTACTCCCGTTCCTGCTTGAGAACGGCAAGGAAGGAGGTGTTCGGGGCACAGGGAGGGGGACCAAGGCGACCCCCCAGAGGTAAGACCATGCAAAAAATCCCCCTGATAACCACCTACTCCTCTTCCTTGGTACAGGGCGTGAGGAAAGCGAGGGAGAACCTGGCAGCTGGGGTTGGTGGGACCTGCATGGGGAGGACCGGGACGATGGTAGGAGCCTATCGCCGAAACCCTAATTTGAGGGATGCCCTGGTGGGGGAGAGACTGCCCAGAGAGGGAGGGGTCCACCCACGGAGGGCTGAGAGGGAAGAAAAAGAAAAATAATGGATAAATGCAGAAGGTCTGAAAAAATTAATAAAAGATATAAAAAAATAAAAAAAATTACCAGACCAAATCCCAGCCTCGGATGGTTCTTTTTAGGGGGGGCGGGAGGAGCTAAAAAATTAAAATGACTTAAAATAAATTTTAAATTAATTATAAAAGGACTAAAAAGAAGAGAATTAAATTAATTAGAAAAGAAGTGTATTTACATTAAAATAAACTTAATCAAAAGAAAAAAACCAAAGGGCAACTACATTAACAGACAGGGCAAGAGGAAAACCCAAAAAGAGGGGAACAATTGAGAATGTTCTCCCCTTTTTTTAATGTTCTCCATTTTATTTTCCCCATTTTATCTTTTATTTTTTATTTTAGGGGTTTTCTTCAAACATTTCTAAAGTTCAGCCCCCTTGTGCCAGTGCCCTTCGTGGCCCTCTTCGGAGGGCCGCGCTCCTAACCAAACCTAACCCTGCCAGTGCCTAGGGGGCTTAGGACCCTAACCAAAGCGACCTTTTAACCAAAAGGCAAAACCCCCTTTTACTATTCTTTTTTCAGTTTTACATTCCCCTTTTTTACTGTCGATATCGAGGTCCCAATCTGCAGCAGATCACGATGACACCACTTGACCCTACTGACATAGATTCTTTCTTTTTCTTTTTTCAGGGAGGCCCCCCTACTAAGGTCGAGAGAGTGGCAATGGAGGAGTCAGTGAGACGGCGTCTATATCTGCCTCTCCCATAAGCCAAAGCTTTATCCCATGCCACTCTATCAAACCCCGGGAGGTCCTCGAGAGCGAGGGCAATAACTGAGTCATAATGATCTTTTAAGATATGCATGTTATTTCTCATCCATTCTCCCGTATTGTCCCTCACTCTATTGGCTGTAATTGTATTGGGAGATGATGGTTTGATGAACAATGTTAATTTGTCCACCTGCCTGAGCATCCCCACCGGAAACCTGTCTGTACGGTAAGTATGATCAACAACCTCCGCATGATGGATGGCCTGAAGAAGTTTGAAATATCTTTTTTCCATTCTTTCAGGTGGAGTGTTAGCTGTCCCCTCATTTCCCTCAGGTCGAGTGTGTGATACCCCCTGCTGGACTGAATTCCTGTTACCATGGTTCTGTTGGGGAGTTGCCCCTCCCCCTCTCCTCCCCCGTTTGACCACTGTGGTCCATTCCTCCATGTCGTCCCTTCAAAGAAATGACGACAAATAGCTCCTGGATGTGCAAATGTAAAACATGAATCTCGTTCTAAACCCACTGGTATAATTCCTGTTAAATACCCCTGGAGGTAAGTAAATAATTGTAAATAGAATTAGGATCTGGACATGGTCCAATATCTGGGTCGATTTGTGCACCCCGGCTGCAGAAAAAAAGACACCTTTTCTCTACTAAAAAGAAAAAGGAAGACTTTATAAATGGGGGGGGGGGCCCTTGTAGGGTAAGGAGGACCCCTCTCTATAGATCCCTCTATTGTACCGATTTTCTCCCAGAAGCTGCCTCTCAAGGCACTAAGGCGAACCGCACTGTGCAAGAGCACCGCAAACCATGCAAAATGTTTTTAATTGAATCCTATGTTGGAGGCACTCTAGGCCAAGTAATCTTGGGTAAAACAAATCACACGTGTACTAAAGTTCTAAGAGAAAATATAAACCTCAAGAAAAAGGCACTCTGTGAATGGATTTTTTAAGCAAAAATTATAAATCACTGTGCAAAAGGGCCCATCCCCAAATAGGGTTATTTGAGCTACCACGCACACAACAGACACCAAGTAAGAGAGGGCTGCAAAAATTCATGGGCAACCGTCCCCCTACCTAGAGTCAAGGACATAAAGGGATCTATGCAGCAAGGCTTTTTGAGCAGGTAATGTATAAGGGTGCACAACAAAGTGTTTTTAAAGGAAACACATTATAAGATGGATCCTAGCCAGATCTCAATTCTCATAAAAAACCAGTGGGACTGATACAGCTTTAAAAGAGGGCGTTAAGGACACTTAAGTGTTAAAAAATATATATTGGAGCTCCTGACGTTTCGGCATGTGTGCCTTCCTCAGAGGAGAATTGAAAGTGAGCACAAAAGAGGAAGTATATATGCCTTCCCTAGGCCTTGACAGGAAGTGTGGGTTCCTGTAATCAGGTGACCAAGCTGTTTCAGCTGTTGGTCACCAGAGGAACACCTGTCTCTTAATGAGTACCAATTAGTAACGGTTCCAACAGTAACATCAGTATATATCCATATATTTCTCAGTTACATGGGTAATGGGTCTCAGAGAATAACAATAAAATTAAGAAACATCAGAAGGAAACAAGTGAATAAAATACACCTCTAATATCCCCCGAGATGCATTATAGGCTATTCACAGAGATGGGCAAAAATACATCAAAATGTATTTTGATACAAAATACAAAATACCCCCAAATAAATGTATTACAACAAAATACAAAATACAAAATACTGGTGCCAGAAAATGTAACAAAATACATGTATTTTGTATTTAAAATATAGGAAATACTGTTTTCTAGATTTTCTGTTTTCTCACAATTTGGTATAGCAGAGCATTCAGGTTTATATAATGTACACAATGCTCTGGTGAACCCCACAAACAGGAAGAACAGTCACAGAATGTCAGTGTAACTAAGCAAAGCTATTGAAAGACAACAACTTCATTATGTATATATATATTTTTATTAATGGGACTTAACAGCCCATAAACTTTGGCTTTGTATCAACAAGAAAATATTCATCACATATGACATACAAGCTCCCAATCTCCCTCTTTCTATAGCTAGCTACTCGACTGATAAGTTAACTTGCTAAACACTGGCTATGCACTAGCCTAGACAGCATGCTAGCGTCATTAGCATCTTAGCATCGATCGCTAGCTTGATATTATAACCATCACCATGTATATACAATAGGCTATGTAGCCAGACCCAGACATAAATTATACATCAAGCTAGTTGACATCTCTCACACTCAGATAAAATATTTAACTTCACAGATAATCCGTTGAACTTGAAGATCTGAAGACTGAACTCGTGAACTGTTTTTTGATTCGTGGAGAAAGTATTTTGAGTATTTTAAATACAAAATTACTCCACTCTAAAGTATTTTGTTACAAATTACGTTAGATTTTGAATCGGCCCTATCAAATACAAATTACAAAATACTCTAAAGTAATTGAAATACGTATTTCAAATACAAGTAATTGAAATACTGCCCATCTCTGCTGTCAGCCAGGATTCAAGGTGGTCACCCTTCCAGCTGTTCAAGCTTTTTTTCCACCTCACTGTTGGTGAAACAAGATGGCACAGAAACTGAAGGCGGCAGGAAAAAAATTCAGATGGAAACCCCTAACAAAGGATGAGTTTTTTACATTTTTGGCCGTCGTCATTTTCTGTGGACTGGTGAGGTGCCCTACAAGAGATGACTACTGGAGGAGAATACCGCCGTACAATTTCAGCTTTCCAGCCTCAGCCATGAGCCGAAATCGGTTCAATGCTATCTTCTGGTGTCTCCACCTCAGTGACCCTGATGAGGATGACAAAAATGAAGAAAAAAGGGGAACTCCACAGCATGACCGGCTTTTCAAAGTCAAGCCACTTTATGACGACATTATGGTAGCGTGTAAGGCATCCTATCATCCTGACCAGAGGCTGGCCATAGATGAGAGAATGGTAGCCACAAAAGCCAGGCTAAGTTTCAAACAGTATTTACCACTAAAGCCAACCAAGTGGGGAATAAAACATTTGTTGTTTCCAAATGTTTGATGTGTGATGTGTAATATATTTATGCCTTTTTTTTCTTTCTAAATAAATCTGCTCCACTTGGAGTCAATTTTGCATTGCTATTGGTGGTTATTACACAGTTATACACATTGGTAATATCAAAAATCTATTGAAAAGTTGGAAATTCTAAATTTGTGAGCATTTTAGCTCTAATTGATGAAATATATCAAAATGTAAAGGAAAAAACACCTTTAGTGTGTCAGAATATCATTTGGTTACCATGTGTCCAATTGTGTCTCCAAAATGTCCTTTTAGAGCTCCGCCTGCCTGGATTTCTTCATAGAAGAAACACTGTAGACTGGTCATACTTTGTCCAATCTTCTTCAAATTTGAGGCAGTTGTTCACTGATAGTGTAGTTACAACCCTATACTGTCCTTTCCTGGTACAGATACAGCCACAGACAGTTATTTATACTGAAAGTATTTTTTTTATTTTCGGAGGACAAAAATCTTCAATTTTGACTGACTTCAAAAGCCCACTGCTCTGTTTCTGTATGACCTACATGTTTTCTGACACTTTCACAATGAACTATAGGGGGTTTTCTTTCTGGCAAGACATCATTGATGCATATAGTCGGAGTGGTTCAGGCGTTATAGCCATTCTCATTTGGGTATGTCATTTTAGGCGTTTTTGCTCCAAAATGGGGGAGTGGAAGAGGTTAATTGGACCATCCAGGAGTGGAAGATTTTCTGGGCCGTAGCCGGGGTCCAGTGGACATGGTCACGGTTGTTCACCTGGAACTGGTCCTCACTGATCCCTTTAAGGGTTCTGGTGAGGCCTCCTAGAATACGGTTGAATTCAGTAAGGAGGGTGATTTGTCTGGGCCGTAACTCCGGAGAGAACTGGATCAGGGGGAACCAGATCTCCGCCAGAGGAAAAACAATGCTGGTTCGGGCCAACAGCTGTTGTAATTGTTTTTTCATATATGAGCCCAGGTTTTCATCCAGACCATTGCACAGGCCCACCGAGAGGATGACCTTTTGGGTGGTGGGGCAGGGGTCCAATTTATCTAGAACATGTTTAATATTCTGTATTTTGGCTCCTGGGAAGCTGTCAATCTGGACCGAGGGAAATTGACAGTTTGTTATCCTGGCCAGATTGGAATCCCCCAACACCAATACCGGCTGCCTGATCTCGAGGCTCCAGATGGATTTATGGTAAGTTTTCTGGTGGCAAGTGGTTCTATGGTGGGCTGGGGTCTCCCCCTCAGGGGTGGGGGCCCCTGGAATAGGAGCATCCCCTGTCCCTAAGGTAGGTTCCCCTTCCTCTTCTACCAGTAGCTGGAATTCTGGCAGTTCTATCGCCACATTGTCATGTATAAACACCGCCTCACTGGGACCAGGCAGGTAGTCACTCCTCATCGGAGTAGGAGTCCCCCAGACCGCCGAGGTCGAAACTGGGTCGAAGGCCCAGGTGGTCATCCAGGGTGCTGGGACCAGCTATAGGATGGATATCCACTAAGTGGACCTGGAGCCTCTTTGCCAGCTCCAACTCAGAACTGGCCCGAGTGGGCTCCCCCACCATGGAGGTGAGCACGGAAGTAGGAGCTGTATTGTGCTGAGAGGTAAGCCCTGAATTAGACGTCGGGGGTACAGTAGTACCTTCCTTCGGGACATCAAGAGGGAGGTCCAACAGGCCTACGGCCAGGAGCGGGGATCTGAGAGTGGGGACCCTGTTCCCCATTTGATCCCTTTTGTCTCCACCTTTTCTCCTACGGCCCAGATCCTAAACACGCGGGTCAAGGGTCATTTTAGGGAATTACAGGACCAAATAGAATCTCTTTCCAATTTCAGGATCATAGCAGCAACCAGAAGAAATAAAAATCTTAAAGACCTTCTGGTACATGCTTCCCTAGGCAACAATACACACAATAAAGTAAAACATTACAAACATATTAAAAACATCAAATTCATAACAAATATACATACTCACCTGAGCGCACCGGTCTGGCACCTGACTAAACCAGAGTCCTCCAACCTGGTCTACTGCATTGAGTGTGGAATATGCAGCATGCTGTATATTGGTCAAACCAAGAACAGCTTGTTAACAAGATTAAAACAACACCTACACTTAATCCAGAGGAACAGAACGAAGACCCACCTGTACGAACATTTCCACCAGCATGGGCAGGAGGGTCTTCGGATCATGGGGTTGGAGACTTGCTCTTGGTGGTCAGCTGGACGGAGATGCTTCCAGGAGAGGCACTGGATCAGGAAGTTGGGCACTGTCTACCCTTTTGGCCTCAACCAAGTGGGATAGACTGGTCTATACTTACCTTAGGATCACCTGCAAAAAAGTGTTTTTAAGAAAAGTAGAGTGTGTATATTTTTATATATAAAACCCAGGAGAAAACACCATGTTTTAATTCTAAAGTTCTTTGTGAGCCCGTGCATCTTCTGGCTGTCTTTTAAAACAGCCAGTTGCTCTCTTTTCCCCTGCACCTAACCGGCCATTTTAATATATCATGCATGTTATCGCTCCCATTTTTACTCTTTTAATTGCCTTTCATTGTTAATTATTCCTTTTTTAATGTTCTTATTTATTTATATATTTATATATATATATTTGTTATTTATTGTTATTTATGTTTGTTATTTATATTTATATTTATCTTGAGTTTTAATTTATTTATTTAATTCCTTCCATGGTGGAGACACTCCCCTGAGGCAGCCCCCCTCTCCCCCCGATGGCAGGCGAGGGGCCCCCCCTCCTCTCTTTTAACGGCTCACGTGGGATAGGGTTATTGGGCATAATCTTACATGCTTTTTGCACTTATCCTTTAACCAGTGTTTCCTTATTTCTCTTATCTGCATGGTTTTACCTTTTTTAAAGCACTTATCTTTTAAAGTTTTAGATGTGTTGTATTTATGTCCTATTTTATTGTCTTATTTATTTATTTATTTATATATATTTATTAAGGAAACACTATGTATTATTTTGCCTTTATTCTCTTATCTCCTTGTTTGCCCGTTTTTATGAATTTTATTTTCTTCACCTGTATCCCCCGGGGTGAACCATGGAACCTTGATCTTGTGAACCTCCTTTCCCCTTTTAACATTTTCTCTCTGACTGTCCCGCTGTTTGTTGCTCTGTTGCCAGGCTGTTTTAACAATTCTTTTTTTAAAGACAGTTTATAGTTCGTTTTTTATCTTTTATTTTTTTAGTAATTGATTTTATTTATTTTTACTTACCACCCCCCTTCTTTTTATTGTCCATTTTATTTTCCCCATTTTTTCTTTTATTTTTTATTTACTTTTAGTTTTACCTATTTCTTCCCCCCCCCTTTTTTTATTGTTCTCCCCCCCCCCCCCTTTTTAATGTTTTCCATTTTATTTTCCCCATTTTGTCTTTTATTTTTTATTTTTTATTTTTTTAAGGGTTTTTTCAAAACATTTTTAAAGGTCAGCCCCCTTGTGCCAGTGCCCTTCGTGGCCCTCTTCGGAGGGCCGCGCTCCTCACCAAACCTAACCCTCACACACGCACTTACTCAGTAATGTTGCTCTACCATGCAGTAACACCATCTCATCCTCTCCATCTACAGAAATAACACCCCAACAGCAGAGGGAGCCAGTGCTGTGTGCTGTCGGGCCTGCTAATACAAAGGCAAGCACTGAGGTGGACAACAAACCCATGATGATGAAGGGAACAATAAAAAGCGAAAAGCTGACCTCATCCCCAACATCTGAGTTGTCCACCCTAAACCACAGCAGTGGCTCGACGGTGCCACCTGGCTCCCCAGGACGGCTAGAACCTCACAAACACCCCCACACCCACAGAAAGTTACAAGACTGCGGAAGACGACCCTGATTGTTGGGGACTCGAACCTCGCACGCATTCCGACATTCAGACATCCACACATACAGATAGACAGTGTTGAGGCTGAAGCTACTGGAGGAATCGCAAGGCCGCTGCTGTGTTTACTTCTTTCTGCGCAGGCGCATCTAAAAGTAACTCGATCCGGTCCAAATTCAAAACAGTATTTAATTAAACGATGACAACTGTAAACTGATGATGACAATTACAATCTATAATGCACTATCGATAGTATGCATCTCGAGAGCAGAGACCACGTGCAACTCCACTCACAGGCCCGACCTAGTCGGGTCCTGCAAAGCGAACTACCATGGCCTGGCGCACGTCCTCGCAAACAGTCCTTTTATGTCTTTGATGGTCGGAAAGTGTCCGAAATCTGTCGTAAAACACAAAGGCCGTCTTCTGGGGTCAGTGATTGGCTTCCAATCGCTCTGACGCCTCCTTCATTGATCCGCTGCTCATCTCAATGGCTGGCTCCTTGTGACATCACCTCTGACCTGCCCTCTGTCCTGCGGCCGCATAGTGTTACCCAGGAGTCCTCTCTGTTGTTTTATGGCAGTCTGCTTCCCCTCAGTTGTCTCCGAAAAGCCTTGCCTTGAATTCCTTAACTTTCCCTGATGGCTATTCTTTACAGTGTTTAAATCCTCCAGTGTTTATGCATTCATGATTTCAATACATTCAATATGTCAATATACTGTAACATATAATATCCTTCATGTAAACATATTACAAACATAATTCATTCTTCAGTAAATATTTTGTGACTATCATATTTTACCTTTTATTATTGTGACACCTCTATTCACCACTAAGGGTGTTATAAATTCTACTAAATAATGCTTTTAATTCTTAAATTCTCCACAACAGTTACCCCGGAGCTACCCTTTACCATCTCACAGCTATCCTTAAGAAACTCCCTCCTCAGTTAGACCCAGTATACGTCATTCTTTCAATAGGCCTCAACAACTGTTTGGCAGAGAACCATCTCCTCACCATACAAAAACACCTGTGGCGCACCAGCGAACTCACTTTTCCCAACGCCACCATCTACATCCCAATCATCAACTTTTCGGACACACCGGCACTTAGAAAACAAGCACTTCTCACCCAATTGAACACCTTCATCAGCAACAAATACAACTTCATTCCAGAAATCAACCCACTTCTGTTTCACGTCAACCCAAGGGACGGCATTCACTGGACAGCAGACACGGCCGGAGTGTTGCTCAGGTACTGGAAACAGCATTTAAACATGTAACTGGGGAGGAATGTAATCATACATCTCCCCATACCTCCAACACCACCAACCTCTGTTCCACCTTCTCCCTCACGGCCGCACAGCTTGAGATACTGGAAAAAGGGCTCACTTTCATTCCCACACCAAGACCCCCCACCCGACCGGAGCTCAGGGGGGATCTCCACACCTTTCACAGGAGGCTTAAACTGATCGACCACTTCTGGGGAGCACAGAGGCGGGAGCCTGTGCCCTTCACTGGACCGTCCACCTGGGAACCACGCTCGAACACCATCTCACCAGTTATCACACAATTAATTCACACTAACTTACAAACACTCACACAATGGCGTCCACCTACACACACGCAATCCAACATTAGCCAGGAACATCAACACATCATCAAAACACTAAGTAACAACAAACACATTGTCATTAAGCCAGCAGACAAAGGGGGACAAATAGTTTTACAGGACACACATAACTACATCTTAGAAGCCGAAAGACAGTTAAATGACAACACATACTATAAACCACTTACACATTCTATACAACTAGAAACACAACAACTTGTAAGGAACATTACACATAGTCTACACCATGACAAACATATAACCGCAAAACAAAAGCAATACCTGGACGGTCCAGATGAACCCAGGCCTCGCCTCTTCTACCTTCTCCCCAAGATCCATAAGCCTCCTGGGACCTGGACGGTCCCCTCTGTTGTTCCGGTCGGCCGCCCCATTGTCAGTGACTGTAACTCCGAATCCTATAGAATAACAGAATACATAGATCATTTCATTAACCCACTTTCAAGACTTCACCCCAGCTACCTCAAAGACACCTACCATTTTGTTAATAAAATAAAAAACCTTCAAGTACCCGGTCACACATTCCTTTTTTCCATAGACATAGTTTCTCTTTACACAAACATTGAAACACCACTCGGCCTTGCTGCCATTCAAAACATCTTCAATAAGCACCCAGACCGAGCCAGACCTGACAAAGAAATCATACAGTTATTACAAATCACCCTCACCAGAAATGACTTCAAATTCAACAATAAGCACTATCTCCAGCTGTGCGGTTGTGCAATGGGCCGGAAATACTCACCATCGTATGCCGACATCTACCTGGCCCATTGGGAGGAGGAAGTATTCACCAAAATCCAACACAAACCCCTCCTGTACTTCCGGTACCTGGATGACATCTTCGGCCTCTGGGATCACACAGAACAGGACTTTCATACATTTCTGGACACCTTCAACTCACACCATCCCAGAATCAAACTTCAACACAACATTCAGTTACACACGGTCGAGTTCCTCGACACACAGGTCTTCTTCCGTGACTCCGGCGACCAGCAGAAAACACTGGCTACGAAAGTGTTTTTCAAGGACACTGACCGCCACGCACTCCTCCACAAGTCAAGTTACCACCCCAAGCACATGTACAGAGGTCTCATCAAGTCCCAGCTGATCCGCTTCCACAGAATCTGCACCTTCCCGGAGCATGTGGAGGAGGCTACCAGCACCCTCTTTGGTGCGTTGAGGCTCAGGGGTTACTCGAAGCGCTTCCTCAGAAGCACCAAGGCGGAGGTCACCGGCACCTTTAACAACAACACCCCGGTGCGGCCGTCCGACCTAATTTTAACATTCTCAGACTGTACGCAGAACTTTTTAAAGACACTGAGAAACAGTTTTCAGGGGACGAGGGAGGACTGTGCCGCCCTGAGTGGGTGCCGGATGATCTCTGCCTTCCGTAGGAATAAAAACTTGAAAGATATCCTGGTCCACACAGATCTCAATAAAGAGAGGACCAGGAAGGAGGCGCTTCGAGGTTCGGAGATCGGTTTTATTCGTCTCCCCCATGTTTTTAACCCTCATGCGAGGATTGGTTTTAATCTGGGGCAGGCCCTGCAGCCTACGGCTACAAACGCAGTCTACGCTGTCAGGTGTGGGGCCTGTACGTGGGGGAGACGGGCAACGAGTTACACCTCAGAATCAAACAACACATTTATATGATCAATAGTGGGAATGGCACGAGCGTCCTGTACACACATTTTAAACTCCATGGCTCACACAATGTACAAAGTGTGGGCCTTGAGAGCAACAGACATTGGAGTGTGGCGCAGCGGCGGGCAGCGGAGAGGAAATGGATGCACAGACTAAAAACAATAGAACCTGATGGTCTAAATGAAAAATACTAACTGTGTGTCCATTTTTTAAACCAGGTTTTTAACCCTTTTTTAGTAAATAAACCATTTCCGGATCTCCATGGTCCCACCCCCACTGGTCTTTTTAGCGGTAATTCCGTCTGCTGTACGATTATTTATTTATGTCTTTTAAACGCTCCTTCCTCCCCTCCTCCCCTCTTCCCCCCCCCCCCCCCCTTTTTTGGTTTTTCTCCCCCCGCCAACCATTTTAGGTACCCCTCCACCGTGTAGTCATATGAAATATTCAATATTGAAATTATAATTTTTTCATATTTATTTTAATTATTTATTAAATTAATAACTTTATTGTATATATTTTATGTTATTAAATATTGTGTGCTTTTAACTTTTGCATGTTCTTATATTTTATATATATATATTTGCATGTTCTAATTAATTTATATTCCTTATTTTAATTATTTATTCTTTTAGACCTGTACGGTGGTGGGGTTGCCACATATTTAACTACAATATTCTTAATTCTCACACGCAGATGGAAAATATTTTAAATAAAGGACCGTCCATTTTAACTATTCCTCTTAACCCAGTGTTTCTTCATTTTGTTGTTGTTTTATTTACATGTTTTACCCCTTTAAAGCACTTGCCTTTAAAGTTTTAGATGTGGTGTGTGTATATATTTATACTATGTGTATTTATCTTTTTATACTTTGTTATTCAATTTATTCATTTATATCATTGTTTTATTTATATATTTATAAAGGAAACACTGTATTAATTTGTTGGACGGTGCCTTTGATACTTTTATAGGAACCTCCACCGGGGGGCGGACTTTGGAGATCCTGGGGTTTCTTTTAAGGGTCTACTCTGCTCTAATGCTCTTTTTACTTATTTTATTGTTTTATGAGATTTTAATCCTTTTAACAAATTTTTTTAATGTTACCCCATTTTTAAACTTTTATTCTTTTAGAATGTCGTTTATCATGGGGGGTCTTTTAGCAAAAACTATGCTTCATATTAAAGAACACTCATATCTTTTTAGATCAATGTTCCCCTAGTGCCCGTGCCCCCCGAAACCTAAACCAAAGATGAGAATTTTGTGCATCCAAACACGGCCATGTTTTGTGACGTAATTTTCGTAAGCAAGCCGTAAGAATATAAGGGGAGGGGGTTGAAGCCACGGCCCCATCGAGGCCACGCCCCCAGCCCAAGGCAATGGGAGTCTATGACAGCAATACCAAAAGAACAAGCTAGAGCCACCAAACTTGACACAAAGGTGCTATGGATAGCCAGGAATACACACAAAATTACCTTCCTATCACACTTACCCTAACCCTAGACCTAACCATAACCCTTATACTGTGCTTGGCCACGCCCCCAGCCCAAAGCAATGGGAGTCTATGACAGCTATACCAAAGGAACGAGCTAAAGTCACCAAACTTGACACAAAGCTGCTATGGATAGCCGGGAATACACACACAAACTTTCAAAATACCCTCTTTTCTAACCATAAACCTTACAATAACCCTAACCCTTAAACGATGAGCGGATACAGATGATGGATGGATAGTTGCTCTCACATCACATGACATGAATGAGACATTAAAAAGATCCTGAAGCATTGCGTTACGGGAGATGTATGAACCCGTGTCTTGGGGCTTCAGCCCTATTAGGGAGAAGTCTGTATATCTCACCCTCTGTTTAGATTTGGGCCTCATACACTGCTAGTATGTTGAAAATGTCAGTCCACCACTTTGGTCTATTTTAACTATTGAATGTATTTGGTAGCCTACAGGATGAAATGTAACATGGACTTTTCATACAGCGCCACCATCAGGTCAAAGGTTTTGTGGTTTATGGCCAAATACCAGCAAAACTAATAGAATGTCTTCTGTCCCGCTGTTTACTGCTAATGTTTGCAGACTAACACACTAGGATGGGGACCATGGTAATTATACCTGCAAACATTAGCATTAGCACAAAGCATCTCCTACCTCAATCAGTCAGCATGGCTCTACGCTGTAGTCCTGTGTTAATGTGCATCTCACAAGCCCACCGATTTAAAACCAGCAGATCGTCTACTAAAGTTAACCCGCTGATAGAAATGAACCAGAGAAGTTACCAAAGCAGAGCCTGCAATGTGTGTAAACAGATATGTGAGGTACGTTGAGTTTTTAATAGGTTTCATTTGTACATTTTTAACAGCAATGAGTGCCACAAAACCAGAGTTAGCCCCAAGTTGGCCAACTCAAACATAGTTTTCTTGGTATACACATACAGAATAATTCACAATCTATACTTGGAAGTACAGGAAGATTACAGTACAGTTCTCTAAACTGAGATGCAGTCTCAAATTAAGCCTCTAGTTTACATCTTGTTTGTTTGGCCCAGTGTGATCATAATATGCTCTAGTGTTCTCCAAGACGTGAACTGCAATCTCCAAAGTTTCTTTAACAATAGTTCATGCCATGAGTAAGTCTTCCAAACTGAAGAGCTTCAAAGTAAGAAAACTAAAGTACAGCCACAATATGGGCTCAGAACCAAGTATGTACAGGAGAGGAAGAGCAGTGCCAGCTGGGGGACTTACCCTGACCCATTCTGTTGCTCACACATGTAGAACATGTCAAACACGCCTCTGCTGTCGCTGCACACCAGTCAGACGTTCTAGTGGTTTCCTTACTCTCATGGCAACAGGCTGATTTTACGCTTCAATTTTAAAGTTGTTGTAACAGCATTTAAAGACAAAAAGGAAACTTCTCAAGGGTCAAAAATAGATTTTCTCACTTCCCTCTGGTGACATCGATCCATACGGTGTAGGTCCCTTGTTTTGGGGTTGGAGGCAGAAGCCTCAGAGACAGACATGGCAAAACATAAACCAGAAACTATCTGAATGGCACTAAAGAGGAAGTGAGAGGAACAGAGCCTTTAAATGCCAGTACATACAGTGAATACTTTTATTGTCAACTTTTAAGGACCATACAAGTGTTTTCCACCTATTTACTACAAATAATTAGCCTGGGCAACAGTAACGAGTGTCCGAGTCCAGCAGGTCACATAACGTACTATTCAAAGCAGGTACGACCTTACATTTAAAGTATGTAGTGCATTCCCACTGCATAGTATGTGGATCTAGTGGACGTACTGTAACAACTGTAATGAGTCATGTCATGTTGATTTTCATTTGTGATTAACAATTATCATTCAACGTGATGGATAGTCACATGATCTAGAGAAGATGTGGAGGTACTTCAGACTGAACAGTCTGCTGGTGACGACTCTACAAACCTTGGAAATAAACTCCGCTGAAGGCTGTGAGATGCGCCTGAAAAGTCAGAAAAAAAGTAGGAAGTAGATCTAGAGAAATAGAGGTTTGATGGGAAAAACATAAAAAGTTCCACATACTAGCATCTCAAGGTCATGTCCAACACATACTGTAAAAAGACAGTGGGTTATGGTTGAAAGTGTCAAAAGGAAGCTTGCCAGGGACTTTGGGAAAAATAATTTTGTCAAACTATTTACAACTTGACAAAGCAATCTTAACTATAAACTAGTATTTCCAACGGTAGGGACTGAGGGAAGTGGCTGCAAGCTCTGGAGAAATCTAGTAAGAGGACCGGGTGTCTAACTTTGATCACCCCGATCGGCAGAGGAGACATCTTAACAGCACCATGTGTTCCGTTTATCAGTTTGAAAACTAAGGCAGGTCATGGAGCACATGTTTCTGCAGTGAAAAGAATGGAAATAAATGGCTGTCTAGAAATGAGAAACAACTCATTCAAGTACTGCAACACTCATTGTACTTAATCAACTGTTTAGCTGAACTGAGCTGTGCATTATTTGTATTAAATAGGCTGACATGTGTAAGAACACTGGTATGATCCTAAAAGAGCAGTTTAGTTTCATAGCACGAACACCACAGAGCCGGATCCTTCTCTTTAAGACCACATCCCTCCTTTGTGAGCTGAATCACAAACTGTGTTACTGAATATGAAAAGAATATGACTTATGTCTTACTCTTCAGATGACTTTTATTGCACTTAGCCAGAGTAAGAAGAAGCGAGTGTGAATTAAATGATTTAGACGTCTTACCCATGTGAAAATGGAAAGGAGCTCACCGATTACCCATAACATGCAACTTCAGTTGGGTTTATTATCTCGGTGACCTCAGTACTTTCACGCCTCTGTATTTCTACTGTGATATTCTTTTCATTGTGTACGTTTCTGAAATAAAATATCTTGGCAGATTTATTTTTCTAGAGACAGGATCTACATTAATAACACGTACAACTTGACTTCTGTTAACCAACCATCTGAATTTCTGTTTAGACATACCAATGATTCTGGAAGCAGAGAAGCCTTCTAGAAAAGCTTCTACATTAAAAAAGCAATACAGTCATTTTAATATAACCTTCAATAAATAGTCTCGAACAGGGCAGCCACCTGCCTATATTCTGATTTAGTGAGGGTTGACTCATCTCAGACAGTACGGGTGATGCGTGTTGGTGGGGCGGGCAGGTCTCGGGGGAGAAGATGTGATCAGTCGGACCTCGAAACCAAAAAGAAAGCTTTAACTAAATGACACACTGAGTCTCTTATTTCTTGCTGCGCAGCCGTTTGGACTGTCGTGGAAGGTCTGAGCTCTTTCTGGTGCGTTTGAGCGATGACCCCCCCTCGCCCTCCGGCTCTCTGGATAGAGAGGCTGTGGCCACGCTGCCACCTGCCGACACAGTACCGGACGCGCTGGTGGCCACAGTGGAAGACACAGCGGCGCTGCTGGACGTGGAGGGGGCGGCTGCGCCGGGTCTGGGTCCTCCCATAGCAGCGGCATTACTGTCCATCAGCTCGCGGAGCTTGTGCTCTAGCTCGGCGAGGCGGGCGTTCTGCTCACCGATCACCTGGGTCTGTTCCAGCAGCTTCTGCTCCTGGTCCTGCAGCTGCTTCTGCTGCTCCAGCTGCTTGACCCGGATTTCCTGCATCTCCCTCCGCAGCACTGTCATTGACGCCCCGTTCACCTTCACCTGCTGCTGCACCTTGGTCATCTCAGACCGCGACGGCGTGTTCTTGGCCAGCAGGGACATGGTGGTTAGGGAGGTAGATGGACCTGCCACTGAGGGAACAGGACAGAGGTTCAGAGGTCTTCAGGAGTTGACAGCTGCACAAAAAAACAACTCAAAAAGCTGAGATCCTGCTGGGCAAAAGCAAAAATGCTGCCGGACAAGACCTTTTATTTTGGAGAATATCCTAAGTAAGCATTGATGTTTGGAAGAGATTGTTTACCACTGCTCTAAGCAAACCCGGGACCCAAACCATATCAAGAATGTGAAACTGCTACTAAAAAACAATTCATATACAATGCTAATATTTTATCTTCTACAGATCTTTTCCAGTGATGATCTCGCTGGTTTGACAGTCAGGAATCATTCTATTCAGTTAGATGTTCGGATTTCAGAGACGGCAGACTATGGCTAGAACTTACCAGCAGCTAACAGCTATCTAGAGCAACTAAAAAATCCAGAAGGTGTGCAGTTTTATTTTTCTATTTTAATAAGGACCATGAGAATATTTCCTGTCTTGAAACTGAGCGATACTGGATCAGAGATCGGGTTGATACGGACATAGCTGGTCCGGGTACACTTGAATCCTGATCTCTATGATGTTGAAGACCAATCGCTTGTTTACCATTTATTATTTAAAATAATAAATGACAACTCAGTACATTTATATCTATGTATTTATTTGTTACATTTTGTTTCACGACTTTAGGAAAGGGGACTTAAAAAGTTGGTTCGGTGCATCGCTACAGAAAATACATGTTTTTTCAGAAAAAGCTGAAAGAACGTCCACTTATAATAATGGTTAAATGATTCATGAGACTCCTGTGTCTCCATGGTGAAGAACATTTAATAATGAATGGACTTTAATATAAAAAGGGAATTTCAAGTTGGGAGAAACACTTCCACAACCAGCTACTCGTCTTACTTTGGAACTCTATTGCTATCTGGACATACCTGCTTTAGTTATTTGTACTGGAACCATGGTCATATTTATACGCAATGTGTTGCACCACAGTACAGTGTACAAGTTCACATTTTCAGATATTACTAGTCCTTTTAAATGTGAAAATAAGTATCCAGTGCTACTTATCTAAACATTCAGCATCTTACAGTGAAGCTTTTAACCAAACGCGTTCGACAATGTCCCGCCATTGTTTTCGATTTAAATCATGATCAAAACCACAAGAGCTGATATTTTTATCTCATATTGATGTCATATTGAGAGCAGTAGTATTGAGAGCTGCATTAGGGGGATTTTCTTTTGAAATCACAAGTCTATGAGTCAGGAGAAATGCATGTCTGTTACCTGGCGTAGAGCCAATGAGGCGGCCGGACAGGTCGGCCCCCGGCAGCTTCTTCTTTAGGATGGGGACAATCTTCTCATCGAAGTACTCCATGGCCATGGAGGAGATATCTCTCAACTCCTGCAGGACCTCATGAGCTCGCTGGGGGGCTCGAGTGGAGTTCACGTAGCGCAGCACGCGGTAAATCTCATCTATCACCTGACAAAACATAATGGCACGTGACATAGCAAACAAGGAAAACAGAAAACACAACAGATATGGCTGAAAGAAGACTGAAACACTGATGGCTTTTTTACACCCCTGACTGTCGCAGTGGGCTCTCTGCTGGCCAGGTCTGAGAATGCTGCTTGGGCAGCTGAAAAGCTGGAGTCTTATTTGTCTTCTTTAAGAAAGGTCCAGTATGTAGGCTTTGGCAACATCTAGTGGCGAGGTTGCAGATTGCAACCAACTGAAACCTTCCTGTGTGCCAAGCGTGAAGTAGATGGACTTCGTGAAAATGTGAATGGCCTACTCTAGAGCCAGTGTTTGGTTGTCTGTTCCAGGCTACTGTAAAAGTTAAATTGATTTTAAGTGCAGTTTTGAAAGTGGCGAGTGACAGAATGGCTGGGTGCTGAAGTGCTTGGGGAGAGAGTTCCAGAGGAAAGGGGCCGCAATGGAGAAGAACCTGAGGCTGGTGGCGGCGGATCTGAGGTTGTGGGTTGGAGTGTTTTGGTGCAGGAGGTCTGAAAGGTATTAAGGGGCTAGGTTGTGAAGGGCTTTGTATGTAATGAGGAGAATCTTGAACCAGACTATTTGCTGTGTGGGGAGCCAGTGGAGGTTTCGAAGGACTGGGGTGATGTGATCTCTGGTGCGGGAGTGGGAGAGCAGACGGGCAGCTGAGTTCTGGATGTATTGTAGTTTGTTGATTTCGGTGGATGAGCCGTACAGGATGATGTTGCAGGAGTCCAGTCGAGAGGTGATGAAGGCGTGGATGAGTGTTTCAGTAGCTGTGGGGGAGAGGGAGGGGCGTAGACGGGCGATGTTTTTGAGATCAAAGAAGGCGTTTTTTGTGATGTGATTAACGTGGCTTTTGAAAGAGGGTTTGATCAAAAATAATACCAAGGTTACGGATATGTGTGGAAGCAGGAACAGTGGTTCCATCAATGCAGAAGGAGAAGTTGTGGTGGGATTTGTTTAGTGATTTGGGGCCAATGATGAGGATTTCAGATTTATCGCTATCGAGTTTGAGAAAGTTAGCGTGCATCCAAGTCTTTGTCTTTGAGGCAGTTGGTGAAGTGGGTGGTGGGGGTGATGGATTTGGTGGGGGAGATGTAGAGCTGGGTGTTGCCAGCATAGCAGTGGAAATGGAAACCATGGTGGTGTCTGATGTTTCCAAGGGTGAGCAAATAGAGGATGAAGAGGAGGGGACCGAGTACTGAACCTTGGGGGACACCTTGAGAGTGTGTCAGACTTGAATTTATTGATACTAATGAGCTGTTCATGGTCAGAGAGGTATGATTTGAACCAGGAGAGGGCTGTGCCAGTAGTGTGGTGAGAGGATTCGAGACGAGAAAGGAGGACAGAGTGGTTGACGTGTCAAAGGCAGGTCGAGTGGTATTAGCATGTTGAGGGAGTGGTCATCAGAGGAGAGGAGGAGGTCGACTTTGATTAGGGCAGTTTGTGCTGTGATGAGATCTAAATCCGGATTGAAATGGTTCATACGGTTGGTTCTAGTCAAGGTGGGTTTTGAGTTGTTGGGCAACAGTGCGTTTCAGTATTTTAGATAGAAAAGGGAGATTGGAGATGGGGCCGTAGTTGTTGTGGATGTCAGGGTCAAGGCCAAGCTTTTTGAGGATGGGTGTGACTAAGGCTAGTTTGAGGGAGAGAGGGATAGGCTGACAGGGATGAGGGGCAAATGGACTTGATATTATGGAGAGTGATGGGGAGTGTGTCTTTAGGTTCTGGGATGGGGATGACGATCTCCATGATGATGGCTAGATGGTGAGGTCAGAGCGGGAGAGGTGGCCAATTGTGATTCCAGTGGAACCAGGTCCAGGATGTGACCGTACTTATGGATGGGGAAATTGATGTGTTGAGTGAGGTTGAAACATTTAAGCATGTCCAGAAATTCTGTGGCTGTTTTACAGTCTGTGGAGTCGATATGGATGTTGAAATCACCGAGCAACAGGATGGAAGGGGAGATGGAGCAGAGCTGGGTAACTAAATAAAATAGGTCGGCGAGGAAGGCAGGGTTGGGTTTGGGGGGGGCGGTAGATCATTGAAATGACCAGGGGTTTAGGACCCCACAGTTTGAATATCAGGTGTTCAAATGAGGATTGAGTTTGGATGGTAGTCAGGCTGGTTTTTATGTGTTGCCGGTAAAGAGCAGGAATTCCTCCACCAGGTAATGATATCCAGTAGGGGTGGTTTGGTTGAGTGCGTAGTAGTCCAAGTGTTTTTGCCAAGTTTCAGTGAGACAGAGGATATCAAGGTCGTTGTCAGTAATGAATTTAATGATGATTAGGCTTTTGTTGCTTAGTGACTGCGTGTTCAACAGAGCAAGTTTCATGGAGTGTTTTGTGATTGGTTGTGAGGATTTGGGTAGGGGGTTGGCTAGATTCAAGTGCTGTTTGTTATGATGACGTAATAAGGGAGTGGATGTGCGCCGGTGTTGAGTCCACAAAGACGGGATGGGGTTGACTTAAGCAGGGTTGTAGATGATGAACTTGCACTGGAAGTCGATATGAACATAACTGAAGGATGTAAGAGAGGTTGTTTTTGTTTATGACTTTGTGAATGCGGTGTGGACGGGGCAGCCTCTGTCACAACAGTCTGAATGGGGAGAGCTGCGGCTGAAGGGGTTAATGACAGGTGGGGCCAGTAGGGGGAGGAGTCACGGGAAACTGTGGTCTGAGATGGCAGCGTAGAAGAAGAGGAATGGGGGTGGAGTTTAAATAGTCAGTTGCACAGACAGGAGTGTACAACGTGCTGCAAATTAGCCGCGAGCAGGCGACTACCCAGCTTATTCAGATGAATACCATCGTTCTTAAAAGAGGAAGAGCGGTCCCAAAACAGATCGTCTTTATTGTCGTATTTATTTTCCAGCATGACGTTGAAGTCATGAGGGGGAGGAGAGGGATGTCAGTTAGATGGGGAGGTGAGTGGAGCAATAGTAGATGTGGGGGACGCAGGGGGTCCAACCAGGAGCCCACAGCGTGTTTAGGTTTAAGCAAAGGTGAGAGCTGATTCACAGAGGGTCCAGTTTTCCGTTTACTGACAGTAGATACCCGGTATCTGTGTTCCCCGTAGCGTTAGCTAGCTCCAAAGTAAAAGCTAAAAACAAACTGGTAGTAGCCTCGGCAGGCTGTCCGGCCTGGGGAACGTTAAACTTAAAAAGGTCTAGTATGTGATGGCTGACATCGTACGCCTAGTTTAAAACATATGGAATATAACAGCCATGATCTAAACAGTTTAACATAAAATGTCATGGCAGTAATTATACACTAAAGAAAACACTAATATATTCTCTTTCTACTGATAGATCCATCTAAATGCTACACACTGGACCTTTAAAACTAGAAAAGCATAGATGCTGATCGCATATTTTACTAAATATTGGCGGATAACAATCGGATAACAATAACTTCCACTGAGTGTAATCTATGAGTGGAACCAGGACATCACATCCCGGCATAATGATAGCATGTGAGCTTCCTACTGTACTGAAAAGAAGCTTTTTAAAGAAGCGTTGCCGCTGGTTCTCTGTCTGTAAGACTACCGTTGCTGCCGCTCTGTGCACCAGAGGAAGCTGAGCTAACCTTTCCAGGGATGAAGCAACAGAGGTTGGAGTCAACGTATTTCATGAAGGTCATGTTGAGCAGAGAGAGGCGTGTCTCCACGGCAGCCAGGATGTCAGCGTGACGGGCCAGTGAATGGTTTCTCCTCTCAGACTCTCGCCTGCAGACAATTCATGATGAACACATTGGTCAAGACCCGGGCCCTAGATTTCAACAGAACTTTCCTTTACATTTCTCTCCCCATCAATGACTTCACCGATAGCTTTAGTTTGAGAAACTGAATCTTCTTTCTACATCAATAAAAAGAAAGTCACAAACCAAAGATTGTGATTCTCTCTTTAATGATTCACACAGCACGTCACAATTAAAAGGGTTCCCAAAACATCCTCAGCTGGCTCAGTAGGTAGACTGCTTGTATTTACATTGAGATGCCTTGTATGTATTGCCAATACATGCCTGACAATAAAAACTTTTGTCGCAATTATAAATAAATATATATACCAAACAGAAAGGTGTTTTATTTCTCTGTAGATTTCTTTCCATAATGTTGTCAGACACTTGGAATAACAAAGTGAGTCTGTCAGTGGCAGACACACAATGCTCATTTAGTGGACACACATCGACGGTGAGGAGCTGCATCACAGCACGTTTAGCGGCTGCTGTCCGCAGCGCTCTCCTTCAATACTGGACCAATTTCAAAAACGGTTGTCACCATCAGTCACTTACACACAAAAACATGAAAACAAGGTCTAGGTTGAACACTGGACAGCTGAAAATCCCATTTTTGTATAATGTATTCATGCTGGATTCAAATATTCATTAATAAGGTTTCTGTAGAGCTTTGGCTCAAGTTAAGTAACTCCCGGGTTGGAGCTGAGATCACTCAGATAAATATGTCCTAAACCAGTGGTTCTGAACCGTTTTTTGAGTATTGGACCCCAAATAAGTAAAAGAATGAAGGAACAGGTACGGTATTCAGTTTTAACCAGCACAGCTGTGTACACTGGCTTCATCAGCTTTTCCTCTACATTCCCAATACCCGTGACCCAAAGCATTCTTTCAGGCTTCAAGTCCATTTTCTCCTGCTGTATTGGGCTGTAAGCTCTGATAGTCTATGTACACAACACATCCCGTGTGGAGTGGACTGGAGCTGCTGCTGACGTGGTGCTTTCACTACACGGCCAGTGAAGACAAGTCGTAGGCCAGAATTTAACCTTAACTGCCGTCAGCATGACTAATGAGAAATATATGTAAGACAGACATTTAGTCACTTTTGAAATGTAATAATGGTCATTTCAATTAGAAGAAACATAACAGTAAACAAATCTATGTCTACTTATTTTTTAAATGGTAATGACCCTTCAGAGACATATAGATAGATACTTTATTAATCCCACAAGGGGACATTTTTTTCACTACAGCAGCATTTAGAGATACAGGTAAAGCAAAAATAACAGAGTAGAAAATACAAAAATGCACAATATATACAATAAAATAATACTAAATTAACTAAATAAACAATAGTGCAAAGACTTAACCAATATGTGTGATTTCACTCTGCCAATGTTATTCTACAGTATGTGGCTTGTGATACTGACCTGGGCAGCTGAGCTTTGACTTGCCTCTGGCACAGACTGTGGTAACGCTCCACCTTCAGGAAGCCCTGATTCAGGACCCGCTGGCAGATCATGTCCATACGCTTACACACCTGGAGAAGACGGACAACATAAAACAGGTGAACAGGTACTCTGTTTTAGGAGTATGTTCATTCATGACACAAAGTTGCAGCAGCAATCTACAGTGGAGCTGGTGGAGTTTGGCATCTTTTTCAAGGCCACTTCAGCAGGAAGACGTCTGCCTAGTTAGGGTTCTTACCAGGCGGCTACCTCCGGTTCTGCCGAGTGAAGTCGATGTGGGAAGCGTCTTAAAACCTGCATTCTCTCTAGTGTCCACCAGGGGGTGACTCCTCTGGTTGTATAGAAGTCTATGAGAAAATGACTCTACTTCTCTCTTGATTTATTACCTCAGTAAACATTGTAAACATGAGTTTATGGTCTCAATCTCTAGTTTCAAGTCTTCTTCAATACAGCATGATGTTCATTTAGTAAATGATGGTCCATTTAGAGTCACACAGACCATAAAGCAGGGGATGCTTTAGGGCGGGCTTACTGTGATTGACAGGTCTCTGCTGCTACCAGAGATGTACACAGCTTCTCTACTTCACTCCATATTCCACATATGGTAACTTCTGTTCACCAGTTGCAATTTACAAACATAGCGACGGCCGTAGTGCAAGATGTTGACGGCGAAATTGCCAAACTCGAGGCTTCAAAACATCAGTCCTCAAACCAATGAGTGACGTCACCATGACTACGTCCACTTACAGTCTGAAATGACATGCATTATCAGCATTGAAGAGCCAAGCATGTTATTGATCAAATCATAATAGAATAAAGCATTTTTACCTGCTGTCAAACCTGACTGGCACTGACAGGCTATCCTGTGACGCCCAGACGCCGTGTTTGTCAAGTTTGTCCTTTCTGTAGGGCAGGGAGACTCTCACAACTGCCCGTTTATGTTGTCTATATATTCTACAGAACATTCCTAAAACCAAAAAGAAAACTGAAATAATCCCCTCTTCTCTATCTATCTATTTATGCATGCATGTATGTAATGTTTGTATGTATGTACTTACAAATTGGGACTTCGGGACTACAATATACATTTAGTTGTGCATCCCTGTCGTACAATGACAAATAAAAACCGTGTAACCTATATCATAAGCATACAAAAATGTGTCATGTCAATACAGTGTCAAATGTGCCATGTGGTGAGTTAGCTCGCTAGCAAGTTAACCAATTACTTTCAAAAGTCAAGTCAACAATGTGGGCTATGAGCAAATGTGGGGTTTGTAGCGGACAAATAACTTTATACAACAAACATTTTACAGAGATCAATTAAACCTTAAAGACAGCTGGCTAGCAAAGACTAGCAGAAGGTGTGTAAACTGTGTACTACCGGCTGGTTAACCAAAATATCAAATACATTCCCTCCAGTAAAATAATCAAAAACTTAAAGGAAAGCGTGTCGTACTAAGGATCCGACGGTGCAGTAGGGTGACTGCACATGTGACAGAAGAATGCAGCTGAATGTTTTTTAAAAGATATGAGTTTTAGATTGAAATTTTTAAACATACAGCATAAAAACATCTCCCAGGGGGAGGATGCCCCCCTGACTCCCCCCTAGATTTGGGCTGAGCCCTGAATGTTTACAACGTCTACTTATGCCCCTGAACCAGAGGACATATTTTCTCTTGCAGAGGATAAAAGAGGCGGCATGTTGAGGATTAGGTACATATCCTCCTTTCATTGGTAGATTACTACTGTGACTCAAAAATCAATGCAGTAGTCAAGCCCCAGCCCACCGGCACAGGCCAGGCATCCAACATTGATTTACCATAATACTTTTGTACAGTTTTCCCTAACACAGCTGCACAGTAAGCTTACAGTAAAAGTAGCAAAGGAATTTAATTAAGTTTGAGACAACAACGTACTGTATATTGAGATGGAAGACTTGTCCACTCTTCCCCACTACACAAAAGGGAAGCCAAAATATTCCAGAGACAGGAGCTGCCATCTTGAGATTTTGACATCATATAGAGCCAGTGTCTGCGCAGCAGTGATTGGGGGTGGCTGCTGAGCCAATCGTGAGCCAAGCACAGCAACAGCAACAGCTTGTTAGTGTGAGCCACCTAGCTGCTACGTTAGCACCACAGTGGCTGTTTGGCCAGAAAGAAACAACTAACCATAACATCTCTATAAATAAATATATGATCAAACTGACGCATGTTCTATTACTCGTTAATCATTAAACATCATGTGCGTGTCTGCTGACACTGATATTAAACACACACGACGTTCTCTACGACTACTACTTCAGCTGTCAATCATGAGGTCACAACCCCTTTGCAGAGCATTAAAAAACAACTTAAAAGCAAAGAAGATTCACACTTGAACACACATCAGAGTGATAAGAACTATTTAAAATGACAAACCATCATTGGGACAAATGAATTTGACATGTACTTGATAGTTTGGCCCATGTCCCATCTGCTCATGTGAAGGGGGCGGGTTTATTACATATTTGTTTATGGACTGCTGTTTTTGAAGCCTCGAGTTTGGCAATTCCGCCGTCGCCATCTTTGTGATTACGGCCGTCGCCATTTTGCCTTGTTGCAAACGGTGAATGGAATTTACCATATTTGGAATTCGGAGGAGTAGAGGATAGATACGCCGTATACGGCTCTGTTAGTGGCAGAGACCTGTCAATCACAATAAGCCCGCCCTAAAGCATCCCCTGCTTTATGGTCTGTTTGACTCTAAATGGATGTTGTATTGAAGAAGACTTGAAACTAGAGATTGAGACCATAAACTCATGTTTACAATGTTTACTGAGGTAATAAATCAAGAGAGAAGAAGAGTCATTTTCTCATAGATTCTATATAATCTGACTTATTTTTGCAACTAGAAGTCTCAGACCTGGTCAGTAGAGAGATTACAGGTTTTAAGACATATCCACATTGGCTCCACTTGCCTGTATACAACCCATGATTTAAACCAACAACATAACTTTCACTAAACCTGCAAATTACCAGCCACAAACATGGACACAGTCATGAATAATGTGGAGGATGGGGCCTGTACCCTGTCTTTGCCCAGGGGCTCATTTGCTCTTGATCCGCCCATGCAACACAGAATTACAAGAAAGGCACAGACTGAGGCAGAAAATGTTGCATAGCAATAACACGTAGTAAAGGAACACAACTGCTGCAACCAAGCCTGCGTGACCTTGAGGACCTGACGCCTTGTCAAAAGCTCTAACTGTGCATGTGACCTTAGCAGAATTAGGTGAGGGGGCTGCTGGGAAGAGCTGCAGTGAAAAGCAGACTAGTGTGCAAACTGTCCAGTGAATGATTTCCAGCTAACCTCACGAAAGAACTTATCTAAAAGGGGCCGGACATGTCTGAACTGCAGGGATACCAAAACAGGAGTAAACGCATCTAAAGAGTTCGGTTCGAATCTCTTATTAACAATTCAACATTCCTCTCTTGGTGTGTGGTGATCCGTGCACTCTGCGTCTGCTCAGCTAGGCTGTGCTGCAGATTAGCTAACAGTGCACTAACCACTGCGGGCCATGGCTGCAGTCAGACGGCTGCACATTCAAAACTGGCTTTAAAGACTATCCACACTTATTTCTACGTAGAGTTTACATATCTGGCATCCACAGATAAGTGCATGTGGCTAGCGTTAGCTTTGTTCACCTTCTAGTCGGCTTGTTTTTGTTCTTACCGAGCGCAGCAGGCTGATTTCATCGTAAGACAGGAAATTGAGAACGGTCTCAATGGCCACAATGGGCAGTCCTAACAGCGGGTTGTTCTGGTGCGGGTGGTCCGGTGGAGGGCTGGACTGTCTCGGCGACACCGCGTCTGAGTCCAAGGACCCAACACATCCATCAACTCTCTCTACGACGGCCGCCATCTTGCTTCGCTAAGGAGGAGACGGAAGTGACGCTTCAAAGAGAAGTGGTGTTAAAAAAGTGTTTACAGAACAAGAGAGGGGAAACCTATCAGGAGACTTGATTTAGTGGATATCCTATTGAATACATTAGAGTTAGTTCCATAAAAAAGAAGTTGACATCAGTTTATTTGACAAACCTGAGACTCTAACTAGCAAAAGAAGAAAACATATTTCTTGATCCAAGATCTTTTTTCCTGTTTCTCTTCATGAAGATAATTTAAGATGAGAGCAACAGAAATATTTTGTTTCTGAACGAGTGCATTGTCTCGCTCACTTGACCTTATATTTAAATTATGTTTTGGTAACCCAAGCAAAATCACTTTAACATTGTAGCAAACTACACTTTCCACAAACATTGAACAATGATTCACGCCATGGCCACACACTGCCCTGTGTAGGACCACAGGGCCGGGAGAAAGCGGCAAACCCAGTCTCGCTGATGATGGATGGCGAGCTGGGTGGCTAGGGTGCAGTTAAACCGTTCCACCAGCCCGTCGCTTTGAGGATAGAGAAAGTTCTATCTTTGGCCATGCCACTAGATGCTCCAGACTGCAGTGGCCTCAATGGCTTACTTCACTTCTTGGATTTCTCTTTTCATTATTTGTTCATTCAAAGGGAGTTGATTTCTTTTTTTTAAATACCAGCAAAACATGGGCTGATGCAAGTAAAGTTACCCAGAATAATGTTGAAACAATCCGGGAGCAAGGATTTATATGATCGACCTTATAAGTAGTAGTTAATGCATCATTTGTTAATACTTAACAGATCGGTTATAAGGCAGTTATAAGAACAACTTTGTGTTGGCCAGTTTTGGAAAAACCATCACTTACTTATAAGCAGTTCTTCAAGATGGAAGGTTTTTACCTTCTAGAAAAGAGCTGTAATGGCTTACTAATAGTTATAACTGTACGTAACACTTTATTATAAATTGAGAAATTGCTCACAACCTGTCAACCAAAAAATGGTCTTTTTGATAGCTTACAACTGTACTTAAGTAGAATTTTGAGGTACTCGTTCTTGAGTATTTCCAGTACCACGCATTGATTCTTTATCTGACTGAGGATTTTGCCCTTGGAACTGATTATGGCCCTTCCAGACAATCCCCCCATAATTCCACCAAACGCACCGCAGCTTCCCAAAAACAGCTAGGTAGCCTACTGGTTGTGTATTTATTTAAATGTGGTGTGTATTAATACATCCATGGTGTTGTCCGTGGTGCTGAATTATGAGATGGTTTTGTAAATGCAACTTTTTCTGAGTCCTCTCCTTTGTCCCATGGGGAGCATTTACACCCAGAAAAGAAATATAAGCCCCCTACTGCCTCCACTCCTCTGCTCTGCTCTGGAGGCAAACAGTGCACTTTTTACTACACCACATTCATTCGACAGCTTTAGCTACTTTGTAGATTTAGATTATTAATATAAAATATAAATCAACAATAAATAATGATGCATTATTATGGGGCTAATGGTCCAGTGTGTAGGATTTAGGTCAGGGGCCGGCAACCTGCGGCTCGTCAGCCCCTCTGTTGGCTCCCTGTGGCTACATGCACACTAATACGTTTTCGTTTTAAACGATCTCCGTCCACACTGCGTTTCAGCATCGTTCCTAAATGATCTCCGTCCAGACTGAAACGCCTGAAATCGAATATCACGTGACTATTCACGTATACTGGGCATGTGGGTGGGTGCCGGTGTAAACAGAAAGTAGACGGCCGCTCCGTAGGTCTGATAACGCCGCTCGACACGCTGCTCGCTAATCGCTCCAATAACAGCTGCTTCCTCCGCAGAAATGCAAACTTTAACTGGACAACAGTTGCTAGTAAAGACAACAAGGTCAGTAATACCTGACCTTAAATAAAAATGTTTTAATATTTTGTCAACTAAAATGTGCGTCACATCCTATTACGCCTGTCAAGAGCCTTTCCCTGCAGGTGGCTCATCATGATCTGCAGAGCCCCGCCCTCGGTAAACTATCAATGGATAAATCCAAAAAAAGAAAAGTCAGGGAGGAAAATAGAGTTTAATTCTGCGTGGACGTATTCATTTGCTTTCACTGCCAACGATGCTGGCTTACCGGTATGCTTGATATGTGCAACAAATGTAATGTTGAATGTCACTTCCAGAACAAACACACAGCATTTGCTGGAGATGAGCGAAAAAGAGCGATTCCTCAACTGTTGCAGCAAACTCTCCTCTTCATCAGAGTTTGATATTGTTATAACAGGTCAAATTGCAATAAAATGTCAATAATTGTCTTTATTTGTGTTCTATATTTTCATAAATACAACAAACTATAGTTTTTGTATATATAACTATATATAAAACTTTATAAGCTGTGATATCAAATAGCTTTTGCGGCTCCAGACACATTTTATTTGGTGGAAAATAGGGCAAAATGGCTCTTTGGATAGTAGAGGTTGCCGACCCCTGATTTAGGGGAATCAATTGGGAGAAATGGAATGTAATATTCAACTATGTTTTCTATTGTGTATACTGACCTGAAACCAGCCATATAAAGTGGTGATGGAGCGCCACCCTCAAAAGAAATGACCACACCAGACCTACAGCTTCTGATCAATATTTTGTCACTCATATTGTGTCCTGTTTATCTAAATGTACACAATCTACACAAGGTCTATAGCTTTTTTTTTGCCACAAAGACATCTCAAGGTTTAACGTTTTATGTTGCAAAATGTGTTTTCACTAAAGACGTATGCCCGTTACCAACCATAAAGTGTATCACTGTGGATAATAGGTCTGTTTTATTTATGCTTTTATTCCCTCATAAACCCATTTTGGGCTGCTTAATCTCACCTGCACAATCTCTTTTTAATCCTGTTGAGTTAAATGTTATTTTGTTATCTTATCTTTAAGTGTGTGGTGTTGGCAGGAGAAATGTCAGAGTGATTGAGAAGTTCTTTAACGTAGATATTGTTGGTATAAAGTACTGCAGCAGAACATTTCTCTCTTTTGTAGTTTTTTCGATCAGAATCACGTCGTCAACCAGCCATACTGAAACATGGGTGATGTAGCATCTTCAACAGTAATCCAAATGTTTCATTTTATACCCGGACTCTCTTTGGACTTCTAATTGTGAGAATGCACCTTAAATAAAGCCCAGCAACATTCCTGTGCAGTGACGGTGATCTTGTTTGCACAAGGCTTTGAAACTACAATGCTTTACATTTTCATGGCACAAAATAAACATTTACAACATTATACAGACTTGAATCTTGTGTCTGGTCAAATCCTTTCAAGGGTGGGGGGACTTGACTCATGAGCCCAATATTTCTAAACCCTGATTATGGCCCATAATGCACTGAGAGGGACATTTTACAGTTCAAAAATAAATTTGTCAGCTGAGAAACAATGAAACGGCGACGATATCTCTTAATTATAACAGACATCTTATCAGCAAATATATACACGGGTATATCTGATAATACTGCTGGCTCAGCTCATACAGCCCATTTTATACTGTGCATACATAGCATGTTCATATACATGTGCTGCTGCAAGTAAGATATGAAATAATAGAAAATACATTCTAGGGAAGAGGATAGAGGACATTGCTGTTTGAAGTTATGTTGCCAGCAAACGAAAAGATCACACTGATATAGAACAGTCACATCTATGAATTTATCATAATAAAGTAGTCTTTGATTTTATATTAAAACTATATATATACTGATCGTCCACTAATACGTTAATGGTAAATGGACTGCGACCATCCAAAGTGCTTTAACACTACATGTCACCATTCACACGCATTCATACACTGATGACAGGCGCCACCTGCCCATCAGGACTAACATTCACATCCATAAACAGGAACAGCCTGCAGGAAACCTCAAGTGCATATCTGGGCATGTAGATATTACTGATGACGTTTGTTTGATTCATTATGTTTATTTGAGAATCAAGAGCGCTTTACAAAATACTGGAGACAGCCATATATACATACTTACAAGAAAGTCAAACCACCATGGCAAATTCTGCTTTTTGAAAATTCTGAATCGGTTTGATCACTACAGCCATGTTTCAACGGAGCCATTGAGAGCACATAATCAACCACACAAGCTCTGATAGACACGTGTATGGCATGTTTCAACATCATATCCTCTGTGGTGGTTCTGAGCATGCTCAGTCATTACTTCACTCCAGGTCAGTAGAGTCCAGTGCATTGAGAAACCTCTGGCACTTGACCATGAGGACTTTGATGGCCTCTGTGACCAGGACATCTGGAGGCAGGATGCCAGTCGACTCCACGGTAACTGTATGAGAGAGTAGAACTACAGTAATACAAACTGCTATTCCATCACAACAGATATTTTTTAAAAGAACAATCCAAAGAGTAACATTAATATTGCTATGTGTACATTGATGGTTATTTAGAAACGGCAGGTTTGTGCAGAATGTTCTGTGTCGAGCTAGCGACGGTTCTCTGAGCAATCAGTGGTCTGCAGTGTTTAACTCCTTCAAGTTTCAACTTGCTTGGAACCTCGACCAAAAAGAGTACCAGGTACTATCCACAACTTCTGACAATGGAAACGTGATAATAACCGTTCTAATGTGGAACGGACTGATTTGTGGAAACGTGGCTAAAGAAACTCCAGCATGTCATTGCACCGGCCAAGAAAGCACATAACCCCATGTCAAACCACAACATCTCTACACTTTGGTCTTTTTACGGATTGAATAAATATAACATGTTGATTAGTGAGTCAGATGTTCTTATCTTCAGTCAGAGCCAGGCTCCAGTCTCTATGCTAAACTGTCTCCTGGTGGTAGCTTCATATTCACCCTATATCTCATTTCACTTTAGAAATGATTTTATTTTACAAAACCCCAGAGCAGTGCAGTTTTATTAGATGGAACTATTTACTGAGTTCATGTTGGCCATGGGTCCTGATTGACAGTATCACACACTATCAGGGGAGAAGGAGACACACGCAGATTAGCTCATGTGCTCCGTCTGTTTTTGTTAAAACACAATATGCAAATTGATTGTAACTTTCCTGAAATAACAATGATCTGCTTCTTTTTCTTCAGATGACATTACATACACAACTAATAATGTTTTGAGGACATTTTGCTGTGATGGTTGATTCTTACACTAGTTTCTTCTTTAGTAGGTAGACCTTGTGAGTTCCTCATGTTGGTAGGATGAGAGTCATCAATGTTCATTTAAACCTCAGTTTATTATTTTATCTGGAAAACAATCAAATCTTCTTGTTGAGACCTCTGACTCAACAAGTCAGAGGTCTCAACAAGTTGTTCTCATTCACTTGGATTTGTTTGGTGCTGCAGAGTCTGAACGCATGAACAAGGTCTATGAACTTACAGATGAAATGGTCTCGAAGTCTTCCAAGCTTCACAGCATTCTTCAGGTCGTCATGTCGGAGGAACTCCCTGCTGCATGTATCCAAGCGACTGTTCACTACTTTGGCAACCTTTTTCCCTGAGAAGGGGAACACAAGAAGTCAGATGGCTGCATTTAAAGACTTCAGGGACTCACAACAGACTGAACAAGAATTGAACTCCTCTGCCATCCTAACATCTTTGCATTCTTGCTTGGGCACATACAGTGGAAATCTAGCTCATAAAAATGATGAAACTGCTGAGAATGTATTATTCTAACTGACAGCTTATCCGGTTTCTTTCTATATTTCACTGAACCCTTCCTTAACGTACCATCTACCTATATCTGTTAGACAGCCTCACTCTAGATGAAAGAAAACATGTGGAAATGTGCTGCATGCTTGCAGAGTTCTGTCCTCAGACTAACAGATTTATAGTATTAAGTTGTTTCATCATGCCCTCAGATTTGTGAGGTTAGTTCTCGCTTACCATCAACATCTTGTATGTCTATAACTCCTCGTGAGAAGCAGCGTTTTAAGCGCTCTGCCTTCTCTCCCTCCACCGGCTCCAGTAGGGTGATGTCTGGGAGGAGGCGGTAACTGGCTGTGGCCACTGGAGAGAACTTAGCATGGTCCTTACCTGAACAGAAAACACACTTCAGTATCAGGCAGCAGAAAATACGGACTAGAAAATGGAAGGGTTTCTGGATCAGGCGGCAACCTCTGGTTCTGAAAAGTGAAGCCAATGCTTAATGTGTTAAAGCTGCATTCTCTCTACTGGCCATCAGGGGGCGACTCCTCTGGTTGTATAGACGTCTATGAGAAAATGACTACTTCTCTCTTGATTTATTACCTCAGTAAACATGGTAAACATGAGTTTATGGTCTCAATCTCTAGTTTCAAGTCTTCTTCAATACAGCATGATGTTCATTTAGTAAATGACGGTCCATTTAGAGTCACACAGACCATAAAGCAGGGGATGCTTTAGGGCGGGGCTACTGTGATTGACAGGTTTCTACCAGAGCGTTGTCCGGTCTGGGAGTTGTCCTTGTTTTCGTCTTACAACTTAAACCATTTCAGTGTATTTTCCCTTCATGAAGTTGCCTAAAAATATCTCACTCAGGATTCAGTTGTACTAATATCTGGTTCTGAAAACCAAGATGGGGGTAGCCAAAATGCCAAACTCCAGGCTTTAAAATGTCAGTCCACAAACCAATGGATTACACCACTGCTAGAACAAGAGCACAAAGTTCTTAAACGACCTAGCCTACCTGTTATACCCGACCGCGGACCATTTGGGGTTCCATCGAGAAAGTTTAGCGTACAGAGTGTCGTACAATGCACTTTTCAGGAACGAATATAATGATGTTACACACATGTTATATACCCAGTTAAAGAAGTCTGGGCTACAAGATCATGTAAGCCATTTTTACACAATCCAAACAATTCTACACAACTAAAACAAACTAAAAGAATTAACATAATATCAGTCATATTTCACCATGAGGGAGCCGACTCCGCTACCAAGACAAAGCTACAAGCTAACACGGAAAACCAAGATACCAGAAAGCAAGAGAATTCGACACAGATTACGGAGATATCTTCAATATTTCTCTCCGTGAAACCATTACAGAGATATTAGCCAACAAGCACCAGAACCACAAACCTCTTTATTGATAATTATCAGAAACGCAGCTCACCTTTCGCTGTTTTCGTGAAGACAAAAGAATAAAATCCGTGGATATTGTTGCAAATATCTGTTCTACGGATGTCCCGTTTGTTTCCGTGAAGACCGGGGTTGAATTTGAGTCCGGGCGAGCTGGGGGTAGGGATTTGACTTTCGGCGTCTCGGATTTTACGCTTTGCGAGAGATGGTGCGTTTTTGACTCTGACTGGCTAAACTTTTCATTTGTGCTGTATGCCATCTTAATTTACTCTTAACCAGTAACATAGACACTGATATTTACACATCTGAACAAATCTCACAAGTGTTCCCTTTATTATAACATCAACATTATTCAAATAGACCTTGTAGTTAGAGAAATACACTTTTTAGTATGGGTATGGAATTTTCGAGCAGAGGCCTAACAATAGGGCTAGAGTCCAGAAGGTTTAGCGCTCACAGTTCAATGTTGGGGAATTTGTCAAAATGTGGATGTAATTTAGGAAATCAGGTTTTCTTTGCATTATAAGTGTTTTTTCAGAGCACCTTAGGCAAAAAAAGAGGAAAAAAGTATGCTGCCATACTTTGGAGTCACACTCATGCACACACACACACACATCACTTGCAGAGCCCCGTTCCCCGCCGCAGATCAAAGACCAGAGCAGAGAGGCTCACCCATGCATCCCCTAGCAAACTAAACATTTGACCTGTCAGGGAGCTACAGCCAATGAGAGTGCAAGACATGTGTTGGGGAGAACCTTGGGGGAGGAGTCGCCTGTTAGTCATCCAAAGAAATGGAGGAATTCGAAGCTAATGGCTAAATTTAGAGAAAAAGGATTGAATGCAACTGTATTAAATCACTTTCTTTGGTTTAAAAAAATAGTGCAATGTTGTGTTGCACCAAATTAATTGATATTCATTATATTTTATGATAAATTGCTTTTATTCATCATCCTCTTACCAATTCCTTTGACACAGTGCATGATGACGTCCAGCTCCTGTCCCGGTCGTAGCTGAGCTATCAGGATGTCGTCATGCACCGGTCCGATGACGGCGTCTGCAAAGACGTCTGCCTGGTTCCCAATCGGGACCCACGTGATGTCCCTTGAATAAACTGAGACAAGACAGCACGGGACAGGGGAGGATAAAATAATCCCATTACTGTTGGATGTTCTTTCTTACTTAGTCATCAGTGCCTTGGAAAATGTCCTTCCATCAACTGAAGATTTTCAACAATCACTCATTTGTGTGTATGGTCTGGTGTCAGCTACTGGTTGTGAGCCTGTATCTGCAAACATCACCAGCAATTCCTCATTCATTTGGTGTCACCTGAAACCTACCCATGTGGTTCAGATACAGCTCTCGGGGGTCAGCGGTGTCTTTGCTGGCTCTGGGGTTCCTGCTGCATTTAATCTTCAGCTGCAGTTGAATTGTGTCTATTTCTGAACCTTCCTCCTCGGCAGACTCTTCACCTGGAATAAACAAAGCATAACCGGGGTGTGTTACCTTCCCTCTCAAGACCATTCAATACGTATCTCCATATGTGGTCTGTGCCCCGATGTACCGATTTGATGACGTTTGATTCATACTTTGATGCAATCTGATACCATTCTGTTGAACTGATTTCACAGTGTTGTCTTGATGGATCATATATTTCCCTTTTCGTTGATCATGGTAGTTATTTAATAATAGCTTTGAATTTTAACTGGTTGCTTAATATCTGTAATGATGATGTAATGGAATACTATGAATTATTAACGTTGTGTCCCACATAGTGAAACGATTCCCCTCAAATTTGGAGTCAGATTCAGATTTTTGTATTGATGTAGCTGTATTGGTTCCTCTTAAAAGGAACAGTGTGTGAGATTTAGTGGCATCTAGTGGTGAGTTGCAGATTGCAACCAACAACAAACCCCTCCCTTTCCAAGCATGTAGAGAACTACGGTGGCCTTCAGGTAGAGAGTATCTTTAGGATTGTATTACTACAAGGAGCTACTTTTATCAATACTCTACTTCTTCATGACTAAATTATTTTCTTTTAAAAACACAGAGAATTAAAAATAATAAAAAATAGATTCACAACAGGATTAGGAGTGATTTATAATTTTGATATAACAAAATATTGGTTCAAGAGCAGCAACAGTAATGTTTACAAAAGCAAAGTCACAATATAAAGTAATCAATATATCACTGGAAACAGATGTTGTATCACACAGTGATAAAGTGTGTGGTTACGGGGAGAATAAGATACTCATGTGTTCCTTCCATCCTACCCGCTTTGATAGCACTTGTTTGACTGTTCTCTGTTTGGCAGAGACTACAACCAGCTGTTTTTCCTCAAACTCTGGGGGAAACATGAAATGTGGTTGCTCATGTTAGTTAGACACACCTTGCATACCGCGTGGCTCTAGTCCAGTTCCCTTTTGCTTCCATTCACTAGCTTTGAAGCCAGGGGGGGGGGGGGGGGGTACCGGTGGCATTGTATCCATATCCGCTCACACTGAGCTAAACTGTGCTAGTAGTTAGCCTCAGAACATGAACATGGGTTTTACGTCTTTCAGACTGATACAGGCAATAATGATGTTGACAACTGAGTTTTAAATGTCCAATTATTGAGTTTTCGGCATCGCGACATAATCTTTAAATACAGAAGCTAAGAATCTATTTGTTCTCCCACCCCTAGTGTGTGTGTGTGTGTGTGTGTGTGTGTGTGTGTGTGTGTGTGTGTGTGTGTGTGTGTGTGTGTGTGTGTGTGTGTGTGTGTGTCTAAGTGCAAGCACGCATATACGTCCATTATCTGTGTAACAAAACACGCAAACATCCAACCATACATAACTTAAAAATCAACAGAGGCTTCAGGGACAGAGACAGTGAACGTAACTACAACCAATAAGCATGTTGTCTAAAGACTAAATGTAGAACAGCTGCCAGCATTCACACCGCTCTGAAGATGCTCTGTTGCTACTTTTGAAATGTACATGGATCACAATAAAAGAAACACTGAAAATAAGTTAAGGGTGGTACATTTCTCTTATTAGGATAACCGTGAATGTTGTCACAAGTGACTTGATAAAGCAGTCTGGCTCGCAATTATGACAGAAGTGAAAAACAGTCTGATTTTAAAAAATGAAGGAATTATAGCGTAAGAAAGAACAGACTTCAACAATGTCCCTACTTTTGTCTGATCTTTGAGCCTGTATTTATGCAGCTGGGCCTTATGGTATTTCATTTCCTTATTCAAGAGTGTCCTATCTGTGAAGCAACAAAAAAGATTTGCTTCCAAACTTAATGTAAGGTTAATTAAGTGACTTAAATGGCATTTCAAGTTTTCAGAATATTTTAAATTACAAGATATCAGTGGCGGGCCGTGCATTTTATACCTGGGCCTTCAGTGCTGTCCTGCAGCTGAAACATCTCCTAATAACCTCATGATGGCGCCACAGCTACGGTTATTTGTTTCTAGGGGTGTAACAATACACGTACTCGTATTGAACCGAACAATATGCTTGAATAATACTAGTGCATTTGCAAAATTCAGAAGCTTAAATTGTGGGAAATATAATGTTTTCGGTGGACTGCGCTCACGTAGGCGACAACAGGCTGTGACCTCTGAACCCGGAACAATAACAAAAAACAGCCTGCTCCACAAGAGAGTCCTACTCTCTCTGTCATCACTGTACAAGTATGAGGGAGTCCTCTCCGATGAAACAATCAGTCCATCAAACTTTTATGTCCATCAAATTGATACCAGTACGTGGTCCGATACTGTGCTCATGTACTCAACTACATATAACCACACCTGATAGCACTTTACAGCAACAGGACGTCGAGCTCGAGTTGTGTTAGGATAATTGATGATGAATAACTAGGGGTGATATTTTTTATTTGATGTCGGACCGCCAACCCGTAGCTTCATTTCTTAAACACCAGCTGCCGTGTTTGAGTCCTAGTCCACCTGTGTGACGTTAGTCTCCACCACATCACTTAGTTTACTGTGAGGTTGTTTGCTCCGTCTATCGTGAGCCCGGCGGCCTGCCATGTGTGTGATGAGACACAACTGTATTATCCTTCTATATTATGGATTACACACAAACTACATCTTTGAGTTTTTTGTCTTTACAACTTTAGTTACTCTCCAATGTTGAAAGTTTAACTGAATTACATCCACAAGTGATAAGAAAAGATTGTGATTGGATAAGCAAATTCAAAACAGGATCATGACTATCCAACCCCAAACGGCTTGAAGGTGAACCACTGCAGCAGAGTAGAAGGGAGCCCTGGGCTCTACTGTTACATGTGTGAGTGAAGCCCTGTGTTGCTTTACCAGTACTCCTGTACTCAAACAGACGAGGGTCGGCTTTGATGGGGACCAGGCCCAATCTGTGGGCCAGGACTTCATCCTGAACGATGGACGTGTTGTTGTAGATGAACACCTTCTCTATAGCCATGGTCGGCACCTACAACCAACAATAATGCAACTTGCATGAAATTAAAATTTCCAAGACTCCTTTCTCTTAAAAAACTGCTACAAAATGTACAATTTCTTCACATTAGGACTGAGTCACTAAGTCCTAATGAGTCACTAAGTCACTAGTCACTAAGTCACTAGAAAAAGTAATATGTAGACCTAAAAAGACTTGTCCTACCTCTGCTAGTAAGATCCTTCTGAAGGCGTTGGCGATGGCTGCATCTATCCCCACCATGTCAAACTCCATACTGCTCTCATCCAGATGCACAACGTCAATTCTGAAGTTCTGCAAACGGAGAGGACATCTGCATTTAATCTCTCACACACACACACACACACACACACACACACACACACACACACACACACACACACACACACACACGAGTGCTCATTGGATCAAAGCAGTCCAAGTCTGACTGAAAATACACTGAAAGTAGTAACTTCATTAGTTCTTTCTTGACATAAAGCATGAAATTATGTTTCAGTTTGACCATTGACCACACTTTACCCATCACCAGCAGCCACCCTCAGGTCTAAAATAACTCAAATGTACCTTTTGAAATTTCTGCATATCCCAGGTGTCATCATAGCCAGGGTAGTTGCCAGGGTAATCTGATGTATGAACCTAAAAGCAACAAATAATCATCCAATCAATAAGCAGAAGAAGTTAACTATTCATTATATGTATGCGCTGGTCTCATAAACGTCACACCCAGAGTCAATGCTAGGTTGTTGTTGTTTTTCTTTTGCACCAATTGTATGTTGGAAATGTCTATATTTATGTAAAGGAAAACTTCTGAAGAAAATGTAGGTGATGCTTCAACATATGAAAATATAACTGAATATAATGCAGTAGGGCTCTCATTCTGGATTGCTTTCACATATTTATTCTCCTGTAGATCAAATCCTCTCAATTATTCTAATCTCTGAGGAGTCCTGTTTTGTGTCTTTATTAAATGAGGCACCTCAATGCAGTGGTGGGCATTGAGGCATTATCTTATGTTCTCATTGCACAGCTACTGTGTTCCTCAGTTGCTCTGCTTCCAGTGCAGCTTGTTTTAAGTAGAGCTTTTATCCAATCAGAGTTCACCTCTGTGTCTCTAGGTAGAAGAGAGACCCGAGGCCTGCAGACTCACCCAGTGCTTCCATGTGCAGTTTAAGTGAATGGGGACGATATTGTTGATTGTCATATTGTTCAACCAATCAGATCTTTAGTTTGACACGTTGGGCGTATTCTTTGACGTGTCAGAGCTGCTAGCTGGCATAGCCATACGTGATTGGTCAGTGGGCTAGCGTGACATGTTGGGCGGTGACAATCCCAATATCTGCTGCCTCTGTCGAGCGGACATTTTCAGCCCTCAACGCATTAAAACCTATTCAAGAAATACAACTGGGGAGGCTCGACTGTCTTTACTGGTGTCCATGAATCGAGAACGACTTCTTACTGGAACTAAAATGCACAGATGTACTGAACAACCGTGAGATTAAACTCTTTGTTAACAAAGAAAGGAGGATGGACTTTGTCTTGTTTTTATGAATATGGATTTTTGTTTGGTTTTATATGTGATAGGATCTATTGTTACGTCCAATGTTGCTCTGGGGACACATTTAGTCGGTGCACAGCAACAAGAAGACACGTGAAGCGGCAGAAGTCTAAATACTCCGCGCAAAGTGTTAAAGTTAAAGTGTTAAAGTTAAGTTTGAGTTAAAGTGATCAACTTTGAAGATTCATGTGTTTTCAAGTGGACTCATTTTCCCTCTCGGTGTTGACAGATGAATAAATCCGTCAGTAACAAGAACTATGGAGTCGTGTATTTCCTGGAGGGAGTGATCGTAGCGTTACTACTGTGTTCAGGTGTCTATGTGGATATTGTTCCCTCTGAAGTGAATAATATTTGAATGGCCCGTGCTCTTCAGTGTGCGGTGGAATGCGTGTTTTAGCTTCGCAGTTTTTTTAACGCATTGTCCGTTAATGACGCAGTAATTCAATTTAACGTTATCTGCACTTAGTGTATTTATAGGTGTTGAGCTTCATTTTTACACAAAACAAATAACCATAGCTGTGGCATCATAATGACGTTAGGTGGTTCAACTGCAGGACAGCAGTGAAGGCCCAGGTATAAAATGCACAGCCGCCACTGCCTCAATGATACATGGATTCATTTATGAACCCCTTGACTTTAATAATTCATGTGTGTATCAGCAAGACTTTTGCTCATGTTCAAAATGTTCTGCTCATTCAAAGCACATCCCACATGAGAAATCATGTGTTCAGTAAAAAGTAATATTACGAATATAAAGTCATAGAGAGAACAATGATTTAATAAATTCAGTAGTGGCTGATGATTTTATACAGAGAATATAATTGTAGTCTAATTGTGGGTTGTTTTTTTGTGCTGGTCTTTGATAAATTCAGGTCTCAATGGTGACCGATAGGCCAGGATAAGCAGGCTGATGTGGTTGTTTTATGAACATTCTGCAGACTAATGTCTTCAGTGTTATCTGGAGAGACGCACAGACTGACAGTCCTTATCATAGAATTATATAATATAGATATCATGAGGACAATAATAAACAGTAGATACATAATAAATTAATACTAAGATAACATTGTGAACACAATAGAGTAAAGTCACATGTTAATATGTTCAGATGTAAGTCAACAGGGCTAAACAGTGACTTTTAAAAGTGGTTGGCAGACTGGCTGAAAATATGGTGACTATTTATAGTCACCTTACGTTCATGGAGGAGTATTTACTGGTGAAATAGAGACGTTAAGATACGTTCATGGAGAAGTATTTACTGGTGAAATAGAGACGTTAAACGACATAAACCTGACGTCTGCCTATGGAACACGTTAGAGCTCGCGGCAGTAACGTTATGTGTTCCGCTCTCGTGAGGTGACTGAGCGGGTCCGTGCAGCAGCTCAGAGGAACCTGGACGCCGCAACTAGCAGATAACGTTGTCATAAAACCATTAATAAAAACGGACTTACATTCGTTACATTATATTCCCCCAGTATTACTCGACTCCGAATTTCTTCCACGTTGCTCATGGTCGCCGCCATTTTCCCAAAACTCTGCTTAGCTCCGCCCACATTTCCGTTCCATATTTGAATGCTTCACAAGTGGTCACATGGTGCATTACTGCCACCAACCGGTATGGAGTGTGATAATCCATTAAACTCTCATCTGTGAAATATATGATCTGATGTTTCTTCTCCTCCACAAAGGGCACATGTTCCTTGTTATGTTTTCCTATTTTAAACAATGCGCTCTTTAGTTCTGTCAACTTAATCTGGATATTCTTGTATTATTGTAAAAAAGTCTTGTTTAAATGTCTCTATAGCTCACAACAGTATGATGGTCCAAAAACTTTCACCAAAAACAGTGTTGGTTTGAGGAATGACGTCTATAATTTATCTGCATGACCGAAGGTTGCAGCTTCTGAGTCAGTAGAGACTTCTATAAAAACATCTCTCTGTTCTCTCTTCTTCCCACAGCTGCTACCTTTCTGTTAATCTGTGTTTATAGCCTGAACTCTTCAGTTCTGTTTTTAAGTTATATTATTGTGGTTCTTGTTCTTGGCTCCTTTTCCAAATTCATCAATTGTTTTCTCAAACTCTGCAACTTTTTCAGAGATGCATAGGCTATTTGCTGTAGATCCAAACACCATGTTAAAAATCTTTTTAATGGATGTATATTATACGTCTAAGTGTCTGTAGATGTTTAGTTTAAATTAAGGTTATTCAAGGTTGAAAAGCCTTCATCACCATATGAGTAAATAGAATCTGTGTTTATGACAAAGATAAACAGTTACACTGTACACGCTGGGATGTGCAGACAATGTTTGTATGCATTTGAGCCATTAATATGAAATGATGTTTTTAAAATATGGTTTAAAATAAAAATAGCCTATAAATCCTGGTTGATATCAGAGCTAAAGCATAGAGGCAACGTTGAAACGACGTCTATTGCTCAGTGGGAAACCAATATGAATAGTCCTCAATACTCAATTCTTTCTGCCCCTCATTTACTTCCAACCAGACATCTCATCTCATGTAATAACTCTATGGATGTCTGAAGCATCTTATTCTTTCATCAAACCACAATTTCAAGTTTGTTCTGGGTTTGAACCCACTGGTCAGACTTTGGGCCTATCTGTGTAGAATTTACATGTTTTCCCTTTGTCAGCTTGGCTCCCTCCCCCAGTCCTCCCACATTCTTCCCACCACCCTCCCCCAGTCCTCCCACATTCCTCCCACCATCCTTCCCCAGTCCTCCCACATTCCTCCCACCATCCTCCCTCAGTCCTCCCACCATCCTCCCCCAGTCCTCCCCCAGTCCTCCCACCATCCTCCCACCATCCTCCCCCAGTCCTCCCACATTCCTCCCACCATCCTCCCCCAGTCCTCCCACATTCCTCCCACCATCCTCCCCCAGTCCTCCCCAGTTCTCCCTCCATCCTCCCCCAGTCCTCCCACCATCCTCCCCTTCTCCCACCCAGTCCTCCCACATTCCTCCCACCATCCTCCCCCAGTCCTCCCACAGTCCTCCCACCATCCTCCCACCATCCTCCCCCAGTCCTCCCACCATCCTCCCCCAGTCCTCCCACCATCCTCCCCCAGTCCTCCCACCATCCTCCCCAGTCCTTGCACAGTCCTCCCACATTCCTCCCACCATCCTCCCCCAGTCCTCCCACATTCCTCCCACAGTCCTCCCCCAGTCCTCCCACCATCCTGCCACCATCCTCCCACAGTCCTCTCACCATCCTGCCACCATCCTCCCCCAGTCCTCCCCCAGTCCTCTCACCATCCTGCCACCATCCTCCCCCAGTCCTCCCACCATCCTCCCCTTCTCCCACCCAGTCCTGCCCAATCCTCACACAGTCCTCCCACCATCCTTCCCTTCTCCCACCCAGTCCTCCCACAGTCCTCCCATATTCCTCCCACAGTCCTACCACCATCCTCCCCCAGTCCTCCCACATTCCTCCCACAATCCTCCCCCAGTCCTCCCACAGTCCTCCCACATTCCTCCCACAATCCTCCCCCAGTCCTCCCACATTCCTCCCACCATCCTCCCCCAGTCCTCCCACATTCCTCCCACCATCCTCCCTCAGTCCTCCCACATTCCTCCCCCAGTCCTCCCACATTCCTCCCACCATCCTCCCCCAGTCCTCCCACATTCCTCCCACCATCCTCCCCTTCTCCCTCCATCCTCCCCCAGTCCTCCCCAGCCCTCCCACCATCCTCCCCTTCTCCCACCCAGTCCTCCCACATTCCTCCCACCATCCTCCCCCAGTCCTCCCACCATCCTCCCACCATCCTCCCCCAGTCCTCCCACATTCCTCCCACCATCCTCCCCCAGTCCTCCCACCATCCTCTCACATTCATTCATACATCATGTATCATACCACAACATAATAAAGGGCTCACTATACTTCCTTCATGTGTTCCATTTTCAACAACAAAGTTTCCTGAATAGCTCTTCTCATCCACCGAAACATATGACATTTAACCACTAATTTACTGAATTTATGTAATAATCAGTTCATGGGCCTATGATAGCTGCTAAAACTTTTATTTGTTCTTATTTCATATTCTAAACATAATGTTTGGTCCACTGTAATCCCATTAAGAATAATCAAGTTTCTATCTGATTTAAGCCTTTTGTTGATTTGTTCCCATAGAACTTTCACAGTCATACGCTTCTCAGCTCCTTTTACTATATGTGTATTTCCTGTTTTGTGTTTGTACAGTCTGTACAATTAATAACAAAAGCAATTAACAAAAGCAATGTATCCATAGTCAGTACTATTAGTTTGCACCCTTTGTCCTATCTTGATGTGGAGATTTCCATGCCTCCGATTTGAAAGCTCATCTGAACTTGATTTTGTCTACAGAGCAGCAATGACAAAATGATACCCTCTCACCTCATTCTCCTCACCTCTCCTCCTGGAAACTCTATTTTAGTTTTTTACAGATCCTCATCAACAGCCCAAATAGAGGGATAATATACATATCAAACATATTTTCAACATCAAATTGCTTAGTTGGAGGTGTTATATGTTCTTCAGTTTTGCACTTTACAAACAATCTTCCATCTCCAAGCACTTTGGCCGGTTCCACATGTCCTCTCTTATTCTTCAACACCCAAGTCAACGCTATCGGACTCCTACTCTCAGTCCCAAGGCGCCTGGTTGAAATGGGATCTGCACAAGCACAAGATCACATGGTCAGAGCTGTGGAGACTGAAGCCCTTCCGTATTTCCTTCCTCTTTGGATCCGTGTACGATACCCTTCCTTCGCCATCACATCCGCACACGTGGGGGCAGAGAGAGGACCCTTACTGCAAGCTCTACTCTATATTCAGAAAGGGACACTGGTACACAAATAGTCCGGGGTGCAAAACATCTCTAACTTTAAGGGCGGTACAGTCACCTGCAGCAAACTGCTAGGTCCTGGAAGGTGACGGTCCAAGAGCGACGCAGGCTGCCACACAACCTTCCGTCCGAACATTGTATTGTGGGACCAGAAATATATTCTGGTTGAGCTGACAATAGAGGAGGGATGTGAAGAGGCCCATTGAAGTACCAGTCCTTAGTTTGAGTGTAAGGACAAGGCAGGCAATGTTTTTTCCTGTGGAGACCGGCTGTAGAGGCTTCCCAGCCCAATCAGAATGTCTGTTGTTGTCAAGTGTGGACCAGGAGGAAAGAAGTGGGGCAGAACGGCATGTTGACAGACATAGAGGAAGTGAGAGGAAGGAAGCTGGAAGCCAGGAGCTTCCTTTACCACATCTTCTTACACTAGGAAGTGCTGTTCATGTTCATGCTGCATCATCACAGTGTATTAACTGTGTTTTATTACCTTTTACGCATCTTAAAAAAGTGATTGCTAACTACAGTCCATGTAGTTAGCATACTCCTGGCTGTCTGATGTCCGGTTGAAGAAAAATAAGATGGATGAAAGCAGCGTGAGGTCGGTAGCTGTTGAGTCCACATCTTCACAGAGACCTGGATCCATCAAGCTGAACTTGATTAGACCGGAGGACAGAGAGCAGGACTCTGGTGGACCAGAGGAGGACTCTGTCTACATTCCTGATGCTTGGTGCTCAAACACAGTCACAGTTGATGGACAATGTTTTCTTCATGTTGAGTTTTTAATGTGAAGATGTCGGCCACATTATCTGACCAGAGAATTGTTTCTGTTGCTGCTGTCTACATTCCGGATGATGAAAAAAATGCACTACAGGTATGCACTACAGTTTGTGTTTTGTTGGGTTACAAATGGACTACCACTGCATTTCGTTGTGCATCCCTGTGTTGCATAATGACAATAAATGATCCTTGAATCCTTCATACTGAATTCTCTTTTCATGCAACACATTCTCACTCATAACTTGTCAAATACAGACGCTTGGTGCACTGCCTCTTGCACCCGGCCTAGCAGACGCTCGGGCACCTTATACTACGTCACATGCTTTAACCTTCCACTAATGCTGCAGGAGGGTTTACATTGGAGTTCGATGAAAGCCTGGTGCTTCGAATACAGTTGCTAAAGGGTCGGTGACAAAGCGGCGGCATTTGACGAGCTGGGGGTGAGAATGTGTCACTGACTTTATTGTGAATGGCTCAGCAGTCGTAATGGTCTTTTACTTTTCATGTCAGCTAATTTATGAGCTTTTGTGCAAATCTTAACAACATGTCTTCAGCTATATACTAAACCATCGGATTTCACAAGTTGTTGCCACTTCACATTACCTAGTGGAATTATTGTGTCTTTGACATTCGCACCAGGACAAAGGCACCACAGAGTTTCAGTAATTTATTGCTGGCATCAAGATTTGGACACTCAAATTGCTCCAACTAATTTAGACAACAAGACTTTCAACTGACAAGCACTCAGTCGATATTCTGTGTTAATTCCTGTGTGGAACCTGAAATATGATTAAGGAGGGCCTCAGACAAAACAAAGGTTATACTGCAGTGATTCTCAAAAGCAGCCATCATGTGTAAAGCAGAGTACCAAGAAAACAGAGAAAGAAAGTAGTGAGTCAAGAGGCCGTCTTGCTCAATGCTACCTCAGGTTCAAAGACGTTCTTCATCTCTACCGGTGGAGAGCATAGTTCCTCATAACGTAACATAACAGGAATTTAAAATAACAAACGTTTAACACAACACATAACAGAACATATTATATGTCAGCTCTACTGTAAAATTGTGATGTTACTTTTTAGCCGGTCAGATGATCAGATGTGAGTTTCATCTCTGTAAACTGATTTGTAGAGAGTACAACATCAGTCACAACTTCAAACTCATTCAGGCATACTGTTTCTCCTTTGATGGATCTAGGCTGGTAGTCTACCTCCAGTCTTTATGCTAAGCTAGGCAAAATACTTCCTAGACCTGTACTGGATATAAAGAGATGAAACTGATATTCATCTTCTCATCTGGAGGAAGATGGCAAAATAATTCCCAGAATGTCCACAGATTTCTCAGAACGTCACGCTGTCCATTAAAACTTCAGGAAAACTTTTGGTCTGTTCAGGCCCCGACACACCGGGCCATCGGAGAGCACCGTCGGCACCAGTCAGCCCTTGTCAGCAGCTTTTCCACCGATTGAACTGGTTGAATCTGCGGCGGAGCCCGTCGGGGAGAGAAGTGACTCTGATTGGCTGTTCAGCTGAAGCAAATCAGAGTAAGAGGACATACACAGAAGGCTCTTTTCAGCTTTCATTTTTCATCTTCATCTCATCTGATCATTCCATTACACAAATATTTTCAAAAGGACACAATAGTTGCCCTTCGTCGCCACTTAGTTCTTTGATGTCGGTTTGGTGTGTCTGGGCCTTTAATCCAGTCTGTTTGCAAAAGCTTTACACTGAACTGACACAACAGAGTTGATGACTTCACATAACCTCTGGCAATGGATCTAACTAAACACAAGTGGAAACAAACAGAAAGGAAATGTGAATAATGGAGCTGAAGAAAGCAGAAATACATTCAGTGTTTCACAAAATGAAGACGATATATCTGTAAATCATTGAAATACAGTATACCGAAGTATGATATATATAGTAAATTAAAACATCTTTACGTTTTACACAAAATAAAATCTGATAACCTGACCCTTCACATGTTTCATTATTCAAGGGTTTCTTTCGAATAAAAAAGTTCTGGCATCAGGAACGGAAAAGTCTGTAAAACAGGATTGTTCACCAGTAGGAGGAATACTGCACCAAATGCTTGTGTTTCACAGTGTGTTAGACACTTAATGCACAGTCACTTTTCGTTCTTAGTCTCTGCTTCATTGATGACACTGATGAGTCAGGATCGGGTCAGGAGCTCGATTGTCTTTGCTCTATGAAGTGAAACAGTTTGATTTACTTATTTCACACCACCTAAATTATGTATTTTCCATTACCGGTGCTTCTGATACTTGACTGGGCAATTTATCAGCTGGTACTTTGCTGTATTACATTAACATCAGTTACACAGTTGTGACAAGGAAGTGGAGAGGCTTGTCTGGATCATATAAACATGATTAAAGTAGGCTGCAGTGTTCATTTCACCCCACAATGAATACTAATGTCTTATTGTAGATCTGTGTTTCCCACTCTGGGGACCCATTTCTCAAAATAATGTGAGAAAAGCTTATTTGTGCGTAAATGAACAGTCCTAATAATGTTTACTGCCATTTCCATATCACCATATATTATCTTGAATAGGTAAAGCAGACATTTAGAAAAGTTATATGTTTGAAAAATCACAACTCGCTATGTCATTCTTTTCATTTCTTCTCATGAATGCATTTAGGTTGTGTTAATAGACCCTTTTCCCCCTGTCATCAATTAAAGAAACAAAATGTATGCTAGCCTTTCATATTAGATTCATTGTTTTAAGTAGGCTAATTATCAGAATACTACACACACTCAAAGGTGTACTGTAGATAGAAATGTGTAAATAAAAGACTATGGATGAAATTCTGTTCATTTATTTGACGACCTAAATAAAATCTCCTGCAACCGACCTGAGGGTCCCGACCCAGTGTTTGGGAATGACTGCTGTAGATTATGAGCTGGTGCCAGAGCCATGAATACATAAAGTACAGCAGCCTCAGGATGAGAAGTGACCAGTGGTTTGCTGTTCTTCAGGTAGCGCTCACCATAGGCATATACAAGCCACTATACTGATTATGACATGTTACTGCTGTGTGCCATTTAAAAACAACATGTCATGTCTCATGTTCCACAAATAACACCACTCTTCAGCATCGCATCAATAGAAGGCTTATGTTTTAGTATCATGTGGTGATGCTTTGTGAAGAAAGGGGTGAATTGGACTCTATGGCTGTTTCTGAGGCCGTAGACTGGAATGTAAGATAAAGCATCCCCTGCAATGTGGAGCCCCAGTCAGCCAGGCGGAGGAACACCAAACCCACAACGTGGTGGGGATGGGAGAGGGAGGAGAAGGAGAAGCAGGGATTAAGAGGGTTTGGTTGTGCTGCCCTCTGAAAACACTGGCAGTGCAGAGCTGCAAGAATCATGATTCCAATAGTTGAAACGTTGAACCATTAGACATCAAATGATGAAATATAACGCCACTGTTAGTTCATCATTTGCTTCCTTCTCAGCGCTTTTTCTTTTTCCCCTTTTCAAACCACAAATCTTTAAATATCATTTCATAACAAGCTTTTCCATTGGTTCTGGTAAGCAGATTATTATATCTTCCATGTGCTGAGACTGAGCCTTACCCGTGTCCCGTTAGTCTACAGCTGTAGTGCAGCAGGCGGGGGTTCGGATGGAGCCCATCATCTTGCTCCTCTTTCTCTGACAGCCGGCGTTCCCGACCTGCTGAGAGACGTCGGTGTCCTGACGCGACAGCTTGGCCGCCTGGCTCGCTGTCTCCTTGATCTGCAGCTCCAGGTGTTTCTGGATGGCCACACCCAGCTCCTCCGGGTCCACAGAGGCCCCGTACACCTCCCATGTCATCCCTTCTGCATCCCACTTCACCTCCTTTACTGGCGACTTGGGAGCACCGCCTGGCTTCTTGAGAGTCTGGCTGCAGGACGTCTCACTCCTGCTCTCCTCTGCCAGGCAGATCTGGGGGAACACATGGGGCGTGACAAGATGTCCTGTCTGCACCCCGACATCCCTCAGCTCTTTGTGGGCCGTCATTGTCCCCGCTTCCCGAGTTATGGTTCTGAAATGGCTAACGGGACTGATGCAGCACTCTTCACCACCAAAGTGTTTTTGGCACTGTGGCCCAGCACCAGGAGGCAGCAAGCTGATCCAAGAGCAGTTGAGGTTGCAGCACCGCAGCAGGTGTTTGGCATCCAGGCCCGTCTCACTAACAGAGGAGATGAGGCGAGGTAGGGTGAGGTGGTTCGTCGCTGAAGGAGGTGCCACCGCATCCTGGATGTCACAGTCTGGCTCTACGCCGGCCGGGCGGGGCAGCAGCTGGGAGGGGGCTGGGATGGGCTGGGGGTGGCAGTAGGCAGCGAATGTGTCATCAAAATTGACATGATGGTTGTAAGAGCCATAGCAGAGTGTCTTGTTACATGTAGGGGGAAGAGGACCCATTTCTCTAACACCCTGCACTTTGGGTTCTGCCTTGGGCGACGAGACACAGACACACCTGGTCTGAGGCTGCTGTGCACCACCTTCTCCGCTGATGGCCCCTCTGCAAACGGTGGTGATGATGCTGCACTGCTGCAGCGGCATGGGCTGCTTGCAGGCTAACATGGAGTGAGTCTCGGCCTCTTGGCTACTTTTTTCTCCACCGTAGTAAGCAGGTGCACGAGTCCCTCTGAGTGGAGCCTGGGAGGCTGCTCCCTGTTGAACCGTGGGTAAAGTCACTGAGTGGCTCCTGTGAACAGGGAGGGAGGCCGGCTTCATGCTCTGCTCTGTCTGACCAGCCCAAGGGTTGTCATCGATTGCATTCACAACGGTCTCGTGGTGATGTGTGGATGTATGTGTCTCAGCCAGACCATGGAGGTGGCTTGAAGCCCTGGACGGCACCAGGCATTCTGATTGGCTTCGTTCTTGGTCGCCAGGCTCCCCGCCGACCCTCAGACTGCTGCAATTGGTTTCTCTGGTCGTAGAAGTAGCTGGATGTTCTTTACAGATCTCTCTGACGGCCTTTCTTGGTTCCTCCTGGGAGGTGTTACCTGGTCCTCCTGCCAGTCTGGAGGGTGTTATTGTCTGTGTCTTGGAGGTGTCAAAGAGAGACTGATCAGAGAGGGTAGAGTCCAAGGAAGCAGCTTCCCCTAGTGGGAGCTGCTCTGACACAGGACGCCCGGCCTCTGCCATGGAAAACCTTTAATAGAAATAAAACAAGTGAGTGTGGATGTCTCACACTTACACAAATAATCCTGTAGTCCTTGCACTTTGAAATTTGACAATTTTGCATCAAGAGTGTAAGTCTAACTATTGCTCACTGTATTGCCTTTAACAATTTAATAATACAACATTAAAAAAAGATAATACATTTAAAAAAACATCATCGACCACTTTTTTGTAATATGACTATAATAAATATAAATATTATTTTATGTAGAGTTGATTATTGTGACACTCAAATTCTGAAATGACCAACTAAAAATGTAAAACCAGTTCAGAGAGTGGCAGCTAGACTCCGAGCTGACAGGGGGGCCCAGGGCAAAAAGGCTAAATTAAAGTGGTTGGGCCCCATTCTCCCTCCTCCCTGTGCACCATGTACACAAGTCCTGTGCTGGAATATCATGAAGATCTAATACGGACGTATGTCTGATGAAGGTGTCTAATAGTGTCCCATATAAGCACAATATCAACTGAAATTGCCTCATGACCAGGTAATAATGAAGAACCCGGCCTTATGATGCCAGTAGATATCGTGTTTTACTACTGCATGTTCCCACATAGCCAAACTACATGTTTTTCTATTTGCCTCACAATAAACCTAGAGAGTTAGTGGGCCCTAGTTGTCTGCTTTGCCCAGTTGGTAGACCAGTTGGAAATGGGCATCAGCGATCATTACCAAGAATAATCAGGTGGGACATGCGTTACATGGTACAGCCCAACATCACAATGTGATCTACAGCACCTTTGACACCACCTAGAGGTGATGCAGCATGGTACTGTACTGCAGTGCCACGGTACATCACTGCTGCACAAAGTGTGGAAAAAGCATATTGCACTAGTTGGCAGGGCAAAGCTTACTAAAGACGATGAAGTAACTCTTTACCAGCGTCAGTGACAGCTGGTTTGGTGTGGTATTGCGTGTTATCATGGCCAAATGTGGTCCTGGAGACACAGGAACTACCACACAAGAGGTTTTGAGTAGGTGTTCATATGTCTGAGAACAGATTCTGTCACTGCTATAGTCACAACCTTGCAAGATGTAGTCATGAAACTACAGGAGTGTAGTTGAGATCAAAATGAAGGCTGAATTTTACGACCCTAATCCGATTTGGCATGGGGGCTGATGTGATCCCATCACAAGATGGTATCTAGTTAAAACATGCAGCCAAACCTCAAACACAAGTCTGTGTGAAGACGCCTGACCTCTTCTGGTGACAGCAGAAACTGAATTGTAAAAACTATTGACTGATCCTTTGCATAGACTGTAAGAGGTGGACACATAGTCACTGTGACGTCACCCATTGGTTTATGGGTTACCGTTTTGAAGCATTGAGTTCAGCATTTGGCCTTAAATTCTTGTTAATTTGCAACCAAAAGTGACATAAGAGGGAGGAGCTCAGTACAACCAAAACACGGACAACTTCCAGACCAGACAACGTTGTGGTTGAGACCTGTCAATCACTGTGTAGCCCCGCCCTAAAGCATCCCCTGCTTTATGGTCTGTTTGACTCTAAATGGACCATACTTTACTAAATGAACATCATGCTGTATTGAAGAAGACTTGAAACTAGAGATTGAGACCATAAACTCATGTTCACAATGTAGGGTAATTTTCTCATAAACTGGGAGGAGTCTGATGGACATTAGAGAGAATGCAAGTTTATCTTTAGCATCGGCTTCACTTTTCAGACCCGGAGGTTACCACCTGGTCTTTTGTGACAGGATGACTCGATCAGCCAATAACTAACAAACATAATGAAGTTTGGGGTTTGGTTATTATTTTGTCTTGCCTTTATGGCCACTCCTTAAAGGTGCTAAATTCGGGTACAGCTGGTAACCACCCCCCACCTAACACACACACACACACACACACACACACACACACACACACACACACACACACATACACACTCTCTCTCTAGGCGATATAGTCAATATGATGAATTATTTTTATCCCCATACAAACACATACTTGCAGTAGCACACAGCCCTAATCTCAACTGGGTTGATGATTAATGTGTCAAAGAAAATTCGCAGTGACAAGTGTTCTAAAGGTCTTCTAACATTCTTCAGATCATTAATATCTCATCAACAGCTATCATCTCTGTAAAGATCTAGAGGAGTAATGTCTTCCTGAGCAGAGAATGAAGTCTCTCTCCCTCTATGTGTGTTGTTATCACAGCTTCTACTCTCTTTGTTCATAAATTCGCCCGGCCGAGTGACTTTTCATGCATGTTGGTCAGAATGCAGTGCAGAATGTTAGTGCATGTGAGCGTACCTTTTACAACAGAGGTCTTCAACGTTTTTCAGGCCAAGGACCCCCAAACTGATAGAGAGATGGAGCAGGGACCCCCGACTATATATATTGTATAAATTGTGTTTTATATTAAACTGGACCTAGTGCCATGTATAAACATACCTTGTTATTGTGCATTCAATACTAAACTATTCAAATAATACACAGGTTCATATATTCATGTTATTTTAAACATGTGAAGGTACAGTGAGTAGGGGGGCCGCGCCACTGCCATTTAGAAACATACCTTGTCAACTGATACCAATGCCAACATCAACATTGTCTGTCAATTGCATGATAGTCATGCACACAAGCTATTCAAATAGACGTTTTCATTTTAAACATAAATGTGGAAACGGAAATGAGTGATGGCCTATTAGTGCCACTGCCATGCATAAACATACCTGTTATCTTGCATACAATACTGAACTATTAAAATAATGGACAGAATCACGTTTGAAAAAAATAAATAAAAATTGTCTAATCAACCAAAAAAACTCTGGTTCCCCCTCAGGAAAACACTGTTACCTCAGCACTGTTGTGTTGTTAGCACTGTTCCCGACAGCAGTGTGGATGTAAGATCTTAATCTAAATATGCTCTGCATTTTGAATTTAGCACCTTTAAACTTTTTTATTGTGTTAAGAATCTCCTTAGTGATATTTCTGACATTTTGTATTTGTTTGTATTTGGAATGTGTAATTCTTTTAAATGTCGCAGGGGCTTGTAAAGTTATTTTAAGTGTCTGTTGTACACTCGAAACAGCATCCTCCAAGTTTACAATAACTAACATAATTCAATAGCATCATGAATATGTGCACACTTCATGCTCATTTCTTCCAATTAAGATCAGGAATGAAGCCTGTTTAAATGGAGTTCCTGCTATTATCGGGGCTTTCTTGACTACATCTGTTACATGTCATGGCTAAAGTAACGTGTGTGGGGTAGCAGCACGTGTGCTTCTATGATTGTGTGTTTACATGCTAAGGACTGTCATGTGAACTCAAACCAAAGCCGCCTCCTCCAAACCACATTAATGTTACAGCAACTAAGTTGGCTGCTACTGGGTAAGGCAACTTTTCAACCTGCAACTGTTAACAATTCATTCGTTTGGCTAAATGTTGTTAGAATAATGACAATGCATTATGCGAAATCTGTGAACACAGGACAAAATGTGCAGGGGTGCAACAAAACTAGTGGAACAACAATCCCACAGCTCAAAGCATTCAAACAATTAGGAGAAGAACTGACAATAAATACAACATTTTATCATAATGATCTGCAGCACTGTGTATAAATATAACCGATGTGGTTAACAACATATAACCCCTTAAGGTCCCTCTGGTCCCTCTTTCTGCAACGTCATTTTTGCAGAAAACTAAACTAAACTAAAAAATAAAGCTGAACAAAATAACTCAATAAGATCAAATTCACACATACTCAACAGAATTGTTAAATTATAATAAGATTCACAAATACCAATTGAGAAAAAGGAATTGATAAATAATTGATTTCTTTACATTTTTAACTCTGTTACAAATACAATTTCAGTAATGTTTTGAGTTCCCGGTCTACCAGGAAAAAACTGACATGAAAAGCAATGATTTTATAACTACTGTAACTAAAATCTAAGACCCAGACAGCAACAGGTCAGTGTGCTAACAGTCTGATGCTGCCTGTAGCGTCTCAGGGATTTTAATCTAAATTGTATAGCTTGATTTAAAAGATGTTAGGCTTTTAGAATTGAAACTTTTGTAAATATATTTTTTTCAGATGCCAGATCTACTACATTGAACTTCAAAACTTGATGTACTAATTTTCTTATTTTCAATTAGATTTAGCAGATTCAGGCAGACAGATACATGTGTGGGACATTTCCAGGACTCATTCAAGGAAACAATGTGCTAAAATGACCTCAGGAGGTGGGCTGAACCCCCTTGAACCAGAACCAAAGACTACATCTCATCTTTCTGCACAACATTCTCACAATCAGATTGACACCCATGGACACAAATCAGACACAGAGCGGCTGCACAAACACATGCAATAACAATAGCGTACACACACACACACACACACACACACACACATATGATCCACATATGATTCTAGGAGCGAAGAGGGTTTAAACATTTTCATCCACCAGCTTACCTTTCACAGTGAAATACTTGCTGCTGAGCCTCTATCTTTTTCTCTTTATTTGCAGATGTGTCGGGTGATGGGTGCAGTTCCTTAGAAAGCCCTCATCCTCTTCCTCCTCCTCCTCCCCCTCCTCACATCCACAGGTGACCTCTCCCCTCTCTATCTTTAAATACACTCCATTCACTGAGATGCATGCAATCCCTCTGCTCTCTCTCCTTTGTCTCAGCAACCCCCCGGCTGTAAACAAGATGGAGGAGACCTTGAGATAATCCTTCCCTACATCTGATTACAAATGTGAGGATGCAATCTTCAAATCCCTGTTCTGTAAGAGTCGAGCCGGTTAGCGGCTGGCTTATCCAGCTGTAGTGGGAGACGGATGGAGGGGGTGGGAGAATGATAATGAGGGGAGATAGTCAGGCAACCAGCGTCATCATCCCTCCACCTGGGAAGAGGAGCAGGGCGGATGCACGAGAGAGCAAATAAAAGCAAACAGCCTGTTTCTCTGTCTCCGTTCTCCACCCCTTCGTCTTCATCCTCTCTCATCACACACTCTGACCACAGTTACCGCTTTAGTTTCACACCCTTTCTCGCTCCACGTCCCTGCCTCCTCCCCCCACCAACACCAACACACATCACTGTCCCTGTTGCTATGGAAACGGCAATACTCAATTGGCCTGTGAATTTTTATTTTCATTTTCTGTTTTCATACAGCAACGAGACCGCTGCAGCCAGTTTCACATACCAGCTCATCTATTTTCATATATATATATATATGACATATGTTAACAGATGGCAGCACAATCAGTGAGTGTAGAGAACATGGCCTCATGTTTACCACCAGCTGCTTTACAGGAGCAGGAAAATCTCCATTTGGTCAAGTGGGAGGAAGCGTGGGCGGGGCTGAGCCGGGATCAAGTAGTGGTAACCACCACGGCTGCCTGTGATTGGCTGCAACACATGTCAAGCCTTATGGTGCTGTCACACTGAAATACACTTCCCATTCATTTCTATGTGGACTGGGACGAGACACAATTCTTCAACACAATGGATGCCGAGCAAATATTAAAGATGTGTATTTTTTGGCAACTTCAAATACTGGGCTAACACACACATTATTAACCCAGGGTTAACCTAAGCCCAGGACTATAGGAGTCACACTGCACTTCTACTAGCCCTGGGTTAAATGTCCATTATAGCACGTCACTGTCGTTTACATTCCAGAATTTCAAACAATTCCACTGTTTACTTCAGCCCCGTCTCGCATCGCTTAACTTTTAGTCCTAAGTTTAGTCGATTTTGCTGAGTAGAGTCAGCCAGCCCTGGGCTAAAGTTAGGGCTAGCCTCTTTGGAATAAACCAGGATTGTGCCAGTGTGAAAGCTTTCTCTGCCCCCTGCTGAGCTCCCTTATAGTCTGGGGCTAAATGCTGAGTGCAAAGTGATGCTGCTGTCGGAGGAGACCGTTCTCCTTCTGAGACAGAGCCACTTGGAAAGATGGATACTGGAATACATCCAAGTAGCCTTTGCCCTTTCGTATATGCTGTTTGCTCCTCTCCCAAGACACCACAGAGTAGTGACTCAATTTAATCTCAGACTGGGAAGATTTTTCTACCCATACCAACAAAAGCTACACATTTATTAATACATGTGTTTTTGTATTGCTTTGTTTGATCTGCTCCTGACTCAAACACGTAACACCCACATCGTCTGCACCTCACATTCAGCACTTTTAACACCTTTATCACCTGTTCTCTCGATTGTTGTGTTTTCTGAGCTGGCCTAAATACAAGACAACTGTTGTTTCTGTGCTGGACAGAAGGAACCACTAAAGCTTCACCAAAGCATATGAAAATATCCTCTGTGTGAGAAAATCGTTTTGAATCTTTTATTTTGTAACGTTTTTTCTAAAATCATTTATCAATCAATGAAAAGCCAGGATGAGAATGTTTTTTTATAACTTTATGGTCACTGCTCTCCAGACTACATCAACCACATATACGTCGCTCTACAGTAGAATATTCACACATATCAACACCATGTTAGTAGTGCTAGTATTTGGAGGCTGCCTGTGCTCGACCTCTTCTAACACAGAAAACTGTTCATCTGGAGCTGTTAGATTTAGAAAGCAAATTCAGTAGACCTTCATCTCTCCTGGTGCTGATTTGATGTAAAGGCGACTGCATAAGAACATCAGGACGACCTGCATTTCTACCATTGGTTAAACAATAATAACAAAATAATAATAATTAAAAAAAAACTGCATTTACACGCAATAAAATAATTGTCGGCGTTAATTAATTAATGCGTTAACGCAATAATAACGCATTAACTTGCCCAGCACTAAAACAAATCTAAAACAATCGCCACACAATCCCCATTTCTCCAGACCATAATTCTTGCCTTGTAAAAGAAAACAAAACCCCAAACAGAGAATCAAATGTCCGACCCTAACCCCTACAGGTTATTATTTGTTTTGTGTAAAAATGAAGCTCAACACCTACTAACTGCAGAGTGCAGATACATGAGTACGCACATGATGGGATGCTTCGTCATTAATGGACAATGCAGAGTCAGAATCAATGTAATTAACACAATGACAAGAACAATCTCACAAGAACCAGTCACATATATTTATATGACAACAAAGCATGACAAATCCATCCAGCAACACTGCGGTGCTAAAACACGCTGTCCACCACACACTGAAGAGCACGAGCCATTCAAATATTATTCACATCAGAGGGAACAATATTAACCATATCATAAAAACGACACCATAGACAAATGAACACAGTAGTAACGATACTGCAGATGTAAAAACACAAAAGCAGTTCACTTACCAAAGCTGCTGTTCACTTCAAGACAAAGTCCATCCTCCTTTCTTTGATTACACAGAGTTTAATGACGCGGTGTACAGAACATCGGTGCAGTTCAGTTCCAGCCAGAGGTCCTCCTGCGAACGTGTTCGTTGAGTTGTAGATCCACTCAGATAGCTAGCTAGCAGATCTTAGTGTTTAGTAAGACTTCACGTTGAAACATATGTAAGAGAAGTTATGACATTTTTAGCGTTTTGCTTGGTGTAGCTTTTTTTTTTAAACACCCAATGGCTGAAGGAGGAGGAGAAATGGATTCAGGAGTTACTGACTTTGGTATCAAAGAAAGGAGGATGGACTTTGTCTTTAAGTGAAGGCAGCTGTGGTAAGTGAACTGCTTTTCTTTTTACATCTGCAGTAGCGTTACTACTGTGTTCATTTGTCTCTCGTGCTCTAGCGCTGCCGTGTTGCTAGATTGATTTGTCATGCTTGACATTTTAAATATACGTGACTGGTTCTTGTGAGTTTGTTCTTGTCATTGTGTTAATTACATTGATTCTGACTTGTCCGTTAATGACGAAGCATCCCGTCATCGCGGGGTTATTTCGAACATTTGATTCTCTGTTTGAATCAGTAGGGAACAGCAAACTGCTGTTGTTTCCCCACTAAGCTAGTTTAGCTTAGCCTCTCTGAACACACACGGGGCCTCAGCTGTTTTTTGTTATTGTTTTAGGTTTAATACGAATGCGTGTATTATTACACCCCTAGAAACAAATAACCGTAGCTCAGTAGGACAGCACAGAAGGCCCAGGTAGAAAATGCACGGCCCGCCACTGCCTTTACGTATTATCTAGCTTTCAAACTAAATGTTGATGTGTTCCTTTAAGAAAACACATTGTGTGTGTGTGTGTGCGTGTTACAAACATTAGAGCCTGGGTGTAGTTGAAGATGGGAGTGACACCGAGGAATCTCTAGATTCCCTCCATCATCAGACCATTGGACCGCAGCAGGGCCCCGTCCACGATGTGCAACTACAACACACAGAGCAGCGTCATCCAGAACCGTCTCCACAGGGGTGCATGAGATTTACATGTGAGAAGGAACTACTCAGACAAACAGCCATCTAACGTGCAGGGCCGAGATCCTTTTTGCGGCACTGGCACCCCAGTGGCAGGTGTCGGAACTGTGTCAGTCAGGTGCCACAACTGTGGCAGTCGAGCGGCACTGAGCGGCACCTGAGCGACACTCGTTCGGCAGCTGCCGAGCTGAGTGGGCGGAGCCACATTTCTAGAGAACACCCATTGTTGTTACGACAGGTCAGCTGCCATAAATCAGTTTTATGATTTTAGTTGAGTCACCGGAGCCATCCGTTCTCTGTATACATCCCGAGAGTAACCATGTTGTACTTTTTTGTTTCTTATTCATTTTATTTAAGTATGATTTTGCTGGTTTTGCAACAAAAGGAAACATAATACACTCTTTCCAAATTATTACTTTTATAGTCATTTACAACAATCGGCTAAAATAATGAAACTAAATCATCCGTTTTATTATCACTTAAAAGTATATATATATATATAAAAACGTTTTGAAATTAAAACCCATAAAATCTCCAATCCAAAAATACATGTCTGAAAATATCTTCACTCTTCCTCTGCTTATATGTAGGTGTCAGTAGTAGCCACAAGCTGCCAGTGACAATAGTTGTCACAGGAGTGTGTACATGGATAAATTAATATTAAATCGCATGTAGTCAACTATTGTTGCTAACACACTCCCATCAGCCCACATTTATTCATTTATATTTATTTATTTTTCTCCTAATGTTACCCTGGTATGTGCTTGCATCATAGACGAACCATTTTCTTGTATATGGTCATTCTATTACCTTCACTTTTATTTTGACATATTCTTACTTCCGAACTACCTGTCTTACTTTGCGTCGCTCTTGAAAAGAAAAACAAATAAACCATAAAACAGACTATCAAAACATACACAGACCAGGGGGGCACACCCCTCTGCCCTCCAACACCCCTCTGACTGCTGGCGGCACTCCTGTGACAACTATTGTCACTGGCAGCTTGTGGCTACTACTGACACCTACATATAAGCAGAGGAAGAGTGAAGATATTTTCAGACATGTATTTTTGGATTGGAGATTTTATGGGTTTTAATTTCAAAACGTTTATATATATATATACTTTTAAGTGATAATAAAACGGATGATTTAGTTTCATTATTTTAGCCGATTGTTGTAAATGACTATAAAAGTAATAATTTGGAAGGAGTGTATTATGTTTCCTTTTGTTGCAAAACCAGCAAAATCATACTTAAATAAAATGAATAAGAAACAAAAAAGTACAACGTGGTTACTCTCAGGATGTATACAGAGAACGGATGGCTCCGGTGACTCAACTAAAATCATAAAACTGATTTATGGCAGCTGACCTGTCGTAACAACAATGGGTGTTCTCAAGAAATGTGGCTCCGCCCACTCAGCTCGGCAGCTGCTGAACAGTGCCGCTCAGGTGCCGAACAGTGCCGCTCAGTGCCGCTCGACTGCCACAGTTGTGGCACCTGACTGACACAGTTCCGACACCTGCCACTGGGGTGCCAGTGCCGCAAAAAGGATCTCGCTGTCTCTCCATCTAACAGCAACACGGGATAGAGAGGCATCAGCTGACCACTGACATCATAATCCCCTGATCGCATCATTACTATATAGTAGGGCTGTAAGAAAATATCAGTACACTTGAGAGGGTTACTATGTTATACTTAGTTTATATTTACTAATTTGATTACCTCAAGAATCCTGCAAGTAGATCACATTGTTCTGACTGCATAGGGCTTTTCTGTCAAGCCCCCCTTTGATGATATAGGAACACTGTAAGCCCCCCCCCCCCCACCGCACCCGACCCCACCCACCCCAAACCTTCTTTGTTTTGAATTCATTGCATTATAATATATAAACTCTATAAAATATGTTTTTCTTTCTAAAATAAGTACATATCACTTCACTTTTCCACTTCACAGTTTATTGTTCAGTTTGTCAGATTGGACTTTAGATTGCTTTCAAGTAGTGCACACATATTAATTGCATTACATTCTTGAATATATTTTCAAGTAGAAATAACTTCAAATGTTAAATTGAAGTTAGGAACAGTGCAACAACTTACATTCCCCCTTTTAACGGGTTTTTCAAACTGAAGTAGTGTGCAAGAAAAGAAAATCCTACATATAGAATAATGATCAAAGACAAGATGTGCAAGTTACTCAGTGCTTTCTCTGCAGAGATCACATTCATATTCCTACATGTAAATTGCTTGCTGACATATTCATTTGTAAATAAAATGAACTTAATTTCTTTTAAGTGCAAACAACGTATATTTCCCCACATTTAACAGTGAGTTGTGCTTTCACAGGGACAGATGCAGCTTTCACAAAGTCACTCTGCTGGGCATGACAGTTTTCCAATTTCTTTTTGAAAAAGTCAAGTTGCTTGTTCACATTGGGTTTCCAAGTGTCTTTTCAATGTAGTGGGCTTCATACTGTCTGCCGCCCGTATTTTAAGACACACAACACACTGGGGTCTCTCTTCTTGGCCGACCATAGTGCTTGTAAAGCCCAGGGACAGATACACCTCGTTACATTTTCTTACTTTTACCTGTTTTTGTGCCGTTGTTGTGGTGGTCACGTCGCCTGTTACAGCTGTAACAGACTTGCCATCTGATTTGCACTTTATACCAGTCACACATCTGTCCATCTAGGTACATCGCTTCCTTCTTATCACTTTCTGTGTCGCTGTGTCTGTGTCGCTCTGTGTGTCGCTCTTTTATTTCTTAGATGCAACCATATGATATAGTGCCCGATCTTTACAACTTGTTTGCAATTGTATTTGTTATTATTTTATTTTATATTGTTTTACCGGTGTGTGTGTGTGTGTGTGTGTCTGTGTCTGTGTGTGGGTTGGTGATGAAGCCGCGCCCCCCTGTAGTACCACTGCGCCCCCCAGTTTGGGAACCACTGGCATAGGGGTCAATTGCATATGGCAAGTTATGGCATACGCAATTTTTAAAAATATGAATAAGAGACTAATTTGATCATTTGTGCTCAACAAATCTTCCCTTGGTAAATGAATGTTGCACGTTTTGCAGGGTTACTGCCATCAGCAGAGCAGTAACACAATGCACAGCAGACTATAGGACAGGTCGCTTTGTTCGGTTTTCTTTAGCAACACAACCCATCAGAATACCTCAGAACTCCCACCCTATAATATATCTATCTATAACTGGACAGTAGGGGGCAACAGAGTCTAGTGCAGGTTTGAGATGTCGAAGCAATGTGATGCTCTTCGTGTCGTTAACTTGAAGCGACTGCTGCATACTTCAGCTCTTCAAAGAGGTAGTCAGTTGTCACAATAAGCCCTGAAGTCTAAACGTGTGAAAGCACAGACTGATCTAATGGGAGCTGGATGACGACTTCACATTTTTAGGCTTTTCCTGCTTCGAGACGTCTCAGAAGGATGGTCCATACATATTATGAAATGACTTGTTATAATCAGTTTGCAGATGGTTTATCGCTGTGGTTCATGTTGTGAAGTACATTGAAACTTTATTAACTTACTGTAAGTTGAATTAAAATGGTCACATCACCACCAATGTTATCAGCAAGTCTTCACCAGGAACATGCTGAGCAGATGTTGAGTTTGATGTTTTGTTATGCAGATGTAACCATTAGTGAAACCAAACTGATATTATAGAAGTAATATATTGATAAAAAGCATCTTCATTCAGCACGGAAATTATCCACAAAGGACTTAAAATGAGCTGTTGACTGTTACAGTGGTAGGCTGGACCATGATGCCCACGTACCTGGCTGGGCTGGTAGTGTTGCAGCCAGCGCTCCAGGTGAGGAGCGTAGGCCCCCGGGTGAAGGCAGCGTCTCTGGAGGGCCAGCAGGTCCCTGGGGCCAGAGGGGCCTGCTGTCACCACAGCATGGAAAGTGTTGTTGTGAGGACCGAGTCCTTCGTTCAGAGGATTTTCAACGCTGCATGTGTGTATCCTCTGAGCTCCTAAAAAACACCCACAATCCTATGGGCTGGTGAAGGGTCAGAGTTGTTGATAGCAGATAGAGTAAGGTTGGCAGCATCGGTCTGTAAGTTTGAGGGGCATGATGGAAGAAACAGGTTTGTCAGGGCTGAAGAGGCTGTGGTTGTGGGGGCGGGGAGCCAAAGGGGAATTGCTAACTTTAGTAAGCTTGGATGGAATCCTCGCCTTTGGTTCTGTGAAAGCAGCTATTTGGTCGAGATTGGCCACTTTTTTGGTAGTATTATTAGCCAAATTAATGACTTTCCCCTTTATGGCAGTGATTGTGAATAGACCCGGCATTCATTCTCCATTTTCCCACCTTTTCTCCGCTGTTTGCATATGTTTTTAAGACAATATCAAATAGGCAAGTGGTGATATATTGTATTCCAAGCCATTTATCCAAGTAATCACGACCACAACCCCTTCACTTCAAAATAAATAGAGCCACTTACCTCGTACTCCTTTGGAAACCTCTGATGGATATCGTGCATCTCTGCCAAACATTTAATAATATGGATTATGCTTGGTTGTCAATTGTTTTTTGGTCCAAACATTGTAGCATCAATTTTTTTGTGGTGATTTAGCTGAGAGACCTGACAAATTCCCCTTAACAGCAGCTATTTTTATGTCAACAATTTCTTCTATAGCATTCATGTTGTGTGCCAATCTAAGATTATGCAATTTACCTCTGGATGGTGACATAAACCATTGGTTTGAGGATAGTATGGTGAGCAGAAGCTTATTTTAATGCAAAGGGCTTCACAGAGTCTAGCATTCACCTTGAATTCCATTCAGCAGAAAACAAGTCTGCATTTACAGCATGGCTTAGTAACATTTATCATGACTGTAATGGTAGTTTTTTACGTAGTATATATATATTTCTACTCAGTATATTGTATTGATGCATGAGTAATTTTGCTCTGAACTTTGTTGAACTTCACCGTGTCTCTGTTGTGCAGAAGAAGAGTTCTCCCTCTCTGTTCACATAGATAACTAACTGTGTTGTATGAGAATGTTCCAGCGCCAAGGCCTTTGGGCTGCTTGGTTTGGTTGCTGGCCGAATGTTTTTCATTGTTGTTCCGATCAGTCTGAGACCAAAAGTCTGAGACTGAAATGTCTGTAACATTGGCCATCGGCCCCCACCTTTGCTCATTCTGTATCAAGAAAGCTTGTTCACTTTCTTCTTGGTTCTTCCTCACAGACTGTACGCATTCTGTTGTGATGATTGAACCTTCTCTGCGCAGAGAATAAATACTTAAAAGACAACCTGGTTTTTGGTATTATTTATTTCACATTAAAAAGATTCATGCAAAGCGGGTATAGGAATATTTTCCACCACATGAGTTTTCTACCTAACTTTTTAAACTTGGTCCCCTGATCTAAGCAGTCTCTGAGGTGCACCACATTTAAATGCAAAATCTATAATACAATTTGTCACCAGCTTTGCAGATTTTTTCTTCACAGGGTGCCTCTGCCCACTTTGGGCTAACTAATCAGCCATAACACAAATGCATTGATTCCCTGCCTTGGTTACAGTGAGCTTCATGAGATTCATCCCAACCAGCTTAAATGCATGAGGTCTAGCAGAAACAGTAGGCCTAAGTGAAGGAGATTTATCACATATGAGTGTTTTTATACAATTATCTAATTACAGCTTTGATTTGACAGATTGTTTCAGCAGGCTTACATGTAAAAAAGGGAGGTAAATTTAGGTGTCACTTCTTACCCGTCTTGCGGATGTCAGCTTCCATTCCTGGCCAATGTAGCAGCTGATCACCACATGGTGCGTCTTCTTAACATAACAGTGGGAGCCATAACTGCTGTAGTGCATTTCTTAAAACACCTGCCTCAGCCACCGTTAGTACCAACTTTGCCAAATGTTCCCTGTCTTTCCGTCTTCTACAAATGTAGTGAAGTACTCCATCTTTAAAAAAAACACCTACATTTTATGTTAATATAACAGAACAAAATGACTTAGTGATTGATGGTGTATAGCATTAATACTTACCCTTGAGCACAAATGTAAAAGCGCTTCTCTTTATGGCATACCTATGATGTTTGGTTAGGCCCTCTGGGAAGCGATTATGGATTTTATAGTCCGTGATTTCTTTGACAATGTTTGCATCCATTTGTTCTTTCTCCTCTTTTTCGTACATGCTTTCTCTTTCAATTTTTTTTCTCCATACTTCTGATATTGTTACACTTGACTGGTCTATCTTCATCCTTTCCGTCAGCCTTGGCCTGTTGTATAACAAGTGATTGGAGATGTAGCATTTCGTGAAAGAGCCATGCAGGGCAAGAGGTTCCATAATATTATCAGAGTTCACCATGTTCCTGAGAACCTGTGAGTCTGTCTTGTTTAGAGACGACTCTGAGACTGGGTGTTCTGGCCCGTTCATGAAACACTTACAATTGGGGAGAAGATTCAGGGATAAGGAAAACCCTGTGTCTCTCCAAATGGCCTGTTTTCTTGAATTAATACCTCTGGAGCTGATAAAAATAACAAAAGCACATCTGGCTTGGATTAGGAAGTGATTTCTTCCATTATACTTCATGGTCTCTACCCATTTTCCATTGCAAGAGAGCAAATTACATTGTGTATATGTAAGTAATGGTAAATGAACAGTACTTGTATAGTGCTTTTCTAGTCTTCCGACCACTCAAAGTGCTTTAACACTACATGTCATCATTCACCCATTTACACCCATACACCCAAAATGGGTATTCAAATCAGAAAATCATGTTTTTCACAATAGGAAGTGCCTTTTTAGTGAATTGTTAAGGGTGCCATATTGTGTTTTTTGAGATACACAAAGATGTTACTGTGAATGACATTTTGATTGTGGATTCATTCTTTTTTGTGCTGTTCCTTACTGTTATGTCATCTATTTTGTTTGTATTATAATTAGTTCTTTTGTTTCAGTTCTCCTGTTTTAAATTGTTTTGATTTGAACAGAACTCGAATTTTAAATGTTTCCTGTAAAAAATGAGTAACTTAAATGTAAATAAATGCCATGTTTTAGCTGCTCATATACTGATGGCAGGGGCTACCATGCAAGGTGCCACCTGCCTATCTAACCATTCACATCCATTCAAACACCGCAGGAACAGCCTGCGGGAGCAATTTGGGATTAAGTGCCTTGCAAGGACACATCGACATGGACTAGCAGAGCCGGGGCTCGCCGATCCTCTGACTGAAGGACGACCCTGCTCGACCACTGAACCTTAGTCGCACATTAGCTAAGTGTATCGGACACAGGCTGAAGGGTATCTCCACCCGCACCCTCAGATCTTCAAACAGCTCGCTCCTCCGGGTCCCCAACACCAAGCTCCACACCATGGGCGACCGGGCCTTTGGCTCGGCAGCGCCGCGCCTATAGAACAGTCTCCCTGAGCACCTAAGGGCAACACAGACACTGGACTCTTTTAAGACTGGCCTAAATCCTTTTTATTCAGGAAGGCGTTTCTGACCTTGTGCTAAATCACTGTCAGTTATTTCTTTTGTGTTTCTGTTCGTTCACTGTTTTCTATTGTGCTTATGTTTACTAGTTTTTTTTAAATTATAGTTTGTTTTAACTATGTACTGGCTCTGTGGCACTCTGAGATTTTCTGAATGAAAAGTGCGTTACAAATAAAATGCATTATTATTATTATTATTATGAATCTTATTCACACTTATTTTTGATACAGCCTTCATTCACATCCTCCATTGACTCTACAGACTCTACAAAGCTGCCAAGTGTGCTGCTCTGTCATTGGGATACCTCCTCCTGGAATCTGTTGTTTTGGGAGCTCTTGCTGAAAACAAACTTACTCAGACACCATTTAATGACAGGCTACTGGGTCAAACAAGCTCACACATGCTGCATCAACACACGACAGCATGTGCTTTCCACCGATGTAGCTGCTCACGTTCCTTTGATGTTCATCGCTTTTAAAGAGTGGTTATGTATGAGTAGTACATGTCCTCAGGATACATTTAATTTGTGGTCTTAAGTCAAACATGTTGCCAAATAGTAGCTTTGAAAGTTGGGAGCTTGAAGCCCTCCTTGGTCATTGTTTTTCTTTAGGGTTGTCAATTTGATTTATTTTTCCAAGACATTTAAGTCATTGTCGAATCCAGAGAGTTAAACTGCGTTTGAACTCATGCTACATTATTCTCTGAAACGCCAGAGGACGAACAAACAAAATTAACTGTGAAGAATCAGAAAGACATGAGCGTAACCGTAAAAAAGCCATAAACCAATCACCAAAATGCTGAGGAGGAATTGTATGTAGTGCTGGGCGGTATGACCAAAAATGTGTATCACGGTATTTTTTAAGATTCTGGCGGTATTTTTTTTTTGCCTTGACTGTGTTTTTATATAGGCTTATAGTGGCTTACTCTACTGTCAGGAGTACATATAATATAACAACTTTTTAATGTCATCATGTATAAAGGCTTTGCTTACTAGAGGGTTTGCTCGTTTGTTAGTATAATGTTGGGATAGCAGTTTGGCTGAAGTATTGTCGCATACCTACCATATAAGACATACCTTGAATCCAGTGTTTTAATCGTTGCTCTGAGTCTTACTCGACTGTAGCGGGACCATGTCCTTGCATAGCTGGATCGTTGTTGCGTTCGTAATGTCGCTCCACCGCTTGATTTTCTTGTCATATGCAGCGCCTCGAGCAAATGCCTCTTCAAGCGATGTGTGACCCTTCAGCTTCACTCGCGCTAACGTTACTGTTACCGTTACTATCGGTGCATCTCCGGTCTGTCGTTGTTCATCCTGCATCGCTCTTTTCTGTTCTTTAATGTAGCGTTACGGTAGCGACGGAGCCTCTCGCAGCTGTTAGCAGACTGTTGTGCTAGCGGGCTAGCTAGCTAGCGAGCTGTACCCAGCATGCAGCTCGGTGGTGTAATTTTATAAATGTACAATTATTAGTGTTACAAATTGTTTATGTGTCACAAACTGTTGTGTCGTGGTGTTTTGCCCTGTTAAAGAGCGTTAGTTGTGGGTTATTAATTGTTGTTATTAAGTTATAACCATGACTAGGGGTCCCTCTCAATACACTTAAGAGAACTAGCTCCGACTTCAAAGAACATATTTAGCTTCCTGTTGAAGAGTGACAGCAATTGTTTCGACTATGTATCGGTATGACGGTGTGTGAAAAATTCAAATCATACGGGAAATTAAAACCGGTACTGCCCAGCACTAATTGTAAGTATCTGTAAATTCACATCTCATATTCATGGACTACTATATACCCAGTGAGCATTTTTCCATTTAAAAGACGTCTACGCCCACCGTTGAAAAGACGTTCAGAATTGGTTCAAAAATGAAAGTTTTTTCGCCGACTATTCATAGACGGTGATTGAACGTTCACGCTTAGACCAGATTTCAACGGGATTTGCAATACTACAATTTGTCTTCCTCTACATTGTGCTAATAGTATATCCTCATTTTAGAGGCGTACTAAGAAACCACATCCACATTTATCAGTTGAAAGCCAGTATTGCAAATCCCGTTGAAATCTGGTCTAAACCTGAACGTTTAAACAACGATTATAAATAGTCGGCGAATAAACTTTCACTTTTTAAACAGTTTTAACATGATTTCACCTCGAAATGCTCTCAGATCAATATGTAGCAACTAAATACTTAAACATAGTAACACATCAGTTTACTTACAGGACAAAAGACCAAGTGAGACAGGCAACCGTTCATTTGTATTTATTAACGTCTTGCACCCGAGAGCCCCCTATAAATACACACAATATAATGCACAATATAAATAACGTTCTTTATATATATATATATAACCATCATCTCCTTTTCCTGATTTAAATGTCGTTGTCAAAGCCGCACAGGAGCCGGTTTCAGAAGGTCTGCCATATTTTCAACTTGGACATCTGTAAATAAAACAAGTATGAGAAAAACATATTATTTATATACAAACATATTTTACGTGAACATAGACATAATGTGCTCTGCTCTCATTACGATGTCCTGGGAGCTTCTTGTTGACAGCACAGAGTCTATAGTTCCATATTTATGACGTTTTATATGAAACATTAAATGAGTTGAAATCACGTCTTCCTGTAGACCACATATCAACGGCCAGCGTAATATCATTTTGGAGAAATATGTTTAAAGTAACCAAAATCGCGTCTCTTTCAACCTACAACTGAACAAACCATCAATATTTTAAAAGAAATTGGTGTTTTGTGACACGTTGTTATTGTAACCGTAATTTAGCCGGTTGAAATGATGGTGAAAATAGGTCTAAGACGTTCAGACCCGATTTCAACGCGATTTAAACCAAATATCAACGTTGAAATCCGGGTTAGTGCTCACTGGGTAGCTTTTGTACAAGCCCTGTAAAGAAAGTCAAGTATGTATTACATTCATTTTTAAAGAAAGAAAGGCTGAATATCCTGTAAACAATTTTGAAACAGGAAAGGTCTGTGAGAGAGAGAGGTGTGTGTTTTTAGCATTTGACACAACCTAACCAACAACAACCTATGATGTAATAGCCTGCAATTAAGAAGACATGTGAAAACAATGACAGCACAATGACAGCATGTGTCTTTCCTGTGATTGTGAGTTGTTCACTATTGCCTCATTCAGGCACCACTATACATGTAAATACCTGCAGAGATGGTTCCCATCCACATTTGGGAATAACTGACTATGTGTCCGCACACACTGTATTTTACCCATATGAGTGCCCTGACCACAATCCTATTTTTGTTGGTAGTCATATGCATAGTCCATTATCTGTGCTCTGACAACAACCCCAGCTAAGGCCAGAGGGCCTTTTTGACATCAAGTGTTATCATGATGGTCGGCTGGAAAGAGATCCGCGCCCATAGCTCACATATCTTGTTGTCCAGAGACTGCACGTTCGCCGGTAACATTTTGGGGGAGTGGGGGTTAGTGAGCTCACCGCCTCATTCTTCTTCCTCCGTTTGGGAAATTGTGAGAGGGATCTTGGCTGTGGTGAGTGCTCACCTTTCTGATGTTTAGTAGCGTTTCTCTGTTGTTGGGGATCCTGTGGTTGCTGATGTCCATTGTTGGTTGTTGTTGTTGTGAACGCAGACCAGGGCTGAGTTGCTTAACTATTAAATATAAAACTACTGTCACTGCTGTGGCCTTGACATCAGTGTTTTCCAACTGTGGCATCACCAGAGCCCAAGTGGTAGATGGGTGCTACTTCCCCGTTAAGCATCAGCAGCCACACCACAAGATGGCTGCTGAGACAACAACTACAGCTCCCAGAAGGCCTCACCACTCACCCAGGTGTGGGTGTTTAAGCCACCTGATTGAGGCTGGACTTAAGGGCTGCAGGAGGAGAGAGAGCACACGGCGTTAAGGAGCACCGACAACTACATGAAGGAAAGTTCCGAACCAGAGTGAGGAGGATTTAAAAGGAAGAAGACCCGGTTGCTGGTGAAAAGCCGAGGACACTCTAAGTTGAGTTTTTTTGATCTAATACTGTTCTGCTTGAACGAACCATTATCTCCGCATGGATGCTTTTTGTTTGTTTGTTTTGGATTTTTGAGAAAGAGACTTCCTTGAGTTGCCTAGCAGAATAAGAATAAAACGTGAACTTATTCTGAGAGCCTTTGTCTGTTTTTGTTAGTTCCCTTGCGCCACCCCACCCTAGCCTGCCCTAATGACCTCTCATGACGTTGCACTACATTCCTGTTTCTCTGTTTTTCGTGTATCTCCTCCTCCCCCGTCAGTCATTATGTCTGTGTCTTGGGGGTACTAATTACTAATCATCTTCACCTGGCTTACCTGCACACCTGGTTGCAATCACCTCAACACATCCAGTATAAAGTCTCCAGGGTACACTCGTCGCCAGATTGTTCCTCTGTGGTGTGCCTCTCAAGTATCTCCAGTGAGTTTTTTTTTTTGTCGCTACAGTCTTGCAGTGGTTTTCCCCTAATGTCTGCTTCCTGTGCTTAGGATCTCCTGTCTGCGCCGGGTCTACAACCACTCTCAGTTCCTATCATCCTCAAGCAACATCATCGCCCCTCTGCCTGCCTCCTGCCATCTCCCTTTTCCCTCCGTTAGTCATTAATAACTCTTCTTCACTCAGTTGCTGTTTTTGTTTACGTTCTGAGTCCACCAATAAAACAAAACGTAACCACTCCTTAACCTATACAGAACTACTTAACTTAAAAATAACCCTTTAACTAATAAGTAGCATATAACCTAAAATGTAACGCTAGTGTTGTGCTGTTTTGCATGAGCGGGATGACAATAATCGGACGGCTTGCCATGAAATGGTCAAAAATTCAATTTGTCCAATAACTGTCAGTCGAATACATATCACTTCTATTGTTTTTTTGCCCATTGTAATAGGGGGGTACAGCCTACGTTTAATACAACTTGGCTATTATTTCTGTAGTTTTGGCTGTCATTCTTATTTAATTACACTGTATTCATCAGTGTAATTTAATCTGAGAAAGCAATGATGGTGCTAAAAAGAAAAGGCAGTAAAACAATTCAATTAAAATGATTGTCCAAAGTGTCTGTAAACATCCATCGCAGTTTACACCCACTTCCTGTTTCATCTTTGACCTACTGTCAGAGCTGGGCTGCGGTTGAAAAGTCCTTTTTGAACTGTAAAATGACCATTTAGGAACTGGGTCAAGTTAAAAAGTAAATGGTTGAATCTACATTATTGCGCAAAAGAAATGATATTGCACAGTTTCATTGATATTGCACATGAGTAAATTGTTCCTACTGAAGCAGTGTTGATTAAGTGTGACAGCAGCAGGAAGGAAGGACATCCAGTTTCTCTCCTTCACACACCACGAGTGAATCAGCCTATCACAGAAGGAGCTCTTTATAAAGTAATGTAACAGAGGGATAGATTTTATCTCTGAGCACCACGGTTCTCTTTTCCTGACTCCTCGTGAATTCTTTCACAGCCTATTCCACTGTGTTCACACAGAAACTACTTCATGTCTTTGAGATCAAGCTATGCAGATCACACTTAAAGGACAATTATTGCCACTCCTTACTCATGATAACTCCTATTGCCCTTTACAGTCATTTAGCAGATGCTTTTATCCAAAGCAACTCACAATTTAGATTCTATCTTAAGTGTCTTGCTCAAGGACACAACACACAACTAGCGGAGCCCGAGTCGGGGATCGAACCACCGAACCTCTGATTAAAGGGCGGCCTTGCTATCCACTTCGTCACAGTTGTGCCACAGCTCAGTGCATCGCTGACCCCAGATACTACTCTGCAATAAGAGACACACAGCGTGGGAGAACAGTTTACTCACTTTTGTTGTGTTGGACGGTGCATTTTGCTAACGGCTACCAGTACTGCTGTAACTCTGCTATGCGGGCAGACAGCTTGGTGAGTTTAATTTTGCTTTTGGTATGATTGTATGAAGTGTCTTGTACAGAGCCCAATTACCTGCATACATCGCTGCTGGTTTTTCGTTTAAATGAAGTGTGTTTGTCGAGGCCTTACAGCCCATTGGTGTCTGGACGGGGCATTAGCCTATGGTTGTATTCATTTAATTTGCTAACATTACTTTTGTCCAGAGGAAGCTAGTCCCACTCTGCTTCTACAGTAATATGCAATAGATCAAATATTCATTCATCCCATTATCCCTGTCTTTTCCACACATGTACATGACCTATACATATGTACTCTAGTTTGCTGAAGACAGACTGACATTACAAGGCTATCAGGCAGGGAGACAGAAGGAGGGAGATCATTTATCTTCATAGTGATGGGAGAGAGCCGTATGTGGGTGTGTCTGAATTCCATGACTTAGCTTTGTTTTTCTAGTTGGTGAAGAAGAAACAAGATGATAATGCCAGGCAAGGGGATATCCAGGAAAGCGTCAATATTTGGAAGGAATGTGATATTGAAATAACATTGCTAATAGAAATACAGCCCACTGGTGGAAGACACACAGTTTGTTGCAGTTTTTTCATGTTTGCTTTTTAAAATGAAGTAATAATGACATTGTTGTGACATTTTTATCACATCATCTAATACTTCCTGGCTTATGAGAGTTAATGAAAGACAGTGTTGCTCACTTCCCTCAATGTTTTCAATGATACTGTCGGTCAATGGTTCCTTCATGGACACCTGGTGAAGATAGAAAGAAAAACTTTCTGCTAAAAGCTCAGGCCAGATTTGATTTCTGCAAGGGATTTAGCAGAAGATCTCAGCTTTCCCACAGTTTTAACTCCTTGAATACAGTTTATATTTTGGCTGATATAATTTTGCATAACCTCAATTCAGTTTATATACACCTGTGGCACATAACTTTAAAATGATGTAAGTTATAAGAGGAGATGGTCCTTTTAAAAACTGCTTTGAAATTAAATGAAAAATACTTTTTATTAATGCTTCAAAATCCCTATAGTAGTGATATTAGTGGTTGTTCTAGTGAGCAAAAAAATACATTGTTCACACACAGCAGGTATTTCAATCAGCCACTGTAAAGGGATGTGAATGCAATTTGATCACGTGTAAAATTTGCTACAGACATTCATTGTTCCCAGAGAATGTATGCTAATATTTGGGTGAACAGCTGAATCTTCCTCATCAGGATAACGTGTGACTTTGTTGCTTTGTGCAACACTTTGATTTATGACTAAACACCTAACAACCTAATGACCTCAGCTTCAGCTGTACTGTTTTGTGCTAATTAGCAAATTTTAGCATGATGACATGTTCAGCTAAGATGACAAGTGTGAAGGACAATAGTTGCACACTTGTAGCCACGACGCAAAAACAGATTTACTGACTTACCAACGTTGGTAAATTATTAGATCCTATTTTCCGTCATACTTGTACTGACACCGTGGTCAGCATCTCTCCATCGCTGGTGTGTGTTCCTCCTCTCTCGTCCTAAAAAAAGTTGACAACCATTTAGCACTATTATTATTATTATTAGCACGTTAGCTTTGCCATTGTTAGCATGTTAGCATGCTGATGTTAGTGTTTAGTTATTCAAAGTACTGCTGTGTCTTGATGTATTGGCAATAGCCTCAGCTTGAAGAAGCATGTTAACACAGGAGACTTTCCAAGATCAGTTCAATTTAATCCAGGAGAAATCCTGAGACTGTTATACATGTTCTAATTGCCTCTCTACGAATGTCTGAATCAAATGCAAATCACAGCTTCTCCAAAATGCAGCAGCCAGACTTTTCACCGAAATCAAAAAAAGAGATCAAAATAAACTGGTACATTTTAGAATTAATTTTAGGACATTATTGACACATCTCAGATCGAGCTCCTAATTCTTTGACATCCTTCTTAAAAACTGTGGTCAGAATTTTGACTTTTAAAACCATTAATATACAAAGGCATGGTCTTTTATTTCATTGATTGTTATGTTATATTGTTCTCTTTATTGCATAACTTTTAAACAGTTTTGAATTGTTGTTTTTTGTCGTCATTTGTCCACCATTTTGATCTTGTAAAACAATTTGTAACCTTGTTTTGAAAAGTGCTAAATAAATAAATGCTAGTGCTGGGCAACGATTAACAGTTTTAATCGAGCAAAAAAAATTTGAACATTTTGCTATGCGCAAAATTCAATAATGAATTCAAAAGTAGTGTATTGCGCACTTGTATTTTAAAAGTACTGCTATATGAACAAAAGTGCAATAATATTTGGTTTGCAAACACTTTAAACAAATAAGGTGCTTTTTAACAGCAGTATTCCGTTTACACAGTAGCAGTTATAACACAGTTATAATGATTCTGATAATAGATATTCAGCCGGTGTTCACAACTTTATGTGTGTAAGAGATGCAATTTGAAATATACACCTTTAAAACTGCAAACCTATCTACGTCGTATTTTTTGTTTTGTTTGTTAAATTCTCAGTAGCGATAACTAAATGATATGCTTATTATAGATATTACAAACAAAACAACTTTAAAAACTCTAAAAAAATAATTAAAATGAATCATTTGTTTTGAGCTTTTTTGGGTTTGTTGGTCAGACACATATGCAACGCTGATTACCGTAATATGTGTGGTGTTTGTTATAAATGTACATTGGTACATAAAGGATGATAAGAAGCTGTACATGGAGGGACTTAGGACCCAGGGGAATGTAGGTGAAGCATGGGAACCTGGAGAGAGTCTGTACCGTGACAGTCACGTGCATGTGGAAGTTATGCTAATAAAGAGTTGCAGTTAAAAGCAGTTTGTTCTCACGTGCTTATATATGTTTATTTAAAAACATGACAATATGTATTTTGATATTGTCACGTTTGATCCTGTAACGAGACGATGGTGCGCGTGTGTGAGACAGGAGGGACTGACGGTTCCGGACCGGGTGTGTCACCCGGTAGGGGGGGAGCGGCAGAAGGAAGTGACGCCACACAAACACAGCTGTTCACCGCTCGCTGCCTGGTTCTTGTGTTAAAAATGTCTGCTTAATAATAAAACATAAAAAAACTGCATTAACGCGCGATAAAATAATTGTCTGCGTTAATTAATTAATGCGTTAACGCGTTAACTTGCCCAGCACTAATAAATACATTTTATTAATATTATTAATATTATTATTATTTATGAGTACAGCCACACAGAGCCCCTAGGTCTCCTTTGCTGTTATAACATCTCAGTTTGTCCTTGACCTTGGAAACAGTTGTTTTGTACTCCATGTAGTATACTGCCATTGCAACAGAACAATCGCCATCCACTGATGAAGAAGACCCTGCATGTGGCCGAAAGCTCCTAATAAGTTAGTAGAGATGTTGTAGTAGTCAAACAACTACTTCCCCAGTCAAAAAAGCTGTTGTAACTGTTTAGGACAAAATGGCTCGCATATTAGATGTCTCAAAATAAACTATAATTCAACCCCTATTTTGAAATATTTAACCATCTGTTTCATACAGCTTTAGGGTGGTTCCATCGTACACGGGTTATTCACTGTACCTGTTTGAAGTCTGAAGCTGTGATTGGTGTAAAGGGGGACTTCAAATCATTGAACTATTCTTGCGCTTCCTATAGCTCTTGTTGCTCCCTGTTGTGTAAATCTCGTCTGAGGCTACATCCACACTACTATGATCTCCGTCCACACGGCGCTTCAGCATCGTTTTAGAGATGATCTCCGTCCAGACTAAAACGCCTGAAAACGAATATCACGTGACTCTTCACGTACACTGGGCATGGGTGTGGGTGTCGATGTAAACAGGAAGTAGATTGGTTGCTTAGTTAAAATAAATATGACAGAGTAATAAAGTAGTCTTTAACAATGAAAGGTTGTGTTTGATACTTAAGATCTTCTCTAAAATCTTCCTCTAAGAACTCAAATAGACACATTTCGTGGAAAGTTTTAGAAGTTTTATTTTTCAGACTTAATGTTAGTTACAATGCTGTGGGTCTCTCTCTCTCTCTCTCACTCACTCACTCACTCACTCACTCACTCACTCTCGCTCTCTCTCACACATCAAATTCACTTTAAAATCAACACTTACACATAAAGGTTTACTAGATTATGGTCCATAAATGTGGTCAACACACGTCTCTCACTTGTTTCCTCGGTTTCATTGTTGTTCATCCTCCGTTTGAAAACTCTGGCGTAGTGTGGACGCTCAGTGTAAATGTAGCAAAACATATGCGTTTTCAAATGGAAACGGAGTAGTGTGGACATGGCCTTAGACTTTTCCCTGCTCCACCTCTCTCCCTCCAGCCGGCTGCAACTCCTCCTTCTCCCCTTCCTCCTCTCATTGCTCTGAGTGGAGCCCAGCCCCCTTTAACTTTTCCCAGCTGGAGCTGTCTGACACACACTCACACACAAGCGCTCAGACCGTCCAGCAGGCGAGGAGACACAGGTATCATGACCCCGCTCGAGGACAACCTCCACACTGAATTCCCCAACAACAGACAGCTTTTCAACTGAACTTCAAGGCAACCTCTTGAAAAACATGATGAGGAATCTCTAATCTCTTCACCACATTTGCATTGTTCTCAACCTCAGGGATTGTTACGGGAAGATGAGTGTGAAAAGGAAGAAGACTGGACTGGTCATCAGCTGGCAGAAGTCATTCACAATCCTGGCTCCTTGGAGGAAAGGTTCGGTCACCTTCTATCTGGTTCTCAGTCTTTCCATGGCAGCATGTGTGGTCTAACCCTCCCACCAGCTTGTAATTTCTCTGTGTCATGTGAGATGAAATGCAGCAGTAATTTCAGTCATTAGGTGTGTTTTATTTGACCTCTCTGATGGCTCTCTGTTCAGGGCATTTGTCTCAGTGAGCAGAGTGATGATGAGCACTCTGACGGCCTTTGTGCTGACATTTTAACGGAGAAGAACTGACTTAACTGTGGGTCTACGGGGACACTTTGATGGGAAGAAAATCTGCAGTTGGTTAAGTGAGACTAGCAGTCTAGTCTGTTTCATGAAAGTTTAATTGGAGTCTCAGCCAATTCACTTCTCTTTCTTAAGGGCTATAAACATTCAGTGGGAACTTTTAATACCTAAGTCTTCATCGTCTCTGGCACCTCATCATAACACTTTTCATTTCATTTAAAGACAGGATTTTAATAAAAACTTGGAGCTGTAAGTACTGTGTCTAGTCTGGTTGACCCAACAACACAGACATAGAGAACTCAGGCCTGTGTACCTCCTCCTCCATCAGAAGAGAACTTTAACTTATTGATAGGCAGTTGCAGGACTACTCCATACGTGAGCTTGACCAAAACAGCCAGGGAAGCTGGAGTTACTGTATCCATTTGTTGTGTATGTTACTGCTCCATTAAAGAAGCCTTGTATGTAAAGCTAATAGCAAGTTACATTACATCATAACTGTAAAATATTACAATATGTTGCTTTAATAGAATAAAAATAACTATTCTGCTAGTGTGATTCATCACCATTTAAAGTTGCATTAATTGTTTTGGGCACTTGGAGGCAGCAGAACAAGCTGAAAACAAAAGATATTATCACCCATATGAAGTTATTGGTTAATGTGTTAGCAAATAAATAGCTATTTACATGCTCTGTGTATAAATGGATGGTAATTGTACAGCGCCTTTCTAGTCTTCTGACCACTCAAAGCGCTTTCACACTACATGTCAGCATTCACCCATTCATACACTAAATCAGGAGCTACCATGCAAGGTGCCACCTGCCAGGTATAAGTAAGCTACTATGGTTGTAGATGTAGACAGTGCAGGCATTGCGGTTGCACTGGAGGCCCATGGAGTGGAGGGGCCCATCGAGTGCGGGCCCCCATGGTTTTTAAAATGTTTGCCCTCTGTCCATTTTTTATAGAAACTAGAAACTATACAAATATTTGATGAAATAAATCATTTCTTATTTTCTCTGGGATTTTCATCACATAGAGATATGCAATGTGGATGTCACTGTGACTATGTCCACTTCTTGTTTATAGTCTATGAGACCGAAGAGCTGAGCACATGGTGTGCCCGATCTATGCTTCAGACAGTATCTAGCATGCTCTGGGGCCCGTCGTAGACACCTTACACCACTGCCCAACTGGAAAACCAACACAATTAGCTAGTCGATGCTAATAGCTGTGTTAAACTGCAGACTCTGTGATAATTCCTTTTGGGTTTTTCATTGAGAGCAACTGTGAAGAGAAAAGTACTCCAGTTTTAAAGATACATAGTTGCAAAGAGCTGTCTTCATTCTTCATCATACGTCATTTGATCCATTGCTAATATGAATATATTGAAAAGTGGAGCTCTAAGGGGTTTGCATTCTACAGTATATTACTGCATGTGTCTGAAGATGATGCTGATGATGAAGGTGATGAGGTTATAACATTCAGCAGTATAAAGTTAAACAGTGTTCGACTCTGTTGAGTTAGTGAAATCTCCACAGTGAGAGTTGTCATTCTCATCCCTCTTTCTTTCTAATCTTGGCGTCAGGTTGCCTTGCATTCCATGAGCCTCATTCAGATATCACTGTCAGCTCATCGACAGTACGCGCAGCCACACCGGCAGAGCAGCAAATCCTCCGGCCGTTTTGTTGTTAGGGCGGCGGGAGGGGGGTAAATCTGTTCATTGTTGCGGCTGCGAGGAAGCCCCTACGCTCTGCTTGACAGCGTCCACATTGTTTGCCATGTTACTCAGAGTAGGAATAAGAGGGCCATTGTTGAGATAACACAAAACAGTGTTGCTGTTTAGGAGCAGGAGATTGTCTGGGGAGCTGAAGCTGTATGTTCTCCAAACTGTAACAGAATCACGGGCTGGAATCTGGTGTGCTGTGTTTCATGAGACTGCAGAAAAGTGAAGTTTGTTGGCAGCTAAATGTGTACCCATACGTTTAGCTGCCACCAAAATATGCTGCCAAGTTCATCTGAACAGAGATGACACCCCTTCTTTAGACAGCAGACAATACCGTTACAACGTTGACAGAATACATTAGAACATAACATTGGTAGAGTGTGAGTGGATATCATGGACAAGGGAGAGAATGGTTCCAATGACATATTTCACATCCTGCAGCGTTGGGAAGACTTGTGGGAATTTCGGAGAATGAAAGTTCCATTTGACCTTGGAAACAGAAGTTTGACTGAAACTATTATGACTCTACATTCAGCACAAGATGAGCTCGTACATTATCATAGCATATTAATCACCCTATTTCTTCCCTTTTCCAATTATTCCCGTCTTTCTTCAGCTGATATGAACATATGAAAATACCCAAAACCGGAAATCAGTACTTTCATTTCAGATACTTGAATACATTTCTTAATTAATATTTTGAATGCAGTTCTTTAATTAGAGTATCACACCACGGATCATTTGTTATGCTTGGCCAACACATTCTCACTAGTCCCAGTGCTTCACACATGGCGCTCTACTTTCCCCTCTGGAGTCGAGAGTTTTCACTCATTATATGCATACACTGTCTTTTATAAACTTCTGTGTTCACAGGAAACCACTTGGTCAGTTTTAGGAAAAGATTGTGGTTTGGGTTAAAGTAAGTCGCTTCTTTAGTTTGTACCCATAAATCCTTTTTTTTTCACACTAACCAAATGAATTAAATGTAAGAGCTGTAGAGTTTCTGTTAAAGTCTCCAAACTTGCTTCATGTGAAAGCACTTTGAGAGTGTTGTGGGTCTATACGGGCCTCTCTGAATGTCTCACTGAGAACACTAGGAGGACATTGGCTGCTTAAACACCATGTGTCCTGTATTTTGGAGGGATGGAAAGTCAAACACGAAACTGTCCGAGGAAATTAGTCGAAGGAGATTTTACTTGAGTTACAGTGCTCCTGCACATTCTTGCCTTATCTTAATGGTTTCGGAGTTGGGGTGTGGGGGGGAGTCTGTGTATCATCGTTAAGGTTGATGACGCCATAGTCAAGAGAGAGGTGGAAAACAGAGCAGGCACCCAGCTGGGCCACGTGTTGAGAGATGAGTCCAGAGGAACATCACCTCCTGGATTTAGAGGATGGTGATGGTTTGTGGGGCTGCAGTGGAATGTCCCACCTCATCACACACGTTTAAGCTCCTTAAAGGGCACCAGAAAATGATGCTGCTTCAAAACCTTTTCGTAGAATCACCAGTGTTGTCTGAAAATGTATTTTACTGTTAAGATAATACTAAAAGTGAAAAAACAAACAAACACGCTACCTGAATCCTTTCACTTAGAATGGCAATTTCCTAACAGGGTTCATTTGACAGGTGTTGACATTTCATTCTGTGCACATTTAACTATATTTAACTTACTCTGTGTTCAGACAGAAAGCAAAGTCAGTTGTATACAAAGTCAATGGAAAGATGCAAGTAGACACAAATTCACACAAAGACGTCCACAGACGAAATAGTATCAACTTGAGTGAAGAACAAGCAAGTATCCGGTGCTTCATGGACCTCAGACACAACAGGGAAATAACAGACACAACCGGAGTTTCTGTCAAATTGCTGTGAATGAGAATGATTAATCCCTTTAGTTCATAGCGTGACTAATCACTGTTCCATCTTCCACCATAACTCATCCTTTTTCACAGCAGACATTTTGACTTGGTGTTAACATTTACATCAACGATGGCTCTGTGCTTGTCAATCATGACAATAGATAGGTTAAGTCCCGCCCCCTTCTGGCATTCCCCATGGGATCTTATTTCTGAAAATATATGTACAGCAGTCAACGGTGAGAGACAAATCATTTTCTGATCCCGTTTAGATTGTGCTATGAATTACATATATGATGTTTGTCGATTTAAAAGATAATTCTGCAATTGAAGAAAGTCGCAGTTTGTCTGAGTAACATTTAGTTTTGTGTGAAACCGCTGAGTGAACTACTTCTCTAGTCTCGCTCAATGGACTTCACCAGCATCAACATGGCCATTACCTCGGCTTGTTGGCTAGCAAGCTAACCCAGCAATGTTTCATGCACATATGTTATTTTACCTGATGTGTTTTATCCAGCGACTCTTTTAAAAGCTGGGAAGCGGAATTACGGGCAGGAACAATACTAATTGAATTACCTGGATTGTTTTAACAACAGGACCATGGATATACATTGATTTGATTGATTTACTTTAAAGTGGAATCAAAATTCACCCACAAGGTTGCTCTGCTGCGTCGTATTGCTTCAGGTATGTTGAGCTTTAAATGAGTGTTTTTAAATAGATTGTAGGCTACTTGTTTTTTTACACAGTTCTACGGTGTAGTTTTTACCTGTTGGAGGGCTACATATCCGTTAGTAGAGGAAAGAAATAGACCAGCTACGTAAAACAATTGAGCAGCACGATGCCTGCGTGGATGTGCATGGATTCCATGGTCTGTGGAGCAACTTAAGTTGATCATAATGTACATGCCCAATGTAATTGAGCCACTAATTCATCGTAATGTTCATCTGCTGAAAAACTTTATTGATTGGTAAAAATTGGGTTAAATTGCTCATGGTCTGAACATAGTGAAGTTCCTTATAAATCTTTGTTCTCACAAAGAATGTTATCTATTATGAAATCACCCTTGTATCATGAATGAAAAACAAATAATTCGAGAAAGTGACAAAGAGTCTAAAGTTGAACAAAAGTTGTAAGGTTTGTAGTGTGAGGATTATCTGTTTGGGTCCTCGCAGTCTAAAGCGAATCAGCATTGATTAACCTCTAAAATATTTGAGATTTACATTTTTGAAATTTTAACAACACTCATGCCAACCCTCCCAAAACTAACCACTTGCTAACAGGGGCCTGACACGCCCATAACCCACCTGGACTGTAAAAATAACCGCCTTGTCACAGCCTGTTTATGACCTCCTGTGCTCAGGAGAGCTGAGAGGCCAACTGAGCCAGCCGTTTAGCCCGAGGGCTTACACAAGTCTGGAGGTGGTGCGTCCTAAAATCCATCTCCTGCATTAAAAAGCTGCCGGGCAGAACACACCTGCTGCACAGGGGGAAGTATATATCTCCAAAACATATTTCAAGGGGTGTTGTGCACTACAAGCTTTTTTGATACAGATCACAAACCCTCCTCTTAAAAGAAATAGTTCCAGCACATGACTCCCCCTTAAAACACACATTGTTGTGTCCTTGACCAGAAAAACGTTGAAGACCCCTGCTCTAGGCTATGGTTGCATAGCAACTGAAAATTATAGATAACTATTCAATTCAAACTGGCTGCCTCAGATTTTCTTTCATACATTTTCAAATATAAAACAGTTACTGAGAAGATGTGCATCCATATTGCCCATTTAAAATGAGTGTTTTCAGAGATGTAAGGCTTTGTCACAACCTCGGAGGTGGAACTGTACGTCGAGGAGTGTGGCGGGGAGTGAGTTTGGTTCCAGCAGTGACCAGCTCTTTCATGTGGTCAGTGAACTCCAGGTGGGGGGAGGATGGGGAGATTGTGAGTAGAGCAGAGGGGGACCTGGATGGAGTATGGGGGGTGGAAGTAGGTGCTGGTGAGGGAGGTAAAGACTCCTCCTCTCGGAGGGGTGGAGAAAGTGGGAGATCAGAGGCTGTCCCTGATGATGAGGTTGGAGACTCCTCCTCTTGGCTCTCCTTAGACGGGGGCATCCTTCCTGTAAGGTCTCTACGGCGATGCAGTGTGGTTATCTTTTGTTTAGACTCCTCTTGTCCTTGGCAGTAGGAACAGACGGGTGACGCACAAAGAAAAATAGGTTAGAGGAAAACAGTTTCATACCATAGCTATGGCCAGCTCTGACCCCCACTCCATAGACTCTCATCAATGGTTTCAGATGTTTCGGGCTGGTTTAGTGGATTTGGAGCTTTTTTAGTGGAACTTTGTAGGGTGACTGTGGCAAGACACTTAACCCAAAATTGCTCCCTCAGGCTGTTCCTGCCTCCTAGCGGATGGGCCCCAGAAAGCTCCCCTGGAACGGGTGGGCCTGCTCAGAAGTGTAGCTGAATTTGTGTCTGATAAATAAGTATCAAAATTGATGCTGAGAGATATCGTGTTTTTTATTCAACACATTCTTCTTTCCTGACAAAACCAAGCACCTACCCATAATGCACTGTATCCACTGAGAGAGAGGTAGAAGATTTGAGTGTGTTATGCTAATGTACATTGAGTGTCTAGCCTCAAGCAGAGATGAGGGGTTTGCTATAGAGCTCTCTGTGTTTTGTTAGCACCTGGATGTAGGCTGTGTTTTCCCTCTAGGCAGCTTGGAGCTTTGTTGTCATGGTGTCCATTAGAGAGGTCAACAGGGCAAACCACTTAACCCCTTTAGTCCTGAAAACTCTGACTTTGTAAGGAATTCACTTGAATGACTATGCTAGCACCACCTGGAAGGTGAAATTAACATGATGGGAAATGTCTGAAGGAGGTTTTTGGACAGAAAAGAGGCTTAAAGATGGGGGGGAAAGGGGGCCGTCTGTAATCATATTTTGTGGTTCTGAGTTAAAGCACAGAGACTGGAAATAGGCTGAGTCAGCCCGTGTAGACAATTACAGGCTAGAATATCTGTTTGTGTTGTTTTGGAGGGATGAGGACAGCTGGTTCCGTGGGCAAACACCTGTCCAGCTGACGGTGGTTGCTTAGAGAGGATTGCAGGAAAATACTTTATCACAATAGCAAGAAGTCTGATTACACAGCTGAGTTGGCTGGATGACTTCAGCGTATAATTAATGTAAACCTGCTCTCTTTCTTTTCTGCTGGTAATTCAGGAACAGACACAGGCACTGAGAAAACTACATAAGAAAAGGAGGAGGTGGCAAGTTGAGTGAAAACCAATGCCTGATGTTTGATTCCGAGAGAAACCATCTGCTCTAATTCAGTTTGTGCCAGAATTTACAAGTCATTTAATGAATTTCATAGCTTTCACATTCTCATCTGATGTTTTTTGCAATTTCCACATTCCTTGGAAATAAATAAATTAGAAATAAATGATTGGACTGTTCAGCAGCTGAAAATAGATTGTCTCCTTCTGTTAATTGAGAAAAGATGACACAGAGACACCACATTTGACTTCTTCAGAGTTGCAGCTTATAGAGCCAGAGTGAGTGTGTGAGGGTTAGGGTGGGGAACGGGCCTGTAGTGTGTTCAACGTTCATGCAGGAGACCACACAACTTGTTTTGACAGATATGCTTTTTAACCTCGTCTCCTGGCATTATAATGTCTGTTAAACGGTTGGTTCGTCACCACTGGTTCAGACTAATATATCTTAACAACTGTTCGATGGATTTCCATAACATCTGGCCATTCCTACTGACTTTGGTGAAATGTCATCTAGTGCCACCATGAGATTGACATTTTGGGTATTGGGTAAAATGTCTCCACAGCGGTTGGATGGATTGTCATGATATTTGGTACATTTTAATTTGTCCAGGAACAGGTTACATTTTTCTGTGTTTTTTTCACATCTATCAAGAGTTGTTTGAACACCCAGAGCCACCTTAAACGTCATCAACCGAATTGGCTACTGATAAGCTAATTCACTTTTTTCATTGATTACAGTACAGCTTGGGGATGACAGGGACTGATAGTGAAACAAAGGATGTAGCAAAGATGAGACAGCAGTGATTGTGCTCTAGGCAGCTAAACCAAAGCCTTTGCTAATATCATTCATTTGGTTGCCCCGTTTGGCACTAGTGCTATCCATTGCACCCACAATATTAATTCAGTTTTGTGTTGTATTGTGAATTTTCACAACAAATAGAATAATAAAACGCATAAGACGCAGTGTAAAGATTTTGTAATGGATAAGGGATTAAAAAAGGTGTATATTCTTGTTTCATTTATGTTACTGTTAGCACAATATTTCCCCATCCTAACCATACTGTGGCTGCCAGGCAGAAAGAAATACAATGTTGGCATAGAACGCTACAAAGTGAAGGCATTTAAAGTAAACTTTTTACAGATTTTTCTAGTTGCGATGTTTCTCTGGCAATGCTGGCATGGTCTCTGTGTGATTTGACTTGGAATAAATGATTAAGAAGAATAACATGATCTAGTATATAAACTAAGACATGCAAACGCGATCTGGCTTATGATAGACTGGTATGAAGTTAAGAGAGAGACTGGGGGCTGACTACCTGCTTTACTTTTCCTGTTGAAAGATAATGTCCTGAATAAAGTTATTGTTTGATGGGAACAATAATATCTTATCTGTTTCATATCTGGCTGAGACCTGAAGCTGCTTGACCTACATTTTCTTTTTCATATTTTGCTCCAACACGTCTCATTATTCATGCTCCTGGAAAGGTACATTACAATGTCTTACATTATTGAGATTCTAGGCCGCCCAGTGAGTCACTGTTTGATTTCTTTGTGACTGGGGAGTCCAGTCCACAAGTTGTTAACTGAAGCTTCAGGGGTTAGAAAACACAATGCCTTCTATATGTGACGCCCACCAATGTGTTTTCGCATGTGTGTTAATGTATATGTACAGCCAACATGTTTTTACAGTTATTCTGGCAATAGTTTAATAAGTGACTGACATGCCTTGACTTTGTATGTACAGGCGAAATGAACAGACACTGAAGTAGCCCTGTGTCATTTATGTGTCCTGTTTGCAGAAACATTTATCTGGCTATTTGGTACCAATCCTGGTACCTGTAACATATACTTTAACAATGACCCAATAAAAATCATCAACACTTCCTATTTGCTAGGACAGTTTAACAGTCACATGTCGGGGTCAACCGATGTCGACACACAGGTCGACACCTGAATGAAGCAGCTATAAATGTTCTGGCAGAATTTACCCAATCAGCAACTTCCCAGGCTGAACTATGAAGCTGCAGTTCCTCAAATGTCCACTTGAGGCTCCACATCTAGTCAATCCCCATAAACTTCCACATTAAAAGGGCCAACTTTACAGCCTGGTACAAAATGGTTTTGGTCTCTAAACTAATACCCTCGTTCATGACAGTCCTGTTTGGATTATAGTAAGGCTTAAAGTTATGCCTAATTAAGGGCGTGGCTGCTTTGAGTGACAGGTGGGTGCCGTAGCGTTCTGCTAGTTGTCACCTCAGCTAATTCGAGCCACTGAACTTAACCTCTCAGTCGTGTTTGTGGTTTTGGTGCCTTTTGGAGAATTTTTCAAGCAAATATCGGTCAAATAATAAGGCTTGCAGTTTGGTTAATTGTACACTGGGCATCCTGCTGGCCGATGTGCTGCCATTCAATGATGAGCATCATCTGGATGACATTCATTCTCACAACTGTTTTCAAAGGGTTTCAGTAACTGTAATGTCCATGAAACTTAAAATCCTGGAATACCAGACAGTGCCATTCAACCATGACTCTTTCTAAATACCGATTTGACAAACAGAGGACTCTGGGAAGAAAAAAGTGTGTGCCTTATTTTGAATCACGTTAACGCAAATTGAAGAAGATGGCAGGATTGCATTCCGCTGGAGTTGTATCTATCTATCTATCTATCTATAGACACAAGGGTCAAAGTCCACATTCTTTATTTTACTAAATGGTATCAAATGGCATTTGTGTTGAAAAAAAGTGTCTCGAGGTTGGACAACATGAGGAACAATATCGGCCTTTACAAAAAAAACAACTGAGAGTTGTGGCTGCACTGCCATGCACTGAGCACATGCTGCACAGTACAGCAATACTGCAATGCAACAGACTTGACATTTTCAAACCTAAAATGCCAGGGCATAATGCATTGGGGGGAGTGGGTCTTGAAGGAAATCCTTTTAATATTACATCATTTCTTTTGTATTATTTTCGCAGTTTTCATTTAACATTTATATATATATATATATACGTATAATATATATAGTATAATAATGACAGCTGTATTACTTCTTTCTATTCAGGTTGACCTTGTTTTGAAAATACCAAATACATCTGAGTACAGTATATGGCTGTTAATGTACTACATGCTATCACTGCTGCCCCGTGACCCTCTTGTGTGAATCTCAGCAGATCTCCTGACACACTTACACAACTGTCTGTATACTGTCATGTCACGTATACATGCAACCAATTATGAAAGAATCAGGAGCTGCTGCTGGAGGCTGGACATGGCTGTTACGTCTTTACAGCTCCCCTCAGATTACAGTCCTGTCAAGATGTTTAGCTGAACTTTTCACTTTGATAGTACAGTAAAACCTTAAGTGACGCCGTCTTTAGTTAATTTCAATCATATGGTAGATTGGTGATGGAGTTCTAATCAAATGTTTTGCTCTTTCGCTAAATTAGTTGCGCCAGCGATTTTAGTCTTTTAGTTTTCTTAAAGCAAGTGATTTAAAACCATACATACTGTGCCTACAAATCCAAAAGCACATATTATTATTAAAGAATTGGTCATCTGCAAAAAATGTAAAGAAGTCAGATGTAGAAATTATTTTTTTAACACATAAACATGTGTTCATCTGATCTTGCAAAGTTATATCTTAGCTATATGGTATATTATTCAAACCTACTTTCCCAATTTATATTTCAGGAATGTGGTTCAATGTTGAAATAACAGATACTGTTCCCCTAGATGACTCAACAATTGTCTGTTAGCAAGCCTTTTAGCTTCATAAATAACTGGACTTAGGTTAAAATTGTATATTCAAGAAACATATTTGTACCATTTACACATTTCACTGACTGTAGACAATTCTCAACCCAAAGCCAGAAAGAAATGTTGGTATTGTATGTTTCTGCAAACCGTTGAATGTCAACGTATCAGAATCAAGTGAACGTATCATAAATATGTTTCAAACCAACCGTGAACCACTCTGGCAGAAACACACAATGCCACGTGGGTGATGTTGTGAAACTATTGGTTAGGTTTAGGCAATATTAGGTTAAGGTTTGTGTTAAAATAATAACGTATAACTAAGCATCAATACATTAACCTGCCCTAGGTAATGTTACATAGAAAGCATAAGACCAACGTTTACTTTTGGTTTCACATGATGTAAGATCAGCGGTCTCCTGGGTGAAAGTCCTGTGTTTGTATAACCCAACTCCCTCCCACCCTTTGTGGACTTTTGCGCACCTTATACTCGTTATTACACCACATAACGTTCAATAATGGCTGCTCAATGTACATGCTCTTCACGTTGCTCATTGTAATATCTTGCTTGCTCGGCCCAACTGCAGATATAAAACAAGCAGTTTATACCTTCGGCCTTTGATGATCTGACACTCATCTGGAAAATCTGAGAAACATCAGGAATACATGTCAAGTAGAGGAGTTCTATAAAAGATACAGGTTATTCATGAATGGATAATGCCATGGATTATTTGTGCCTGTGTCAGCTGGAAGCATTTTGCATTTCATGACTATTGTTTGCATTGCTGGTCACTCTTATCATTTTAGATCATGCTCTGGTCAGAGGTATTGCTCAAGAGACAGTCAACGTTGATTTAGGCTGCCACAGCCATAAACACACAATGGGCATCACTCAATACAGTGAGGTCAGTGAGAAAAACATTACGCTTCAGAGGTGACCTGCTGAGGCAACGACAGAAATTGTTGTACGTGTTCTTCTATTTTCCCCAGCGTTTGGCAAAAACAGGAAATAATTATTCTAGTCTACAAAGAAGAGAAGTTGTTTTGGGAGTCAAAAGCTTGAGTTAAGCAATCTAAAAAGAAAATGTAGCTTGTTGCATAATCGGTTTGTGGCAGATTCAAACAAAAAGAGCTCACCACATCATTACAGAGTACATAAAGAAGAGTCATTGGTAGACTATTTTAAAACACACTGAAGTCACACAGAATCTTCATAGTAAGCAAAGAAAATATACTTCGGGCTTTGTCACTGCCTTGATGAGGTCACAATGTGATCCAGTTAGAGCGTCAAGAAAGTGGGAATTTCATTTTCTCCAAAAGGCCATGTCTAATAATAACCTCTGTTGGACATTCATTGTGTTTTCCAGTGTGCTGCTTAAAATTAAATTCTATTTGTAAGTACTGCAAAGCATACAGGGAATACAATGTGTGCCATAATGCAGTAATCAACTATCACATCTAATGATTGACAACATATCAACAAATGGTATTGCTGTCAATACCCCCAACAAGTCCTCCAGCTTAATTTTTTATTTCTTTATTCTTTATTTGTCTTTGCCTCTGAAAACAATGACTATATTACCTTTTTATTAATTGTGTGTTATTCTCTCTATTCTTATCATGAGTCCACCTTAATCATGTTCTACAGTAATCTATGGTGTACTAATAATACTGTCACATCATTATGAGTGCTTTCAACCATCATGTAGTTCAACCAGCCATCAAGAGGACACGGGAGCAAGTAAACACTAAGCACACACACATTATTCAGAATGGTGATCAATACAACATGTTGCCATGGTGATGTAATGAACACATCCAGAAGTTTATTAAGCGCCAAATAAACTTTATGAACAACACGGCATGTAGTGGCTTTCCCGATGTTCTCCACATCACCGACACTGTACAAACATGAACCATCGCTACACAGCGCGAGGCTGCATCAGTCTGTGAGACAGTAGATGGCGTGTGGTGTTCAATGTACGGCTCCAGAAGGTCTTTAAATAAATGATTCCTTGTCGGCAGAATCGATAGCGCTCGTACAGGAAGTCATGATGTGATAACGGATCTTGGCGATCTCGAAGAACTCTCTCCCTATAAAACGCTGATCTGACTAATATCGCTTCCTCATCGATGGATCTCTGAGGAAGGGAGCTGACATGTTTTTCCGGGGGAGTGGCAGCTGATCCAGCTGATCTAGCTCAAGCAGGTTCAGGCTTATGGATGTGTTGCTATGGTGATTTTTCCAAACTTGCTTCGAGGAACCGAAAAGCCTCACTTATGTAATCTCATCCTGAAAATTATCCGGCTAACTCAGTTAGCCACTTACGAGGAATAGAGCCCTGGTTCAGAGTCTTTAGAAGCTGATATGGCACAACCAAACACTATTTTATCAGTGTTTTGGCAGAGCGGCTCCTTTTCAACATTAGGGTTACAAAAACATTTCATTTTCCAGGAAAATGCTACATCAACACGGCAAAAGAAATGTGGGTGCGTTGCTGTTTTGTTATTTTGTGGAGTTTTTCTGAGTGAAATCTTCTGTATATAAACCTGAGCTTCCATTTTTTTTTCAACAATTTCATACTTATAATTTCATTAAAAGCAAATATTGCATTGTTTTGTATAAACCTAGTTTAAAGATACTTTTCATTTTGAGACTACGTTACAGTCCAAGTTGAAAACCCAATCAGTTCCAATCAGCTAACATCCTGTCTCTAACGAATCACTTGTGAGTCATTCATCATTCATCTGAGGCCTCCACCCTTCAGAATCACAACATCCCCTCTGGATCATCTAAACCACACAACACATACATGCTGCAGTTCTACTTTTGCTTTTGCTGAACCTTTTTTCAAAACACCAAAGACTTCCACTTCCATTCAAATTCTCACAACATGCTTTGGAAAAAAATCCCCTCCAAGGACTCTGTCCCCCAGAGTTCCCCTCAGAGAGGATAAAAGCTTCGGATTTACCACTTCAAAGAACTTTTAATCTCATATTTGCCTTAGCCAGATCTCCAATTCATGCTGCAGGAAGTCGCCCAACCTCCATTATTGTCGAGGTGTGTTGAATACCTCTGGAATTATATTCTTCTAAAATGGTGCTTAGCTGCAGTTTTATTTCAGGCATTTGACTTAACAACCATAACAACCCCGAAGCTTAATCAGGGCCCCTGCATTTTCCTGGGGAACGAGGTTATCCTTTTTATCCTTTCTCTTAAAATTCAAAGGTTAGAAGGTAGGAACAAATGTCCATTTGATTGACAGAGACGTATCACATTTCCCACAGTGAGAAAGAGGAGAGGACACATATGACTGCTTCATGTAATGGTCTTAACTGGAGCTTCAGATCAAAGCTGGCCAGGAAGGGGACACTGACACATTGTATGGGTCCTGTGGTATTTGAGTTATAGAATGTAGGATTACAGAAACACCGTCAATCATCCAGTTGTGTCAATACAGATGTACTTTTTGGATGGTGCAGATGATCCATTCATAGTCAAAAGACTGATTCCAGTCAGGATATTGGCCAACTGATGCTGGCAGAATGGTTGAAATACCTGTGCTTCCACAGTCTTTCATTTTGTTCTGAAAATGCCCTTACAATTCATTATCTATGATCATCAGCCAGGTATTATCTAATATGGCTCTTTGGCACTCTCTGGCAGCCCTAAACTACACTTTGGCTTAACCTCAAGTATTTCAAGGTCTTTCGTTTCCTTTGAGGCATATCAGAAACATTTCACACTGTGTGAAAACAAACTGGCGGCCCAGGTATGCAGATGGGGGACACTGTTCTCCCAAGAATAAGAGCTGCGTCAGTCTTTTCAGCAAAGGCCCAATGATTCAGGTAAGACCTATAGCGGCCGTAGGGTCAACAAAGCGTGGGACAAGAATGCCGTTTGTTTCATGTTTTATACTGACAGTCAATGCTGGTTTCTGTCAACTCTGACCACAATTGTTTGCAAATCTAAACCAATATGATGAATGTTCACTAACCTTAATCAAGTAGTTATTTCAACCCAAACCATGCTCTTTCCCTAACCAAGTCTTCCTTTGTGCCTAAACCTAACGAAACCTTAACCATCGCTGTGTCGTATCCAAAACTTTTCATTTTGTTACGGTGTTAAGAACAGTTTTGTAGGCAATGTCATCCTGCCAATAAAGGCATCGGGTCAGAAAACACTGAATCAATTGCAGACAACATATTATTGAGGGACCTGTTGAGATGGGGCTTCTAGAATAAATCTATATTTCCTTATCTGTTAAACAGGGAAAGGAGACAGAGATGCGGTACTGAACAGTGAGGTTGTTCTGACCAAAATGAAGCTCTTCAAAAACTTCCACGAGAGGCTCCTGATGGCGGACGACTCAGCATCCACAATCTCAACAGTGTCGGTTATAGAGCAGAACATCTCGGACCCCACCAAAGCTTCTGAAGTGAATTCCCATCTCGATGACAAGTCCAGGCAGCTTCAGATGGAGTCTGGCTCAGACTATCTGTCTGCCATTTTCTCAGACTCTCAGCTGACGAGGTTGTACAAGTTTGAGTCGGAGGACTCTGGAGTAGAGCTGCCCAGTGGCGCTAACTCTCCGTCCACCCAGACAGGCTCTGAGCAGAGCTTCATGGTCCACAGTCGGGAGTCCTCCTGCAACTCCTGCAACCTGAACTCTGACCTTACCACTCTCCCTGATGAACAAGTCACATATGCACAGAACTCTGAGATTAAACAGACACAGGACTCAGTGGATAATAGTCTCAGTACAACAGTGGATACTCTGGATAATGTCTTCATACACTCAGAGGAACTCAGTTCAGCAGTGAGTGCGGAACTGCACATAGGTGAGGACGTGGACGGGGACCAGTGCTGGGCTTCAGGAATCAGCCCTGAAGGAGATGAGGAAATGTCTGGACAGCTCGAGGAAAACTGTGCTGTAACTGAAAGGACCTGCTTAGAAGGAGGCTGCGATGACATGACGGCCAATTACTTTGAGCCAGAGCCTATAAGGAGGAGTGACACCAGTGACAGCCTGGAGGAGTACATGGACGAATGCTGCAGGCTGAGTGAGGTAAGAAGAATAACATATCCAAACATCCACTAATCTATCCATCCATGTTCTGCCCTTTGTATGGGAACAGGCAAAGCGAGGTAGCCTAGATGTACACACCCTCCAGCTCTTCCTTGGGGACCTTCCTTCCTTGTTCCCAGGCCAGATGGAACTAGCTTTATAACCCGTCCGGCAAGTTCTTTGTCTCCTTCTGGTCTAGAAAACGTTTTCTCCAAAAATGTTATACTCAAACATTTGCAAATCTAACGTCACACGAGATGCTCTAAATGTACAAGTAGCAGATGAAAACATTTTAAAGGGCCAGATTGTATTATTTCAGGGGCTCTATTGGCATAAATGGAATATCATATTCATAAGTATGTTTTCATGAGTGTATAATGACCTGAAACCTGTGTGGTTGTGCTTTGTTAGCTTAGAAGGAGCCCTTCATATCTACAGCGGTTCCTCTTCCACAGAGTCCATCACGTTTCTACAGTAGCCCAGAATGGACAAACCATAAACTGGCTCTGGAGGGAGCCTTTCGCGTTGTTATGTTACCTGAAGGCCACCGTAGTTCTCTCCATGCTGTGAGCCGCAGAGTGTAAAACTGTGATACCAACCAGCCGCCGTCTGATCCCCGTTGCTCTTTCAGTAGTGTTACTATGGTAATGATGGCCTCTAAGCAAGGCCAACGGCGTTTAATACGGTTTTGCACTTGATGGCTCACGTTACAGCAATCTTGGAAAGGGAGGAGAGAACAAAGTGATATTCAGTTGGTTGCAACATGCAGCCACAGCGATAGACAGTGACATCGTCAGCATATGGCTTTAGCCACTAAGGTTTTTTGTCTAGCCCTGAATCTTTCCGATGGAAGAAAGATAATCTGTAATCATCATGAAATGTAAAAAATGTAATTCTTGACCACCTCAAACTTGCTGCTGCCTGTGTGTGTGTGTGTGTGTGTGTGTATAGACTGAGTTTTATTAGTCATTCTTATTTTTATCAATCATCATATCGGTCATATGTGTGTTAACACAGAATCAAAAGTACAATAGAATTTGTTGGACAAGAAAACAGGTAAGCTCAGCAATAAGAGCACCAGTTATAAAATATAAGATAAAGAATATACAAAAACATGACAAGGGAACTATTCATAATATTGTTACAATAATCATAATACATTGAAATAAATCAAGGAAACTTCATAGTGTAAAAAGGACTAAAGACATTACACCTGTCAGAGGCTCCAACAGATTAAGTTTGTTAGAGGAATTCTTCTAAAAGAACTAATCATTTATGCCTCAACAACTAAGTGACATAGTAACTGCATATGTTAATTTTCTCCAGAGTAATTGTCTTAACATTACACGTTAACGTTAACACATTTTGTTATACAAATCCTTAGTTTTGGTTATAAAAGAACTATGGGCAATAACATGTCATTACATGTCACTGATTGATTCATCCATGGGGCTCTTCAGTGTACCTGTGCTGCATTAAGGTGAAAGTTCAGCTTCTGACTGATCTCAGAATTTATTACTTACTAACCTGTTGCATTCATGTTGGACAAGACATTTCCTGTGTGAGTGTGAGCTGTGCTTTCAAACTGTTGAATAAGGACAATTAAGGTTCCTCCCTTTTGGGTGAGCAACAAAGATATTCGATGTCCTCTGTCATTATCTCTCACTTCAAACTCATTCCCTCTATGTCACCAGGTAATTTTATCACATCAACATAAATATGGTCCACGGGTTGTTACATTTTCTAGAGTGTATTTATAGCTATGATTATGGAAGTCCATAGATTTTTGTTCTAACTTTGTAGCAGAACAAAAGAATGTAAAAAGCACTGAAAAGCCGTCCTGGGTTTGACCTATTCCAGTGCCAGGGACATGACAAAAGAGCCACTGTACTCATTCATAAGGAACTGCAGGGGCATGTTTCATTCATGTTACTGGATAAAAGAAAGAGTTATTTTCCTGTTCACATCCAAAACGAGAGAACAAAGTGGGCTCTAGGGAGAGAGCACCTGACAGCTGTGGAAGCTGCAAAGTCATAATCAGCTGTTTGAAGTTGCTGAACACGTCAGTCGGGCCTTCAGACTGTCTTTCATAGCCGGCAGCTATTAAGAGTCAGAACCTGATACAGCCTGAAGTTTCTCATTTGAATGCCTTCTGCTGTTTTAAACAGGAGGGGAACAAATGGTGGAGATTATACTCACAAAAGGTTTAAGACACCTAAGTGACAATCTTCTTTCCAAGAAGAGAATATAGTTTTTAAAGAATAGATTCATTAGTGTGAGTTACATTTCTATTGACATCGCTACCAGTTTGAGGTACTAAATGAAGTAAAACTGCTAAGCATCAGAAGCACTTCTTTGTGGATATATATTTCTTTGGTAGTAAGGTGCATGGTTCTCCATGGATGTTAGTATTTAGTGTGCTTTGACTTTACAATATACATTACAATTATATTATTAAAATATGATACACTGTGTATTAGGCCTGTATATTTATATAATAGCATTGACTTGAAACAAAGTTGCTTCAGTTTAAATATAAATAGCTTTGATTTAGTGAAACTACTTTGGCATGTTGCTGTAGCTTAGCTTTCTACTTTCTGAGGGGGAAGCTTCGTTTAATGTAGAGTATCTTGTAGCTGAGCTCCGTACGCTCAGGGCGAGTCTTGCCAAGAAAATCAGTAGGATTCATACTAACGTGACATAATACTTTTACTGCTGGTGAGATACCTCTACTAACTGAATCCATACTCTACTCTAAAACCGTAATGGTTATGTCGAAGCAAGCGACTAATTCGCCAATTGGAGTTTATTTCTATTTCATAGATACAATTTTAATACTATTAATACAATTATTAATACCATTCAGTAAAAGTACTGCATTCAAAAAACTTCAAAAGAAGAGTGACAGAGACATTATCAGCAGAAAGTACTTAAATCTACTTGACATCTGTTCAAAGTGGAGCTTTCAATTCTAATATGATGCTGGACAGTTTAATGAATAATAATGCATCATATTTTACTTGTGTCAAATCTGAATCTGCAACGTAACCAGCAGTATTTCTCTGTCAGGTAAATGTAGTGCTACACGGTTTTCCTCTGAAGTAGAAGTACACAGTAAGTAGTATACAGTTGAGTTGCATATTTGTTTAAGTGCTTTGAGGGCCTTTTTGTTATTTTGTTAAGTTATTTCATGGTATAAAGAGTTAGACTAGTAACACATTTTAATATTTTTCATATCTAAACTATTTGGAGCCCGTTCAGTTGGGGCCCCAGGTTCAGCTTAACTAACAGTAAAGTCTGTCCCTGCAGTATACAGTATGTGACTGAGGTGTTGCTCACATGTGACAGTATGTGAGCAACACCTTTGGCCAAACATTCAGCGCGTTCTGAAAGATCCAAAATGATCCCAGGATCCAAAGTCCCCTTAATTGTTCTGTCTCTGCCTCTCCATTCTTTTCTTACCTCACTTGCACCACCTGACTTCTGCTGTGCTCCGATTATGAAAAATAATTGATCATTAGGGATCCTGCGTATTTAAACATCATTCTTACCTTACATAAAATAAAATAAGTATGAACAGTGATTTATTTTATGTTTTTAAACCATTGTTATCTTTTGCTAGAAACATCTGCCAGGCCAACGTTAACCCTATGGCGCACTGGTCCCCACTGTGGGCAGCCCTGGTCCCGAGAGTTCATGGCAATCCATTCAGCAGTTGTCCACCACATCCTCACGTCTCCCCCTCAAAGATCTTTAAACATTGTGAAGCCCAAAAGCCCTTCTGAAGACAAGGCTTTTATTATCGCTGGCACATCGGGCAAACCATAACATGAGAGGCGGCTTACACTGAGACTGAAGCAGTAAGGTGCATGCGTTATGTGCTCGACAGCTTTTTCATTGACTTGCATGTCATGCAGCACCTGTTCATCTGTGCAGAGAGTGGACATTTTTCTAGCGATACTGTCGCTGACCACCTGCTCTTCTCTCATCCGAATCCCCGCCCCCCTGTTTTCCAAGTCCAGAGCTTGGCGGCTTACCTGGATGTATCAAATACGTGTCAAATATCTCAAATGACTCACATATTTACCCAGATAAAGGCTCTTTGATAGGTCCCTGGAGCCTCGTGAGGTAATGGTGTGTTGCAGCGGCTTTTAGGGGCCCAGCATGATGGACTCGAGGGGTACATTGCTGACAGGCAGTAAGCTAGTGTGGCCCCCATGGTCACCATCACTTGTCACCGCAACTAATAATGTAATTCCTTCCCCTGCTAAATGGGCTCTGTTGTCCACGGCAGTGGGATATTGGATTTTCTTTGCCTCAATTATGGACATCTTCTCTGTTTACCCACAAGCCTCGTCTCCTCTACTCTGTTCGTCTGTCTGACTTTAAATACACCAAGATTCTATAAGCTCTTCAAGTCTCAATGATGCTGGTGCTTAGCAGTCATATTTCCAACATCTGCCAGTAATCATATGGACCTGTTTATCTGCATATCCAACCTGGTCTCACTCCCAACTCGTCAAATACCAGCAGTCGGTCAGTTCCACTGTTTTTTTATTACTACTAGGAGCTACTTTACTCTAAATAATTGCTTTTAAAAACATACATACAATTTTAAATCAACTGAGAACAGGATTAGAAGTTATTTATCATTTAGATATAACACATTATTGTTTCTAGAGCAGCAGCAATAATGTTTACTACAGCAAAGTCTTTATATAAAGTAATTAGTATCTCACTGGAAACAAATCTAACATATCAATAAAATACATTTCTGAGGGAAGTTCATAAAGAAACACAATCAGATAGTATCAATCATTCCTCTTGTCCCCTGTCCTTCTGTCCTCCTTCCTCTGTTCTTCTGTCCTCCTTCCTCTGTTCGTCTGTCCTCCTTCCTCTGTTCTCCTGTCATCTGTCCTCCTTCTGTCTTCCTGTCCTGTCCTCCTGCCCTCTGTTCTTCTGTCCTCTGTTCCTCTGTCCTTCTGTCCTCCTTCCTCTGTCCTCTGTCCTCTGCTGTGTCTCAGCCAGCAGAGGTTTAGCAGAACAAACTAAGATAAACAGTAAACTAGAGACAGACAGTTTCTGTTTTAGCTTGTTGGTAACAATGTGCTAATAGCCTAGCTAGCTAGCGTGCTGTGCTTGTGTAAACATAGCGGTGGTGGATGAGAGACTGGGGACAGAGCAGATGGAAATATGTTTCTCTATTTACATGTTCATGCTTGTTGAACAGATGTATTTATATTATATTATTATATTGATATTGGGTTTTTATTCTCGAATGATTTATTGCACAGTAAGAAGTTTAGTTGTCGTTAACTCGAGTAATCTTCACTTCACCTGGTTCACCTCAGTGTCTCCACTGCAGCCTCTCTGCTCGCTGACTTCACTCTGTGTGTGTGTGTGTGTGTGTGTGTGTGTGACACAGGCTCCATGAAGAGGACCCGCTCCCTATGTAGACATACATGGCCTTTTCTAAGCTAACAAAAACATAACCATTCTTAGATTCAGGTCATTATAGACCAGACCTGGGCATTGTACGGCCCCCGGGCCATACCCGACCATATGGCTTTCGCTGACCGGCCCGCGGGACGTCAATGGGAAATTAGGAATAAAACGTAAATAAGTGTACATCATGCACAATATACAGCTGCATTGCTTTTATTTTGAAGGCGATTTATACGTTAGTACATTCGTGAATGTGTGCGAGCAGCTGCATCACTGCAATGTGTTGGCAAACTGAACTTACAGGAGATGTAAGTTAGCTGTTAGCCCTTAAAATGTCCGCCTATGTTAAAAAAAGAGATTGATACAGAGTGTAGAGTTTTTAACAAAACATGGACTTCTTAGTTTAATTACTGAAGTCAAAGGTAAAGCCGTGTGCTTAGTTTGTGGAGAACAGATCGCAGTGTTTAAGGATTACAATTTGAATACGAGACGAAACACACGGAGAAATACAAAAACTTGACTGATGCAGAGCGGACACGGACATCTGAGGCGTTGCTAGCTAAGCTGCAAAAGCAACATGTGCAGAAGATATTGGTTCTCTTTGGATCGACCTCCATATGTGAACAAACATGTCGATGTTTCAGGTGGAGCTCATTTAATTCCTTTATACTCTGTTGTTCAGTTTGGAAGAGTTTGAAAATTGTAATGTGCAAAGTAACTAAAGCTGCCAGACAAATGTAGTGGAGTTAAAAGTACAATATTTCCCTCTGAGATGTAGTGGAGTGGAAGTACAAAGTAAGTTGAATAAAATGGAACTACTCAAGTAAAGTACCTTGAATTTGTACTTAAGCAAATATACTTAGTTATATTCCACCACTGATCTTAATATTTACTCTTACCACTCACAACTCATCAAAACTATACAATGTACTGCTTTATATAAAGAGGTGGAATAAAATGTAGTTGAATTGAGTTCAGCCTATTGGACAACAGTCCCTGTTTCTCATGTGGCCCCTTGGGAAAAATAATTATGCAATTGTTACGCATATTATATTCCATTTCTGCCAATTAATCCCCGTTGGAATCGTAAACACTGCTCTTTTCAATGTCCACATTGTCAGATTGAAATGTATGCACTCCCCTCAAATATTCCCATAATGTTTTTTATCTTTATGTTAATAATCAACAACTGCAGTCGTGCGACCCTGTACCTATAACAGCTACACATTCTTACAGGTAAACTATCTTTTCCACTTACTGGACGAGAACAATGAGTGAAACAGTAACTGCACATCAAGGACGGCAACAGCTGTGCACTCAGAATGCGTAGAGGACATGAAAATTCAGAAAGTGAAGATTTGACCGGAAAACTAGAATTTTTGTTGAGTACAATACTAACCAAACAATAAAGAAACCACATAAATGGGACGAAACATAGTATACTTTTTTATCAAAGAACGAAAACCAAATCAAAGTCAGGTGCCAAAACTAACACTGGACAGAAGGACAACGCCAGCACACAGTGTCCTCAGTTGCTGCCCGACTGCTTTGAAAGATGTACAGCAGGGAGGTGAGGCAGAAACACTATCTGCGTGTTGAAAGACGGGGTCTGGCTGGGAGAAGCAGCGTACGTGCTCGGCTCGTACCTTCCTCCCTATCTGGATGCTCCACACATCTGGTGCTTCATTCCTTTCTAACACTGTCATGTTTAGGAAAGCATTACCGAGGCAGATAGTGAGTGAAGCGAGGGTTAGAGAAGGCCTCAGTTTACACACTGACCTTGGATGTTTTTGTCTCATGCTCTTATTTTTAAATTCTGAAAAAACTAAAACGGTTAAGACTGAAAAATCTTAACAAATATCTGCATTAACTATCATTAAAAGCACCTTCAAAAATACTTAGCAGGTGTTTGGATGAACCAGCGAGTCAGGAGAAGAGAAAAAAAACATCTTTTCCATCTAGAAAATCCTTCAGTGTCGTTCTTTTCTCTTCTTTCAATGAAGAAATAATCTCCAGTTCTGATAGAATGAATGCTATTGCAGCATCGCTAACCTCTTCAGGAATCGCCATTGTTGTTTAGAACAAACAGCCTGGCTGTGTTGTGTCACACACACACATAAGCCACACCCCTAAACCACGTTCCTAAACCGGATGCTGATTGGTCTGGGCTCTGGCTTGCTGGGCACAAACTGGTCACTTGAAGTCCAACAAGATGAATTTTTGCGTGATCTCGTGACATTGCGAGACTGCAGCTACCATGCAAGGTTCCCAGAGGATGAATCCTGTTGATTTTAATGAACCTTAGCATTTGTATCTGGTGCAGCAGCAGGTCAACATTTCATTCAGTCCAGTAGCATCCATTATGATCAAATGACAAAATAAATAAGCTGTAGTTTGTGTTTGTGCTAATTATTAAATGTTAAATGTTTGATGTACGCTCCAACACTCACTTATGAGATCAAATTCAGACATGGATGAGACTGGATGGTGCTTGAAGACTTGAAGAATTGAGGCCGCTGCTCCTTTGAGTCAAAAGGAGCCCCAGGACTCTCTGTGAAAGTATTTCCAGGCATTCCCAACTGAGAAGAGATGAGTTGGCCTAGAATTTACTGGATAGATTACGTAGCCCACCTGGACTGGGATTTCCCTGGCATACCCCAGAAGGCGTTGGAGTACTGCAGGGGAAATTATGTCTACCTTGCTTCCCACGACTGCAAGCATGGCTGTTGACTCAGAACTGTTGGTTCTCACTCATTTTCTGGAATTTCATGAAATCCTGTAGGGCTGTTGAGACATTGTCATTGGTCAACGCACCTATTAAATAATGTAGATCTTCCACAGGGTGACGGGAGTTATCCACTTTTAGTCATATACTTCCAGTTTGTTATCTAGCAATGTTTTTTTAGTGTTACGATCTTGATGTTTAGACTTCAGATATCCCTTTGCTGCAGCATATGAATGACTTTCAGATGAAAACACAAAATAGATATATATTTCTCCTGGCTTTCTTCCACTCACAAGGCTTCATTTATCTTCCTCCTAAGACTTGCGGGACAAAAAGGATTCCTGATCCGACTCAGCCACTAATGTTCACCTTAGAAAACATTACTCGAGCATTATCAAAACTTGCTTCATTTCTTGTGTCAGACATTTAGCTTTTCCCATCCTAGTGACCTCAGTCATTCCCATGTGTGAGGCATTATTGGCCCTTTATTCCGGAAACTCAGAGGAAGTGCAGCAGGGTGTGTGCGTGTTTGTTTGCATTTTAAAATGAGGTTGTGCACGCAAAAGTGGGCTTCCAAAATGGTAGTCCCTTTTCCCGGCTTTGGATCACTCAGTGGTCTCTGTGGGGTCGTGGATAAGATCTGCCCCAGCCCTGATAACATGCTTGTCTCAGCAGGAACAGATTCTAGTTACAGACCCTCCCCCTTATCATCATCTACCCCTGAGGAAGTGAGGGTCATCTCCGGGAAGGAATACCCTTCCTTATCTTAATTAGTCACCAAAAAAACACAAGAGGTCTGGTAGCTAAAGAGGCTCTGTGGAGTCAACAAAAAAGGAAAACCAACAGATTAATATTACATTAACCCTTTGAACCTGGTTACTGCATTTGGTGTCCAAAACTGAGAGCAGAGCGAGTGAACCACAGTAACAAAGTTGTGGTTCATAAAACTCAATGTGCTAAAAGATGCTAAAATGCTCTGTAGAGCTGAGGAGGATTGCTGAGTTGGTTCATTTCTCCTTGTGAACCCTTCACATTACACACACTAATTTGAACCATTACGTATGTTTTTGGCACTTTGAGCACCACCAGTCGAGTGGCATCTAGTTCCATTCAATTGGAGACAAAACAGACATCTCTAGGGGCAATATTTTCAAAACCAGGCTACTACATAAGAGGAAAGATATTCCTATTTGGTTTTGGGGAGTACTGTCCCTTTTAAAGCTATAAATTAGCAGAACACATTTGTCCCAAATGTGATGAATCTCCTATTTTGTACTATGACACAATGAAAGTGTGAAAGAAAGCTCAGTGTTGCATGGGAACGGGTTCATGGTCAAGATCCTATGTGATCCACACAGGGTTTGTCCATTAGAGGAAATGAGTGATGTCAGTCCTCTAGCCTGTTATGGCTGCTGGCCCATTGTTTGGAAAGTGTTTCCATCAGGACAGTTCCCAAGTGCCCGACTGGAGTTTCAGTGTCAGCAGCACGGAAAAGAGGGGGTAAAGACTCGACCCGAGCTCACATCCTGCTTTTGTTGGGACACTGTTCGGAATATTGATCATTGGATAGATATTTTCTCAAAAATTCCTTTTTTTATATCGCTGAAAAGCTGAAGCTCCTGGTTGAGCAGACACATTAACAACATCCTTCTCTGTGTTCTTGATGATGACGGTGATGTAGCAAGTAATTCATTTCCTCTTAGTAGCAGTATGTGAAATTCTTCTCTGCAGAGCTAGCATATCAAATGTGTGTTGCAACACCTTCATTTCTGCCATGGACATCTGAGCATGTCCAGATGAATTTCAAACCAGGTTAGAAGAACCAAAGAAATATCCATACTCATGTCAAATCATCAACATTCTAATCTGCAAAATCCATGTACAAAGTACGGGACCGAGAGGCAGACCCGGTACGAACTGAATTGAAAAGTATCCATAGAGAAGTTTTGTTCATTCACTTTTGCAGCAAATATAGGGCCATGTTCAGTGCCATCTTGTTCAAAATGGGTTGGAATTGCCCTCGCTCTTTAATTGGTGCATTACAGGTCTTCCTGCTCCACAGAGCTGCTAGCACTTTGGAATTTAATTCATAATTATGGATTCATAATCTCAGAGGCTTCTACATCCCAACAAGAATAATATAATGGCTTTCTTCTATCTTACTCCTGGTATCTTGATTAAGCTGCACACCCTCTGTTTGTCCAGACACAGCAGGCACGTTCCAACCCTCTGGGTTCAGGCCTGGGTTACCTCGATCACATCTGCCAACTCATCGAGAAGATTGGCCAGCTGCAGGAGACCAACCTCCAGCTGCAAAGACAGATCTGCAGCCTGCAGAAGGACGGCAGAATGACAAAGACCAAAGAGGTGTGTGTGTTATTCTTATTTCGGGGATGTGGAGTTTAAAAGACAAAGGTGTATTAGAAAAACAGGGACGGTCTAGAAAAAGATGCTTTGGTTGCATTTTGGGAAATGTAGGATTTAGCCTTTGTGGAGCTCAACTCATACTACAGACATTTGTCAGGAGGTTACTGGGGGGCGCCTGTGCTGAGGGTCAGCGGGCAAGATGAAAGGCTATTCATCTTAACCCTCTGTTCAGTTCAATTACATTTTTATTTATATAGCTATCACAAATCACAAATTTGCCTCAGAGGGCTTTACAATTCATTGAAGGAAAAACTCACCCCCCAAAAAAACTTTAACCGGGGGGGGGGGGGGGGGGGGGGGGGGAACCTTAGGGAGAGCAACAGATGACTACTAATAATAACAGCAGCAGGGGATATAATAGAATAATTATGATAATAAAATCAGTAATAGGAGCAGCAATAGGAATACAAATATGACTAATAATAATAATAGTAGTGGGTGTCAGGCAGGACCACGACAGGAGGCACAACCCCGGTCCAGGTAAACCACGATCCATGGAAAAGCACAAAGACTCTGGGGAAGAAGCAAAGTTAATAATGGGCATTAATGGAATATGAATATATACAGAGGGAGAGGAGGACGTCCCCCAGCAGTCTCGCCCTATAGCAGCATAATTAGGGGCTGGACCAAGGCAAGTGTGAGCCAGCCTTAACTATAAGCGCTCTGGCTTGTATTCAGAAATCCTGGACTGACACTAGTGCATTCAGTTTTGGGCGCAGTAGCCAGAACAGCTTTTCACTGGGGCAATGGCTGAAGCCAGCAGGAGTCAAGGACTTCAAAGCTTTTAGAGAACCCAAGTAAAGAGAGAGAGAGAAGAAAGGCTCTTTGTCACATATTTAATTCATACAACCACCATTTTAGAGTTTATAAATGATCATACCTTTACATTTTTTACTAATATTTCTATATCCACCTCAAGCCTGAAAATGTCTAAATATTGACTGCAGCTGTGACGGCAAAGTCCTATCTGAATAGACACTTCATGACGTATGACAGCTCTGGTCCGCTGTTCACATCAGCACCACAAGCACAGCGGGTTACATGAAGACTGGCTGCAGAAAAAACAAAAGCAGTTACCTCCTACAGTACACCCAGCCCTCACCTGCAGTGTAGCAAATAGACCACACAGGCAAGTTAGTATTGTCAGAAAGCACCTCATAGTCCAGATTTGACATATCATTAATGCAGTTAGAAATGAATGTTGCACAGCACACACTGGGCTCCACTATTCTAAAACCTAACCAGTCTCTTTGGTTATTTAGGGACAGGGAGCAATGGAGAGGGCACTCATTCTATGGTGTTTTTCTTCTCCCTGAATGACTGTTTAATACCTCCGACAGCCTTATCCTTTGCAGAAGGATTCAGGGTCATTGGCTCACTGTGGGTGGGATAAACTCCTGTGTAAGTGCTTACCGTAAAGATAGGGTGTGTATGATAGGGTGTACAACAGAGTGGTAGCGTAACAATCTACTGCGAATGTGTGTAAAGGGTCCTCCAAGAGGTATCTTGATCATTTTCAAGGGTACGTTGTGTCCAAAGTTGCCACATTTTCAATTAAGTTCAGACTGAGACTGTAAAATGACTGATCGAGATTACATTGAACATTTCAGCAAACCCCTGATGGAAAATCATTTATGGGAGTTTTGTGACATATGTTACAATCTAGTTTAAGGGGATTTTCTATTAAAAAAACTGTAAAGTAAAATCACATCATGTTTGTGTCTTCTTCCTGCCAATTTGTCTGAACAGGACTTCTTCCTGCATCACTGCAGCTGTGGTGCAGCCAGCCTGGCTTTCCAGGACATTCAGAAGAGACAGTCCAGAAGTGAGTTTTTATCACCCAGTGGAACCCTTTCTGACCTATCCACCATCCATGAGGTCACCCGGCTTCCACTCACACCAACCAGAGGAGGTAATGTTTTGGCATATTTTACTTAATTATCTGGAAAAGGGAAGGAAATTATACTGAAATTATACTCCATCAAACAACTATCAAATGGCAGTGTCCTGCACTTCTCTGGATTGTTGAAGGTGGCGCCCCGTTCATTCCCATGAAAATAGCTCAGTAACACATGGAGCAAAAAAAAGGTTTCACTTTTAAGTATAGAATTCAGATACAATTACATCCATGGGCCCATATAGAGCAAGGGCACTGGTGTTTTCTTTAACCCCACTTCCCAGCTCACGGTCCAATGGGTATATACATATATACTGTGTATATATATATATATATATATATTATATGTATGTATCTACTGATTTACAGACATCTCGTTCCCAATGTAAGTTTATTGAAACAGTATTTTTGGGCCCCATGGCATTATGTGATGGAACTGGAAGTTGTAATTCCACTGTGTGGCCACTGATGCTATTCCTGGGGGCTTGCTGGAAACAGGGAAAGACAGAGGGGTATGATATGCAACAAAGGTCCCATGGACAAGGCAAGTAACACTAGCACTGAAACAATCAGATTGTAAATAAATCCAGAATGTCCTTTTTATACAAGGTGCAAGGTTCATTTATCGTCAATGTACAACAGGGTTTCGCAACGAAATGCAGTTTGTAGTCCTATTTTGCCATTTCTTGCTAGATGGCAGGCAGCTGAGTGAACAGGTTGTGGCTGGGTTGGTATTGTCTTTTAATATCCTTTGAGCATTTTGCAGGCACCTCTTGCCACTAACATCACTGATATTCTGTAAATGGATACTAATGATGTTCATCCCACTTCATGCTTCATCTCTTACCTATAGTACTTAATAATTGAATAAGATAAAAACGTACTACATTACCTAAATGCCTGCCTGAATAAGTAGCTCTTCAGTTGATTTTTACAAACAGAGTCCACAGAGCAGCATATGTAATGTAGCTGGGCAGAGGCTCAGGAAGGGTAGCAGCTAAAAGCATGTTCCCCACTTATTTTGTGGGCTACTGTATGAACAGTTAAATTACCCTCAGGACCCTCAGGCTCATGTTGGTTGATAAGAAGTCTGAAATGTTAGAGGATGCTGTTAGAAAAATTCACGCAAGACCGATGGAAAATCATTAATCTGTTAACATTTATTCTTTGCAAAGAAGGAGACAGGGTCGAACACATACAACAACGTGCCAAGACTGCTCAGAGATCTGTCTCTGAGACACTGGTACATATACTTGTTTTAGCATTCTGTCACAGGAGGTGACACCTACACAATACAATACATATGGCGTCAAAAGAACAAAGGGTTTGTAACTTCACTAGAACATTTGGTCTTCAATGAAGGTCACTTTCTCGCAATCAGGAGGAGCTTTGGGCCATAACATTGCTCTGCCCCCACCTCCATGCTTCCACAGTTCTTTGTTATCCTTCTACTTCAGAATATGCTGCCGAGAGGTCTCTCTCAGCAGGCCTTGACACCTACGAAGAATAGACAGTGGTCGTGTCTGAGTGACAAAAGGAAGCCCGCTAAGTCTAGCAGGACGCCATCAATGGTCACTTTGATCATCAGAAGATGCCATGAAGTATTGACACCGTTTACAACTTTATTTACCATTACAATCAGTGCTGAGTGTTCTTTCGGCTAGACTAAACAACTGTGGCGCTTAATGTCAGAGGAAGTTAAGGACAAAGACACATAAGGACACCAAGCTTTTTAAGCACACCTTATCATTAGTCATTTAGATTTTCCCCAACAGATGCTATATGCAATGTGGCTGTAGCTCAGCATGTCGAAGTGTATAGGCCAGATACTCAACCCCAAATTGCTCCGAAGGCTGTGAGTGTGTCTGAATGTGCATTAGTTAAGATCCTACTGAGCAGGTGGTACCTTGCATGGCAGCCTCTGCCATCAGTGTACGACTGTGTGTGAATGGGTCACCTGCTATATAAACTCAGTCCATTTAAGTCCATTTACCATTTGCTGGGAAGCCAATTCTGAGCAACAAGAGTAATGTGCTCTCTTTTGCTTGACTTTGTCTTTGTTAAAAGTCTGCTGGGAGAGTTCTGAACTCGCTGAAGTTTTGCTTTTTACTGTCTGGCGCAGAACTCCTAAATCCGGCAAAGGAAAGGAGGTTTCAAACACTGTTCAACCATCTGACAATACTATGGTGTAATGCAGTGGTTCTCAAACTTTTTCTGTCACGCCCCACTTTGGAGGAAGAAAAATGTTCACGCCCCACCGCCCCAACAACATTCTAACAAAATGGTCCATGTTGAACTTTTATTGAAATAACAACATTTTGTGACTCCTCCATCTGTGCTTTTTCAAATAATAGAAAAAAGAAAATTGCAATCACTTTCAAGGAAACCAGATTGCTCCATCAGACAAAAACAATGTGCAATCACTTTGTTAGAACAATGCAAATAAAGTTATAACTAATATTTGGCAAAAAATAGCTTATTGTGGCTGCAATGAACCTGTTTTGCACTGAATATCTTTTCAAGATAATAACAATAAAGTGCAACCTGTGAAAAACTAAACAAAACAAGTTAAAATATTTGGCAATAAAGAGTTTTACTGAGTTTTACTCTGCATATCTTTTCAAAACAACAATAACGTGCAACCTGTGCAAAACTAAACAACATGAGTGCAGGTATGTGTGATATATGCTCACACATACAGGAGCATTTTATTTTAAATATGAGCTTTAAAATGTAGCATTCTGGTGAGCTCTGAGAAGAAAATTAAGTGATAAGACATTTACTTTAAGCAAAAAACTAATTTATTATTCAGTTATTAATCAGTATTTCAGCTCTATTATTATTAATCTTTAAAAGTTTTAGTCATATAAAAACAAAGATATCAAGAGTAGCGAGAACCATCGCCTGTACAAATAAAGTGATTAGTTTTCATTACTGTATGTCTTCATATTAACTCTACTGTTACTGTAAAGCTGTTAGGATTGTGGCCAATCTTCTATTTGCAATTAATATGTATTCAATCCTGTTTAATTATTTAAATGAAAATGATAATCTACTCTGGCTAAGGTAGCTTATCAAGAGTAAAATAATAGCTGTGATTTAACTGCACGTGGGACTGTTGGTCCTCTGGCTGTGGTCATCACAGTGAACAGTGTCTGCAGTGTGATGAGAGGACAGTGAGCCCTTGTTGCTGTACTTCATCTCCTTGGAGCAGAGGCAGCATTTAGCATACTCTGTCTTATCAATGTGTTTAAAACACTGTGACAGCAGGAAGCTGTACTCACGTCTGTTCAGACCTCCACCTTTATCCAGACCCAGCTCCACCTTTATCCAGACCCAGCTCCACCTTTATCCAGGCCCACCTCCACCTTTATCCAGGCCCACCTCCACCTTTATCCAGGCCCACCTCCACCTTTATCCAGACCCACCTCCACCTTTATCCAGGCCCACCTCCACCTTTATCCAGACCCACCTCCACCTTTATCCAGGCCCACCTCCACCTTTATCCAGACCCAGCTCCACCTTTATCCAGGCCCAGCTCCACCTTTATCCAGACCCAGCTCCACCTTTATCCAGGCCCACCTCCACCTTTATCCAGGCCCACCTCCACCTTTATCCAGGCCCACCTCCACCTTTATCCAGACCCACCTCCACCTTTATCCAGGCCCACCTCCACCTTTATCCAGACCCACCTCCACCTTTATCCAGGCCCACCTCCACCTTTATCCAGACCCAGCTCCACCTTTATCCAGGCCCAGCTCCACCTTTATCCAGACCCACCTCCACCTTTATCCAGGCCCACCTCCACCTTTATCCAGACCCACCTCCACCTTTATCCAGGCCCACCTCCACCTTTATCCAGACCCACCTCCACCTTTATCCAGGCCCACCTCCACCTTTATCCAGGCCCAGCGTCACCTTTATCCAGACCCAGCTCCACCTTTATCCAGGCCCACCTCCACCTTTATCCAGACCCACCTCCACCTTTATCCAGACCCACCTCCACCTTTATCCAGGCCCACCTCCACCTTTATCCAGACCCACCTCCACCTTTATCCAGGCCCACCTCCACCTTTATCCAGACCCACCTCCACCTTTATCCAGGCCCAGCGTCACCTTTATCCAGACCCAGCTCCACCTTTATCCAGACCCACCTCCACCTTTATACAGGCCCAGCTCCACCTTTATCCAGGCCCAGCTCCACCTTTATCCAGACCCACCTCCACCTTTATCCAGGCCCAGCTCAACCTTTATCCAGACCCACCTCCGCCTTTATCCAGGCCCAGCTCCACCTTTATCCAGGCCCAGCTCCACCTTTATCCAGACCCACCTCCACCTTTATTCAGGCCCAGCTCCACCTTTATCCAGACCCACCTCCACCTTTATCCAGGCCCAGCTCCACCTTTATCCAGACCCACGCTGATTGGCCAAGACTCCACAAGTCACATCAAAGATGTTTTATTGTGAAGATCACAACATCACCTTTCCTCCTCGTCTGACTCCAATCTGAGAAACGCTGGCTGGCCAGTTGACCCCCTCCCCAAAAAAACCTCTACAGATCTACACGATTCACGTGGATGATATATTTTGATTCAAAACGGCAAATTCCGCCGAAAAGTGACAAGTTTGCAGGTATGAATAAAGTTCTTGAAATAAAAGAATTCTGCATCCCCCCTGCGCCCCACCTGCAATACCGCTGCGCCCCACTAGAGGGGCGCGCCCCACAGTTTGAGAACCACTGGTGTAATGACAGATTTCAAGTGTGCGCATTTTGGCTTTACCTCCAGATAAGGTGGGTAAGAAATCTGGCTAAGTTGTCCGCTTAAGCTTTTGTCAGACCTTTTACTGCAGTTGCCAAAATATTGCTTTGGTGGGTTCAATGTTAGAAATGATGGAACCAACAAGCAGCAGCAGGAGCTGCGGGGATGAATGCAAGATTGGTTTGGATAGAACAGGACAAGGGAGTACAAGTAACTTGTCAGATGCAACTTCATCTAGTACAGTGAAAGAATTGGGCTTCATTCTTTAGTGGACAGACTGTTTCTCTGAAACATAACAGTTGTTTTCTCTGGAGGTCACTGAAACCACCCCTATTTAACCTTTAGCATTTAATTACTAGTAGGATCAGCACTTAATAACCTGCCCTAGTGGGATGTGTCAACAAACACACATGCACAACTGTGTATTCAAGTTTTTGTTGTCTGACATGTTCCTCAATTGGATCTATTACTGTAGGTATGTTATTAAAAGGCTCTAGCAGTGCTCAAGTTTCATGCTATCGTTATTGTTTTCGGAGCAGGTCACTGTGGCTGACAGCTGGGTGGTCCCGTGGGGAAAATTAAATTATGACTCAAGTGGGACAAGAGCGGAATTCCCGGCATCCTGCTCATGGCAGGAACATATGATGTCCTGTGGACTCTGGAATGCCTTCGTTCTTCCTCTCATAGGCAGGAAACTGGATCTGTAGAAGAGGTTGAGGAGTCAGGAGAGAAGGGGGGGCCAGATTAGGTGCAGTAAGTGGAGTGGATATCTCTCACTGGGCCAAGGTTAAATGTTGTACACTCTTAGAAATATAGATGTTCAGTAGAACCAATATAGGGTTAATTGCCTTGTTCCCATAGGATACCACTTTATGGTTCCTGGTAGAACCTTTTCTAAAGGTCCCATATGGCCATATCTGCCAACCACCCAAAGTACTGTACACTACATGTCAACATTCACCCATTCACACACACACACACTGGTGGCAGTCTTCAGGAGGGGTTCAGTATCTTGCCAAGGACACTTCGACATGCGGACCGGAGGAGCTGGGGATCGAACTGTCGACGTTCCGATTAAACGATAACCTGCTCTACCAGTGAGTCACAGCCCCTCAATGCAAAAGTTCACTAAGAATTACTCAAAATGTGTATCGACTAACTTTCATGTACTTAGGCTGCACTCACACCAAATCAGGTGTTGCAGCAATACGTGCAGGGTTCTGCACTGGTCTGTGAGTGTCACTTGACGTGACATTATGCTGCTAGTATTCTGGCTCCTGTGAGTGATTGACTCTACTCATCGACAGATTCAAATAAACACTTTCAATAACTAACCAGGATGCAAGACTTATCAAAGCGGTGGGTCGTGCACTGGTGCTCGGGGCCAAATTTAGTGACCTAAACATTAAACCTGACGTTACACTTCATTGTGTTTTGGTTAATCATGCTGCTCCTCTTCTTGTAGCCAGTTAAGTTGTTGGTCATCGTAGCGGGATGTTGAGTTTCTCAAAAATGTTGATCTGTTCGACCGGCGCTTTCACTGTAACTTCATTATTTGGTGTGAATGCAGCCTTACACATATAGACCTAGTTTGCGGCTTTATCCCTTTCCTTGTCTAGCAGAGGGGCATGATATGTAGAAACTGCGAGCCCATGTGATGAAGGGAGGTGTGTTTATACAGACGTGGGAGAAGAAGGGAGTGGGATGAACAGAGGCAAAAACAGGCCTGTATTGAGTTCCATCACCATTTGTCATAACAGTCATCCCTCCCTTCTCAACATGCAAGCAAACGATCCCGACATGTAAACGAACCCAATCCCTCAGAAAACAAACTCTTGTTGTGCTTTAACCACTGCAATATTTTTTGACACGTTACAAGTCAGAGTGACAATTTACAGTATGTACATGCCTAACTCCTCCTTGACTGGAAAACAGGCTTTGTAAGAATACTTAGACTTGACCGGTCCAAGCCTTTCTGGGACCGGTGTTTGGAAATGAGGGTCTCATCGGTCTGGTTTCCATCAGCAGCTGTTCTCAGCAAAAAAGCCACTGCACAATACCGGCTCCGCAGCAAACAGTTAATGCAGACCAAAGACAGCTAACTTGTCAACCCTGTCTCCTAAAAGATATGTATGCAAATACATTTCCTAAGAGATGTTAAGAATAATGCTACTGGCTTATGTTTTGTTTTTTTACCAAGAAGAGTTTTTTATTAACATGTCTGCAATTTGCCAAATGTTCATACTGAACACATCTGCTGTTCACCGATCATGTGTTTTGTACTTACTTAATGTCCACCCGTGGCAACAAAAGCATGAGTAGCTTATTTATGGCTAGGTTTAGCCAACTAATAACAGTTGGTTATGTGGAGGGAAAAATGGCAGAAAAGGTAAGTGGTTACATGAGACACGGCGTGTTTGTCTAATATTTAGTCAAAACCACAATCTTTTCTCTGACCTAAGCCTAACCGCTCTTGGCCAGAGGACACAAATTCCAGTCTCTGTGTCAAATTCCTGTGCTTTGTACTCTCACCATTCACGCCGACCACCTCTTTAGGCCTCTGTTGGGTTCAATATGCCTCATGAACTGGATAATAATTGCCACTGAACATAAACCAATGGCAAAATCATTTCCACAAATGTAACACAAACTCCCCCAGCAGTACATAAATGTAATTTTAGGGACAGTGGCTTGGACTCAAAATGCAGTGTTGGTCCTCTGATGATTCTGTATATATGAGACCATTTTTTGTTAATATGCCACTAACAACTTTATAAGGTGATAATATGTCGGATGTTTTCTTCTTGCTTCATTGACCCCAGGTGGCCAAACAACAACAACAGCAGTAACAACAATGCCGCTTTAAAGCGACTCTATGTGTAGAATTAGAGCATGTCTGACTTTGCCACTTGGTGGTATCAAAAAAAGACACTTTGGTGTCCACATGCATCTCCAGAGGACCACTGGTGTTGTTGTTTTTAAACGTCTGGAGACAGACTAGTAATATCCTACATATTGTGAATTTTATGACCGGTGGTCCTCGGGGACCTCCGTACCGCCCACACCGCTGCCGTCCCAGAGCCGGGGATGAGAGCAGGTGGGCAGGCAGGTAGGTGTTAGATCAGTGCAGAGTACCGGAACAAAAACACCTACACATCCACGACAGTCTGATAACACCATCCAAAACACACGTGGTAGTTAAACACACTGTGACTACCTCCTGTTTGTGATTTGTGTTTCAGACATGAGCAGTGCAGGTTTGACACCCATCCCACTATGGAGGAGAGGCTTGTACCGAAGGAGTTACACTGAGGGGGAGGTCCCCTTCCTCGGGGACAGCACCGAATACCTCTCCATTCCCCAGCGCAGGGTAAGTCATGTGTTCATGCTGTAGGCCCACTGCAAGAATCACATTCTGCATTGTCTTGGTATATTTTAACAAAGGACCTTTTCATGTAAAGACATATGAGGCGAATCGGTCTGCATTAGTTGAAAATGGAATGAAAAAGTTGTCCTTATCTCAAGGTTTTACAATAAGCTTCACAAATGTACAAAGACAAGAGGACAAAAACAGAGAGACTGAAAAAAAGTTATGTTTCTGATGAGCTGACACAGAAACACACTCCAACAGACACAGTCACTGCATCCATCGCTAGCTAGCTTACAACTAATGTACATTTGGCTGTTAGGGACAAAACAAACACAAACAAACGGTCCAGCGGTCCACTTTGCACGAATGACCCTCATTTCTGTCTGAACACACCTTAACAAACATTGAGGCAGGTGGGGGCTGCTGGTAGGGCTCTAGAACTTTGGTCGAGAAGTCACTTGTCACAGCTGAAAGTCAACTTGTATTAAATTGTCTTTGTGTTCAGCTGAGTGAAAACTACACATGGGGCAGAGTCAAAGACCTGGTGAGGAAAACTAAGATGAGGAACCAAAGCAGGCTGGGACTGACTTCCGCCTCACTTAAGATGTCCTGCCCACAACTCTACATGTGAGGAATACACTAAGACTACACGTTGTGCTATGTATTCTCTGTAAACTGTATATGGACCATAATACTACATCAACGCAAAGTAAAAACACAACCCATGACCCCTCTCCACATACTTTCATTTAACTCCTGTAACTGTTTTTTTTCTGCTTTGGTCTCGGCCACTTTGCATCCAATGCAGGAAAGTCTTAATGCTGCAGCTTTCAATGATGTTTTATACAACACCGTTCTTTCAACGTTGTGCCAATGGCTGAGGGTAGGCACAAAGCCAGGTCCATAGAGAGATAGTTCTCCCGGTTTTGTATGGAAGTTCTTGACTGGTCTGCACAGAGCCCTGACCTAAACCCCATCACACACCTTTGGGATGAACTGGAACACTGACTGAAAGTCCTGGACTAATTGGACTGAACGGGTGGGTTTTACTACCTGCTGAACATTTCTGCCTGTCCCACCTCCAACAGTGAGGTGTTGGGAGTGTTCAAGGTGGGACGGTTGTTGTTCTTGACCCGTCTGCAGTACTTCAGCTAGCTTCCTCAGGAGCTGGTCATCCCACCATCTGCAGTGCCCCAGGGACAATGCACCTTGACAGAAATTGTTGGAAGTTAGCATTAGTGGTATCACAGAGGGGGCCACCGCTTTATTACTGAACCACTGATGGAGGTTTCTGGGGCAGGGAAGGGTGTCACAGTTTGCCCAGAGAAGGAAGCTGAGCCTGACTTGCAGGATCTTCCATAGGTTGGCCAAGTGAACTGACCCAGTGCCCTCCTATATCGCCAAGCCTCCCTTTGATCATGTGACACTGCTTTGATGTTGTATCGCTCGTGCTCTGTCCTCGTCACCGCCGCCAAAACCACAGTTCTCTTTTTTGGTGGCTCTCTTTGGAGACTCTCCCAACCCGAGAGCCGTAACCCAAACCATGCTTGTCCACATTGCCGGCAATCTCCTGATGTTGTAGCCTGCTAAAAGCCTTGTTGATCTCCATTTAATGGTAATTGGACTACATTTGAATGGCACTTTTCTAGTTATCCGGCCCCTCAATGCTCTTCACACAAGCAAGCATTCACCTGTACATACAACGTGCAACGTGATCTCATCCCAGCTCATTTATCTTACTGCTTGGACAGAAGCCTCTGGCGTCACTATAATGACACATTCACACACAGCCATTGGGAGCACTTTGGGGATCAGTATCAAACCACCGACCTTCTGATTAGTGGACACAGCTGCCCCTGAGCGCCTGCCATATGGCCCGTTCAGACGGGGACATCTGCACATCTCACTTGGGAGTTGGTGGACCCCCTTAACTCCAGGATCTTGCCTTTCCCTGCTTGTAGGGTAACATTTTTGCTTCAATTTCAAGTCCTGCATCTATATGGAAACATAAATCATAAAAAAAGAAAATATTATTATAATTTCTTTTACAAAGATTGGCAAACAACGGAATCTATATATACACGTGTTTACAAGTTGCCACAAGTGTTACCAATATTGGAAAAATGGAGGCTCCACGTGCTATATACTGTATATTGAGCTGTTCACATTTGTACAACCTCCACTAACAGCCTCTCCTAATCTCTGCTCTGTTCAACAGCCTGCAGTTCAGTTGAAGTTTCCTGGAATTTTTTTCACAAGACTGTTTGTATCAGTCGAGTCAATCATAGCTTCTTATTTGCACTGAGGAGCGCAGGATTTAATGTTTTTTTACAGGATCTGATTAGAGTAAACTGTTTATTTGGGGCAACATTTAAATGAGACATGTAGAATAAAATGTTTTTAAAGAAATATAACAATTTTGAGCTCAGTTTCGGTTGCTTTTTTTGACGGAAGCGTTTGTCACACATGGTGTTTTTAAGGACCATCGGAAAGATGAAAATCCGACAATGACGTTTTTTTACTGCATCTGGCTATGATAAACGGTGGAGTTTTTCGCGATTGTTTAACGAAAACACGCTTTTCTATCTTGCCTGTGGCTTTTTGGGGTTCAGAGGGTTAGATATACACCCCATGATTTGGAGACTGATGGATTTAAAACTCAGCCAAACTGCAGTTTTCATTCCTACTCCATGAAGACTTTTACAACAAAACATCACTGACACAATGTCAGATTGAGGTTAAAATGTCCATACCTCACACACAGATGTTCACATTTGAATAATTTTGAGGTGAAAGATATGAAAACTATAATAAGTTCATTGTGTTTTCCCTTTCCTCTCAATTTGTCAAAGAGGTATGGACCACTAAAATAAATCTTAAATCTGTTTCCAGATATTTCCCTGACAAGCGCTTAACTTTAGTGTTCGGTTTTGTGCTGATGTCTAATCATTTTGGATTGAAATGGCACCGGGGCAAAACCCCTGAAAATGAGCTGTGCCTGTTCCCTTTGTTTCTTGAAGAAAACCAAAAAACAAGCGACGGAATGATGGTAATTTGACTGTAGTGAAAAAAAGCCAGCATGGAGGGAAAGAAAGGCTTTTTTTGGGTGGAAAAGTGGTGACAGCTTCAATGATTGTTGAGCAACAAGAAGAGTGTGACAGGTTCCTGGCAGTTAGAGATATAGGGAGCTATTATTTTTGCCTGAGAGAGGCGGGGTCTGAGTGTGGATGAACTGTGGCTTTTCTTTATTTGAGAGGTTGAGCAGTGTAGGAATCTGTTGGGAGGTGGAGGACTGCTGGCCCTTCAGCCTCTCCCTCTGTTCTGACCGGGGCTTGGCACGGACCCAGCGGACAGATGAGGGGGTTGGAGAGTCAGGCCGGAGGTATGCCTGGAGGAGTTGGAGAATTACCCCGTGGATTTAAGCTCAGTCATGGTGAGATGTGGCCACAGTCCAGGATTCATTAGAAAGAACACCACCCTCCTGCTGAGACATACACGGCGGCCAACTACTGCGCTTCTGACTATGTGGCAATAATGGACAATATATGTTTTCTCACACTCCCAGGCTGAGCTGCTGTGATGCAAACCGAAGGAGTATCCCTGATGTCCATCAGAAACACTGTAAAAAAACAGTAGCTCACGATAATAACTGTCTCCTCTTCTTTACAGGCCTGATCTGGAACCAGCAGAACCTGATTGCAGAAACAGGAACTCCATGATAGCCTTGGGCCACCAGAGCAAACTGGACTTCCCTTGGCTACAATAAACATTCACGAAGTGCAGACTGCGAATAACCAGCATGCATAATCAACGAATGCTCAAGTAATTTGTTTCTATTTCTTCAAAAGCTGTTTAACTGGGAAAATATAGGAGGATATGGTCCAGGTGAAACAAAGACTATAGAAGCTAAGAGACGAAACTCTGGTGCTTTTTTGTAAACCACAACTACATGGCGCTGCTGGAGCACTGCTGCCATTCTGGACTGAAGACCCAATGAGTCTCTGTTGTTGTTGAATCTGTAAATCACAGGATAATGTCTTCTGGTAAGTCAACATCCCAGTACAAACACTAAAAAAGCCCTCATTTAAATGTTCACGTTCTAAAAGTTCCAGAGTTATCTTCCTCGGCATAATGAGTGTTTATGTGAAACTCATTAACTGTATATTGCAGTGTACATGAAAGGTATAGGTGATGTTATCATGAATAAGACCATGGTCTACTATATGTGTAAAATAATCTACACTGTGACATAATTGAATGATTGAGTGCATTATTCATGCTCTGGTAATATTCCTTACACTTCTATAGGTTTACTTTAGGATGCTACAAAATCTGTAGCAATCCAACTAATGTGAAACATTTCATAACTGTCATATGATGTTTTAAATGTGTTATAGACAAATGACTGATTATGTATGATGTTGCATAACCAGAGTGCATGCAGAGATAATGTCTATGGAGAACGCTTTAAAATACACTTAGGAGAATTGAACCCTTCAATATATCTGATTGGAAGAAAAGGTTTTTTAACCAAGGAAATAACTTTTAAATCATATTTTCTCTACATGGTGTTTACTCACTGGAAAGTCACAAATATAAAACGGTGAAACACCAGCAGCTGACCTGAACTGTCGTAATTTTGACTTTCAGTAGTATTATTAAGGTGCATTCAGACTGGACTGTTTTAGCATTCCGTGTTTCTTTGCCAGTGTACATTTGCTGTTGCTAGCTAGCAATGTACAAATCGATTGTTCTCAAAACTTATCATGAACTGTGGTTGTTCCTGCTGTTCTTCTTCTGACTGACTGCTTTTACCTTTGTGTCTGAATGGTCAATAACTGAAGTCAGGATCGTTCAGTTCACGCAATCAAATCTTTGCCTCAATTCTTGCCGCGCCGAGGAAATTTGTAACCATTGGCATATACTTGTGTTTTTGCATTGACTTGATATGCAGTCAAGCTACCTCAAAAATGTGCCTTAGATTCAGTCTGAACACCTTTAAAACCAAACCAGTTTGTATATGTAGTTGGCGATGAAGACAGTACATATATACATACATTTTTGGTAAACAGAGAGCAAAAGACACTATTTTTGCTGTGAAAAAAACACTCTTGGAAGATTGCAAGATCACTATATCACACCTTCATCCTTGCCTAGCACAATGGATGGAGAACAAAATAAAAAAAGAGAGAACATATCTTTTGATGGCAAACTTAGTCAAGTAACAAATAAGTAGCAGCTGGCTTGTTGATTAGAACAAAGAGCTTCAAACTCAAACACCGCGGCAGAGCATTCCAATTCCAACACTATATGTGGAAATGCTTCAGCAATATTGTTTGGATACGAGGGATCCTTTATTAGTGCATGCCATTGTACTCTAAAAAGGAAAAATAGTGTATTTACTGTAAACTGTATTAAGTAAAAAAGGGGATGCAAGTTGAATTTTGTAAGACATGTTTTTTTATAAATTATATCTGATGTTTATCTGCATGACATCAGACAACTGTATATGTATTGTATGTTGCAGTATGCATATTGCATTCATATTTAAATGTATTTTCATTTAAAATTAAATCAAAAGAATTTACTCATGTGTGATAGGATTTTGTTTACAGAATTGATTTTACTCATGAGGCATGTGGAGCGATAATATGATAAGTTAAAAAAGTTTAGCATGGCATTGAAACATCTGGAAAGATACAAAGAAAAGAGAGGCCGACCGAAATAAAGGGTCAATGGTCAAGGTCCTATAGGCCATACAATAATGCTGTCACAAACACATTGAAGGCAGTGAGTTCAATAAGGTAACTGTTCCTTCTCCAGATAATTGACCATAGAGTAACCACACAGTCTGGAGCTCTGGCAAACCTCAGCTTTCCATTCAGCCAGAGATGTATTCATCGAATGAAGAGGCTGGTATTGTCTTTAGACATACAGGTATAACCCCCGTCCCATGCAGCTATATAGTATTATGTGAATCTGCTAGGTGTAGTAGTACTATGGGCACAGTTTTAAACGTAATGGCGCGATTACCTGTTTTTATACATTAATATAATTATTTTTGACACACATTTTTTTTGACACACCAAATATACTTCAACAGGCATTAGAAAAACAGTTTGGCATTTATTATATGCGGACATCAATATACTGTGCACCCACAGTCTCAAAATAAACAGAAAACCCTCGTTGCAGGCCTGAGTCGTGGTTTGGGAGCTTAGAGGCCTAAAACTGTGATGACCGCTTCACTTGTTCACACAAGCAATAAACAAAAAGCACGTGCAATTTGTCAGTACTCACAAATCCAAGGAATATTCAGAGGGGAGGGTGAGGGGAACCTGGGTAATGGACGGCAGGCAGAGCGCAGAAGAAACAGCAGCACACACACGCGGGAAACCTGGCTGCATACGACTAAGCCCCACCCCTCTACCTGAGAATGGGCTTGGATTGGCTGTTAGTTTCAGGACAAGCCAATTAAACAAAGACAAAACAAAGATTGACATACAATACTGCTATACAAGTTAGGCTGTTAGGGAGAACACATGTGCTAAATCACGTACATAATCAAACAAACTATGCTCATTTGCATGAACTGCAACCTTTGAACTGTAAAGATTATGAGTCTCTTATTGATATAAATTGTATCCCCCCATATCTATTTTTACCCATACTTATACACTTTTAACTTGGCTTTAGAAAACTATTTACATCCTGATGTCTAAATTAGTTTTTAACCAGGGCTACACAGGCAATACTGTGTATCAAATGTAGTGCAGGGAGCAGCAGAGACAGGCAGAGATGGGCAGTATTTCTATTACTTGTATTTGAAATACGTATTTCAATTACTTTCGAGTATTTTGTAATTTGTATTTGATAGGGCCGATTAAAAATCTAACGTAATTTGTAACAAAATACTTTAGAGTGGAGTAATTTTGTATTTAAAATACTCAAAATACTTTCTCCACGAATCAAAAAACAGTTCACGAGTTCAGTCTTCAGATCTTCAAGTTCAACGGATTATCTGTCAAGTTAAATATTGTATCTGAGTGTGACAGATATTTGTGTCTTTATGTCTGGGTCTTTATGTCTGGGTCTGGCTACATAGCCTATTGTATATACATGGTGATGTTTATAATATCAAGCTAGCGATCGATGCTAACATGCTAGCGATCGATGCTAATTTGCTAATGACGCTAGCATGCTGTCTAGGCTAGTGCATAGCCAGTGTTTAGCAAGTTAAGTTATCAGTCGAGTAGCTAGCTGTAGGAAGAGGGAGATTGGGAGCTTGTATGTCATATGTGATGAATATTTTCTTGTTGATACAAAGCCAAAGTTTATGGGCTGTTAAGTCCCATTAATAAAAACATATATATATACATAATCAATCAAGTTGTTGTCTTGTAATAGTTTTGCTTAGTTACACTGACATTCTGTGACTGTCTTCCTTTTTGTGGGGTTCATCAGAGCTTTGTGTACATTATAGCCCAAACCTGAATGCTCTGCTATACCAAATTGTGAGAAAACAGAAAATCCAGAAAAAAGTATTTCCTATATTTTAAATACAAAATACATGTATTTTGTTACATTTTCTGGCACCAGTATTTTGTATTTTGTTGTAATACATTTATTTGGGGGTATTTTGTATTTTGTATCAAAATACATTTTGATGTATTTTTGCCCATCTCTGGAGACAGGGAGGACACAAATGCAGACTCAGATAAGCAGATAGAAATAAAATACTATAACTAAGCAAAACCTAACAACATCAGAGTCTAAAAAGTGGGCAGGAACAGCAGGCAGGTTACAGGTGAACATAACTCCATGTGACAACAAAGACAAATGACAAAAAATACACAAGGAGAGGAGAGCGATAACAAGGGACAGGTGAAACTGTGGGGCAGACAATCACACAGGTGGGAAGTAGTACAAGACAAGACACAAGAGGAGAGGACTTTCAAACTAAAACAGGAATAAAACTATAACAAAAACCAGAGGGCCGTCACAATCTGTGACCAAAAATGAAACCTGATATTTGTCAAGGTTTCACTTCCAGGGCCCCACAGTTGTGCCTACTACACCTTTATAATTCACTGACACACCTGAATGGAACATAGCCAATATTGGTTACACCTGTGCTTTTTCTGACAATTCATACATAATAGTAATAGTAGAAGTCCGTTTTCATGACTCAGCTATCATCAGTCTTGACTGGCCTCAAGTGGTCACAGCGAGTAAGCACTACCAAAAAAACACTGATGACAGACATTGATCTACTTGAGGAAATTGCTGCTGGAGGTTGGTGCTGTCCTACTGTAACTTACTTTATTATTCCCTTTTTTGTTTGATTTTATTCTTGTTTATATATATAATATTAGAATATGTGTTAATACATGTGTTGTGTGTGTGCAGCATGGAGGGGGCTACAACTGCATCTCATTGTGCTATCTCCTGTATTGCACAATGACAATAAAGCTGAACACTTGAACCTTTGAAACAATGAGCTAATTGTTTTCTAGAATCCACCTCCACAGAAATTGAAAAGCAAATGTGAGTGAGTTGCATTCAAATGTGTTCACCCACTGGGTTATTACACCCACCACAGCACATAACATGGTGAACAGGCAAAAAGGCAAAAAGTGCATTGTGTTACAAGCTTTGATTTGCTATAACAGTCACCATGCTTACCATACTAGCTGTGACATGCTAAGCAGTGGTACGTCAAGTTAATATTGAACGTGAAAGTATGTACTTAAGCTTGGTAACAGTAGTTTGACAAAATTCATGGTCCACTTTGTGTTACATTTCAGCAGTGTGTTGGCCCCAAAAGCAGACTCAGTAAAATGAAAGGGAAAGGGAATTTACTGCAAAAAGGGGAAGGAGAAGGAAATGAGGATGGTTGTGGGGGATGGTGGAGATCGAAGCTAAAGGGAAGGGAATCCCGGATGAGAGAATCATCCAGGATGAGAGACTCCTCTCCACTGTGCCATATCCCTTCCAGTTGACCGGGTATTGGAACCCACAGGCCCGGCAGCATATGTCTGGCAACCGCCGAACCGTAAAGGCTGGATGGTCATCGATGATCCGGGCGGGAGGGGGGGATCGGCTGGAGTGCACAGAGAGCTAACAGAAAAGTGCTTTATCTGGGACACATGTAAGGTGGGGTGGATCTTCATGGCGTCGGGTAACTTCCATTTGACAATAGATGTGTTGATGATGCTCAGAATCTCGTAAGGCCCAATAAAACGAGGGGACAGTTTGTTGCACACAGATTTCAAAGGAACATCTTTCGAGGAAAGCTGATCTGTTTGGTAATTGGGAGAAGGGGTCCAGTTTTTTGTTGTGGTTTCTTTTGTTCCGGTTCAGAGGTCACACAGACCGTTGTCTCCTACGTGAGTGCAGAAAACATTATATTTCCCACAATTTAAGCTTTTGCATTTTCCAAATGCACTAGTATTATTCAAATGTATTGTTCGGTTTGTAAGCCTCGTACCAAAAGGTTTAATACAAATACGTATATTGTTACAGCCCTAGAAACGAATAATAACCGTAGCTGTGGTGCCATCATGAGGTTATTAGGTGGTGTTTCAGCTGCAGGACAGCAGTGAAGGCCCAGGTATAAAATGCACAGCCCGCCACTGCAAAATACCCTGTTGTTACTCCACATAGTATCGCTTTCTTCCACTATACATTCATTTAAGTACAAGTAAGAACTGGTAAATACTTTGTTTGTACTTGATCACACAATGGAATTTTACTGTAAATGTGTTCTACCAGTTACCAGTGCTATATTTGTGTACTCATACGACATCCTTTTCTTTTTTACTTTTCATATAATATGGAGCTCAAGCCAAGTTCAGTCAGGAAGACACTAACGGGTAATCTCTGTCTCTCCTCTCCTTGTAATTACTCTATCAGGTGATTGGGGGCGTGCACTTTTAACTATCCAACCAGATGCGGCACAGTTTCCTTAAGCCAATCATATCTGTGCGGTCAACTTTAAAAGTGTCCTCTCTGCTGCTGTCAGTTGTCATTTCAGCTAAGCAGACGTGACCCTCCTCCACCCCAGTCACCTCCAGTTAGCATCACATTCATGCTCCTGATTCATCATCAGATTGGAGCAACTCCCTTCACCACCACCACCAGTGTCTGGACTCCAGGGGGGATTAGGCCTATTGGACCGCAGTATCCCTACCCTCGGTGATAGTACTTCATGATGGAGTCCAATCGCCAAAGACTTTGCACTTTTCATATTTGCATGTGTAATAAATCATTGTTAAACTATAAAACAAGTCTCTCCTGATTGAAATGACTTTACCAGTCATATTATGCTGCAGTGATCTGAAGTCCCATCACACCCCAAGTTAATCTGGAATTCTTTATTTAATTGGCACTTAAATCCGTCAATGAAATTACACAGTAAATACACAAAGTGTTACTTAAGTTAATTCAAGCAGGAAGATCATTTTAATTGTGATATGTCATCTCTCTGGGGCGCCACATTCTACAATCCAAATATTTCAGAGGAATTTGATCAGTGATTTATTGGCTTTCCTGTCATCCAATCCTCATTTATTTAAGCCAGTAAGAATGCCCTATGGGTGGCAAGCGGAAGAGTCCCAGCTTGATGTAATTTATATCTATTTATACTTTCAATGTTTGTAGCTTGATCTATGATATGACTAATACATTTTCCCTTCACCTTACAGTGATACAGTATTGTGTGGTCACATTTAGGACTATTCTTAACCAATATAGGACAACCAATACTGAAAGTGAAAGCATGATGAACAAACCAGCATGGCCCATTATTAGTATTTGGGGAAGAAAAAGGGTCATTGAGAGGGAGCTGGAGTTAGAGGTTGGTAACCAAAAGGTAGACCAGAAGATTTCTCAGTGATACAACTCACAGCCAAACAGTGCAGGAATACATTAGAAATATGAAACAATATTACAAAAATAAGGGATCAAGATATGCACAGCAGAGCAAAACGGAAAAATATTATTGGGTTCAATGTGCTTGACTTGTTTTGGGCCACTAACTGCCGACCAAAAAGAAGTGACATATTTGGTGCCACCATAGCTTTTTCATGGCATAAATCTTAAATGCATTCGTCTGTAAAATACTGTGAAAACTGGAGGAAGTACTTCCTCATTCAGGAGATGAGAAGCCTGTTAAGTTCCTGCTAAACTACAGGTTTTATCTGTCACAAAGTCTTTTCATGTAGCTCAGGGCTGAGGTGAGGGAATGGGCTTCATTGGAAAACATTGTACTTGCTAACCCACTGTAGCCTCATGAGCCAGGTCCACTGCTAGTGCTTCGATTCTATAGAATCTGAGTCTTCAGAAGTCTTTATCCCAGCCAGACAGCTCATCAGGAGGCTCCTCTGTGTCCGGAGGAAACATATCAAAGTGACTGTGATCCATTGGCCCCTTCAGCTGCAGAAACAAGGCAAATCATCATGAAATCATCACATTTTTTCAGCATGGGATCATGCACAACTTTTTTACTGGCAGTCAGAGCTGAGTTTCCTCTGTCAGTGAGTGCACATCATGTTAATGTGGCAACCTCAATTTAAACCAAAGTTCATAATATTTAGAATTTGGCAAATAAGTAACCAATTAAAAATGATGATAAATGATGTTAAAATAGAAAGAGTGTATGGAAATAAATATCTGTTTTCTATACTAAAGACGGATTAAACTCCAGTGTATATCTACCACACGTTTATCTATTTCTGATTTGTCCCTTATGTTGAAAATCTGTGTCAATTGCATGAACAACAAAATATTCCTAACAAACTTTCATTTACTTTGACTTTTTTTTAATGATCTGTTCCCCTATATAATTACATTTCCATTCAACTATTTGGGAATTTCTGACATGGTGTGTTGGTGAGGAACTCCTTCAGGTTTCTTGGGAGCTTCCACTTCCCTCTGAATCCGTCCCAGTTTGTTGAGACACAAGCCTGGTATTTCTTTTGTGGTTAGCACCGAAGCGATCTCCGACTCATTCGGAGGAGAGTTGAGTGGTCCAGTGTAAAACACTGACAGTGTACATTTTACTGCAAAATCAATACTTTTACATTAACTACATCTCGCTGATTACATACTTTAACTTAAGTAAAGTTTTGAATGCATTACTTTCAAAGTATTTTTACTGCAGTAAAGGACCTGAATACTTCTACCAATGCTTAAAAGATAGAATCTCTGATCTGATAAATCAACAGCTAGACCACCCCCCAGCTGATGCAAAGACCTGGCTGACCTGAATGAGGGGATATTCACACCCTTCACCTCACATATACACAGAGGTTTGAACAGGTTTGTCTATTTAGAATCATCACATTCATCCATCCCTCTCAAGTTTTCTATTACATTTTGTCACAAACAGTGTCATAATCAGCATGCCCGTATTCTCCATAACAGAGATAATATTAAAGGTGAGCACATTTTTCTATTGAAGTCTATTGAACTGAAATGTTGATTCTACAGATTTGTTGCGAACACATGTGCAAGGTCCTAGTTTCACCTCTCTCCTCAATGGAGATAGCAGCTTGTGACGCCTCAAACCTTCCCAGTTGAAGCCCTGGAACCACCTATAAAACAAACGAAACAAAGAAAACCACAAAGTTGAACTTTATTTGAAATTACAACTCCCATTTTGCCCTGTGTGCACAGCCCTTATGTAGGCAATTGGCAAACTGCGGCGACAGTGACCGTGTTGACCATCATGCAAGCGTTGGCATTCATGGTGGCTGACCATTCAATGGTGCCTCCGGGGTTGCTGCACATGTGGCGCCTGCAGATATGGTTTGCCAGCCTCAGCTTGGTTGCCAAGAAGCACAAACAGCGCTTGGTTACCTTTTGTAGAGAACAACACCAATTGAAGGGAACGTTGCTGGGACGAGTGACCTTGTACGTTCACAGATTCAAAATTGACAGGTTGGGGAGGGACTTGACACATTAACTTCCTCCAACTACAGTCAGTGCTCTTTGTCCTCCAGGACTTCAAAACCCTGATACATGGGAAGCATGTGATGGTGAGGACCTACAATCAAACAATGGTGGCCTATATCAACAGGCAGTGAAGTTCAGTCCACTGTCTGTTGAGTATGGCAGAGAGCCTGTAGTTGTGTGCCTCAGACCACCTGTTTGTCAACAGACGCAACACATTCTGCTCACAATGGTTCTCCCTGGCAAAGCAGGACAACCTGTGAGGACGTGCCTATGTGCCCAAGAAAGCTGCTTTACGCCTTTCAACAATTTGCCTCGTCCATCTCATACTGTAGAGCAGGGGTCTTCAACATTTTTCAGGCCAAGGACCCCCAAACTGATAGAGAGATGGAGCAGGGACCCCCGACTATATATATTGTATAAATTGTGTTTTATTTTAAACTGGGCTTAGTGCCATGTATAAACATACCTTGTTATTGTGCATTCAATACTAAACTATTCAAATAATACACAGGTTCATATATTCATGTTATTTTAAACATGTGAAGGTACAGTGAGTAGGGGGGCCGCGCCACTGCCATTTAGAAACATACCTTGTCAACTGATACCAATGCCAACATCAACATTGTCTGTCAATTGCATGATAATCATGCATACAAGCTACTCAAATTGATGTTTTCATTTTAAACATAAATGTGGAAACGAAAATGAGTGATGGCCTATTAGTGCCACTGTCATGCATACACATACCTGTTATCTTTCATACAATACTGAACTAATAAAATAATGGACAGATTCATGTTTGGAAAAAATGTGTCTAATCAACCAAAGATTTCGCGGACCCCCTGTTGAAGACCTCTGCTGTAGAGAGTGAGACAGGAGCAATCATTCTGATAGCTCCAGGTTGCCACTTGGTATGCAGGAATGACTCAGATGATGGCAGCCCAACCCTGGGGGTTCTGTCTCAGGAGGCAGGTGCGATAGGTGCGCTGCCCACTCTGGGCCATCCTAACCAGGCATGGCTACTGAGAGGGACAGGCTGAGAAGGGCTGGTTTGTCTGTACAGATTGTGTAGATCATCCAGGCGGCAAGAGTGGAATCCACCGTTGCCTCTTACAAGGCAAAGTGGTCAAATGGTCAAGTGGTCAAGGCAAAGTTGTGGCAATGCCTGGTGATGAGATTGGTACTCAAGGTCTTGGTCAAGAGTCCCTTTGAGCCTCTGGAGCACTCCTTTCTGAAGGCGTTGTCATTCAAGACAGCTCTGCTATTTGCATTGATCTCAGCTAAGAGAGTGTGTTAACTACCCGCCTTGTTGGTGCACCCCAGTTGCTTGCTGCTCCATGGTGACCGTAGCGGGGTTACCCTCAGCCCAAATCTCTCCTTTGTTCCCAAAAACTTAAGAAGTTCTTTCAGGTTGAGGGTTTTACAGTGGGATGCTTTTGTCTTCCCCCCCATGTGAAGGTCAAAGAGGCAAAGTTTGTGTGTTGGCATGTTATGTTGAATGCACGACCCCCATCAGACAACAGCTGTTTATGATCAGACAGGTGGATGAGTGTTGAGGACATATGAACGGTGGCGGCCTGGTCTTCTCCTTCCCCCCTTTGGCATTTACACCTACATCAGAGGTATTCAATTACAATTCAGTGAGGTCCAGTTAGAGAGAATTTCCTCATGCAAAGGTCCGGAACATCATAATAATGTGTAAACTGTGCTGTTATTTAATCCCATATATATTGACGTAGCCAACAGTTGTATTAACAACTAACAATATCTAAACAATATTTATTGTCAGATTTCAAATTGAACTGGATTAATTATAAATAATACATTCTCTAATAATAAATAAATGTTCTTTCGTTTCAAGTAAAATAAGGGCTGCATTTATAAAGAAAATACATAACCGAAAGCTTTTGAAAAATGTGACTCTTAAAATAAAGTACTTAATTTTAGAAAAATGAATTGAACTGAAATGTCCTGCAGCTTTAAATTCAGTTAATTCAGGTGTGAAGTGATGTCAATCAAAAAAACATAACATTCATATTCTTCTCATCTTCTAAAAAGAGAAATTTGTGTGCAGGGACTTTATCTGTGGTTATTGAAACCACTTGTTTCAGCTCCATTCTCTCTGTTAACATCATTGTTGAACAGTGAATTCATGTTAGGATTCTGATGATATTGGACTCTTAGGTTTATTATCTGTGACTTCATTTTAGATGTGAAAGATCTGTGCTTTGTCTCGTAGTGGCGCTTCATATTGCCGCTTTTAATAATTTCCACGGCCTCTGAACATTTGTAGTGTCCATGGGAATTCTTGGTTAAAGGCTCTGGTTAAACTGTCCACTCTTCTCTTTCTGGGGAACGCCAAAATAACTTCTGACTCACGTCCTTTTCTGACTGTTGGGTCTCTCTCCCCGTCTCTCCAAAGTGTGTGAATATTGCACTCCAGTCGAGGGCGATTCTAATCGGAATACACCTATCTGATTGCCCGAGTAGCATCATGTGAGATGATTTACAATGTATATAATTGGTTGGTGTGCTTCCTGAACCGCTGAACGAGTGCTGTAAAGGCTAGAAAGGCTGCTTTGGTTAAAATAGAAGCACATCGTGAAAATATATCTATCGGTTATAGGTCCGGACTCAGACTCTGCCTGTTAGTGACACCTGACCTACATGTTCCCGTTCTCCTTGATCAGGGGTCGGCAACCTGCGGCTCTGGAGCCGCATGCGGCTCTTCAGCCCCTCTGTTGCGGCTCCCTGAGTCTACATCCACACTATATGATCTCCGTCCACATGGCGTTTCAGCATCGTTTTCGAGATGATCTCCGTCCAGACTAAAACGCCTAAAATCGAATATCACGTGACTATTCACGTACACTGGGCATGTGGGTGGGTGCCAATTCAAACAGGAAGTAGATTAGTTGCTCAAAGCCGCTAACCGTGGGTACATCCTAAGTCTCTTAATTGCATCCCCGTTTCCCTCACTTGTGTCTTTTCCTTCAGAGGAATCTTCTTGCAGATCACAGAATAAACTCTAGTTTATATTTGATTAGTTTTCTGATTCACTGTCTGGTTTAAATATATGTTCATTGCAGACTGAACAACAAAAGGACCACAAACAACTTTCTACATTTATTAGAAAGATTTGTCTTTTCATGATCTGATATTTTCCCTCAATAACTTTTATTATGGAACCTGCCAGGCCTTTGGAGGGCCTCGGAGTGTCCAGAAGGCAAACCGTGACCTGATGGACTGCCCTGTCAACCCTCGTAGGAGGCAGAGGCAGAGGCAGAGGAAGGGTCAGACCCCTGTTCCCACTGGGCCGTAGCGATCCTGCCGCCGCCGCCTCCGAGGAGCAGCGACCTCCAGTTCCGGAGCCCGCTGCCGAACGCCAGTGATCCCAGTCCGGCTCCCCAAAACTCCAGTCGGAGCCCCAGCCCTGTTCGTCTGAGCCCCTGTCGGAAAGAACTCCGGCAGTCCGGCCGTCCGCCGGAGCACCCGTGTCCAGAGCGACTCCGGCAGTCCGGCTGTCCGCCGGAGCACCCGGGTCCAGAGCGACTCCGGCAGTCCGGCCGCTCACCCGAGGTCCAGAGACCTGTTCCCCGTCTGATTTCCAGCCTCTAGAGCCCTGTTCCCCGTCTGGTCCCCAGCCTCTAGAGTGCAGTCCCCTTGGTCTCCAGCCTCTAGAGTGCAGTCCCCTTGGTCTCCAGCCTGGGTCAGCATCCTGTTCCCCGGAGCTCCCGTGTCGGAAGCAAGTCCGGCAGATCGGCCATCCGCCTGAGCCCCCTTGTCGGAAGCATGTCCGGCAGATTGGCCGCCCGCCCGAGATCCCGGCTCGGGATCGATGGCGGCGGCCGGAACTGGAGGTCGCTGCTCCTCGGAGGCGGCGGCAGCAGCAGGCTCCGGAGCGACTCTGGCAGTTTGGCCGCCCACCCGAGATCCCGGCTCCGGAGCGACTCCGGCAGTCCGGCCGCCCACCCGAGATCCCGGGCCTAGAGCCCTGTTCCCCATCTGATCCCCAGCCTCTAGAGCCCTGTTCCTCGTCCGGTCCCCAGCCTCTAAAGCCCTGTTCCCCGCCGGATCCCCAGTCCTGTTTATCAGAGAATCAGGATCCCCAGTCCTGTTTCCCTGAGCCTCAATCTTGCCAGTCCTGTTTTCCTGAGCCCCAGTCCTGCCATTCCCCCCAGCTCCGAATCAGGGAAGGACACGTCGTGACTGCTAAGAACCAATCAAGTAGTGAACGTGGGTGTGGGCATCATCGTTTCTATACGTTTACGAGCATCCACATATTTTGTTCACTTTCTATAACCATCACAACATAGCTTGTTTGTCTTTATAATCATCACAATATATAACTTGTTTACACTTTTTATAACCAATTTAACATAAACTGTTTTATTTCATATTAGATGTGATTCAGAATATAAACTGTTTTATTTCATGATAGAGGTGAACATATAGCCTGCTTAGACACTTTATGTAACATAGTCACTTTAGCCTTGAATAGTGGTTTGGTTCTATCCGGACCAATCCAGTTACAACCAGTTACATTCTGTTGTTAACTCTGGTACAAGATGCTCCTGTATGTGTGACACATGTGATTAGGGGAGGTACTAGAATCAGAGTAGTATAAAAGAAACAGAAAAACTGTAAGATAGGGCTCCCTTCCTTTTTTAGCTTTTTCCACCATCTCTAGAGACGGGACAGATTTCTTCATAAGAAGTTAGAAACCCCGGTTTAAAGGGAGAGATTTCCTTAATAGACCCTTAGGGGTCTTGCCCCCTGAGCGGGAGTAGAACACCCTTCTGCTGTCCCATTCAGAGATAGGAGAGAAGACAGCATGAAAATGAGAACTGAGTGAGAGACCCTGAAAACAAGCAGGGATTGTCAGCATTAATTGTTATATGTGATTGTTTTGGAAAAACTTTAATAAAACCACAGCCTTACCAATCTAAGTCGCATGTAACTGAACTGCACAACATATTACATGGTTCATCAAGGACAGGGGTCGGCAACCTCTACTATCCAAAGAGCCATTTTGTCCTATTTTCCACCAAATAAAATTTGTCTGGAGCCGCAAAAGCTATTTGATATCACAGCGTAGAGAGTTTTATATAATTATATTATATATACAAAAACTATAGTTTGTTGTAATAATGAAAATATAGAACAAGAATCAAGACAATTCTTGACATTTTATTGCTATTTTACCTGTTATAACAATATCAAACTCTTAAGAAGAGGCTCAGTTTGCTGCAGCAGTTGAGAAATCACTATTTTTTGCTCATCTCCAGCAAATGCTGTGTGCTTGTTCTGGAAGTGACATTCAACATTACATTTGTTGCACATATCAAGCATACAGGTAAGCCAGCATCGTTGGCAGTGAAAGCAAATTAATACCTCCACACAGAATTGAACTCTCTAATTTCCTCTGTGACTTTTCTTTTTTTGGGTTTATCCATTGATAGTTTACCGAGGGCGGGGGTCTGCAGATCATGATCAGCCATCTGCAGGGAAAGGCTCATGACAGCGACGTAAATTTAGTTGACAAAATATAAAAACATTTTATATTTTCAGTGACACAGTATCACCTCAAACTCCAAAATAAGAGGTGTTCCCTTTGAAAGAGTGTCCATGTGCAAAACATATAATAAAAATAACAGTTATTTATTTCTAGTTTCAGTTATTTTTTGTCAAAGCCTCAGGCCATGTCCACACGACTACGTTACCATTTGAAAACGCATGTTTTGCTACGTTTACACTGAGCGGATACATTTTGTAGCGTGAGCGGATCCTGCCCCGAGGAAAGCGGGACAGGCGTGCGCACCTAACGCGGTGGTTACTCCGTCGGCTGTCCCACCTGCGAGGAAATACGTCCCTCTTGGAGGTGTCGAAACAATACCGTAGGCCTTTTATCTCACCCCGTAGCTGAATCGTTAGGATTTTCGGAATTAATTGTCTTCCTGAGAGTCTTGTACGGCTACGCCCTAGGCGCTCTCAGTAGGATGCAACCCTAACGATTGGCTAGGCCCCTCTTCTTCTCTTACTTCTCTGCTGTGGCGACCGAAGTTATAAAGAAGTAGTTGGGCTGTGGTGATTAACCTTTAGCTGGTCAGGATCAGTGTGGTTGGGTCGATGATATGTTGCGGCAGGTGTTGCTACAGTTAACATTACAGTTTAGGATTACATCAAAAGGAAATGATCAACAATCGTGTGGTTGATTTTCATAAGCATGTATCTAAAAAATTCCAAAAGGAATCCATCCATCCATCCATCCATCCATTTTCCTCCACTTATCCGGGGTCGGGTCGCGGTGGCAGCAGGCCAAGCAGGCTGACCCAGACTTCCCTCTCGCCCGCAACATTTTCCAGCTCGTACTGGGGGATCCCGAGGCGTTCCCAGGCCAGCTGGGAGTTATAATCCCTCCAGCGTGTTCTGGGTCTTCCCCGGGGTCTCCTCCCAGTTGGACGTGCCTGGAAAACCTCCAGTGGGAGGCGTCCAGGAGGCATCCTGATTAGATGCCCGAACCACCTCAGCTGACTCCTTTCGACGCAAAGGAGTAGCGGCTCGACTCCAAGTTCCCTCCTGATGTCCGAGCTCCTTACCCTATCTCTAAGGCTGAGCCCGGCCACCCTACGGAGGAAACTCATTTCGGCCGCTTGTACCCACGACCTTGTCCTCTCGGTCACGACCCAGAGTTCGTCACCATAGGTGAGGGTAGGAACGTAGACCGACCAGTAAATTGAGAGCTTTGCCTTCCGGCTCAGCTCTCTCTTCACCAAGACGGTCCGGTGCAGTGTCTGCTTTACTGCTGCAGCCACACCGATCCGCCTGTCGGTCTCCCGCTTCATCTTATCCTCACAAGACCCCGAGATACTTCAACTCCTTTGCTTGAGGTAGGCACTCCGTCCCCACCTAGAGGGAGCAATCCACCGGTTTCCGGCAGAGCACCATGGCCTCAGATTTGGAGGTGCTAACTCTCATCCCCGCCGCTTCACTGGGGCTGCAAACCGCCCCGGGAGGCTGAGTAGTGTGATACCCCGATAATTCAAGCACACTCTCCGGTCCCCCTTTTTGAAAATGGGAACCACTACCCCGGTCTGCCAGTCCATGGGCACTGATCCCGACCCCCATGCGACACTGAAGAAGCATGTCAGCCAAGACAGCCCAACAGTGTCCAGCGCCTTCAGCATCTCAGGGCGGATCTCATCCACCCCCGGCACCTTGCCACCAAGGAGCTTTTTGACTACCTCAGCGACCTCTGCCAGGGATATGGGTGAGCCCCCTTCCAGGTCTTCAGGCGCTGCCTCCTCTGCAGAGGACATGTTGGTCGGGTTTAGGAGTTCCTCAAAGTGCTCTTTCCACCAGAACCTCCTTGAGGCCAACCGAATGAAGAATGATATAATTTGGGAAGTAAACTTACTTGTGTTTCTTGATTTCAATGATGCCATTCTTTTTATTCCCCAGCCTCTCTACTGGGTTTAGCCTAGAAGTGAAAGACATTTTTTGTTGTTTAATTTCAGGATTAATAACCTGTAAATGTTTAAAAAGAAACAGCCAGGAAATTTAACACACTTACATGATTAAATTAGTGCAACACCTGGCTTAATAAACCCAGCCGCAGCAGCATCCAAACACAATGAGATGCTAGCGCATTTGTGACAAATGTATGTCGATAATACGACCCACATTGGTGTGACTGCAACATAATCATTTAGTCACTATCAAGATGATACTGCCTGGTCCACTCCAAGGCTATTGAATGAAGGCTAGGACACTGTCTTGAACTATGGGGTATTACTCATGCGCAGTATAACTGGAGTTGAAATAGTAAAGGTTCCAGCAGACAGTGCTAGAAATAAATGGATTGAGTGCTCTTGACAGAACTTCTTGATTATACTTGAATGGATATACATTAATATCAGAATCAGCTTGCGCATACAAGGAATTTGAATCATCTTTCACAATGTATTGTCCACAGGGCCCTCAGTGAAAAAAATCAATCCTCCTCATGCTCCATGATCATGCACCAGCTAGTAAGCCTTCCAGCAAGTGCAGACCAGATTTCACTGTGCATGTGTTGGACCACAATGTTGGGACATCTCCCATTTTGAATATCTCTCTTCTGAATATGTGTTTAAATGACAGAGCAGTATTATCCTAATATCTGGTCATGCTTTTTGAGTCACCGTACTTGCAGAGTCTCCTGATGAGTTCGTCTGGACGCTTCCCTATTCTTTTAGGGAAGTCCACCTTCTCAATGCCATGGAGGACCATGGTGTAGATCTTTATGGGGTCTGAGCCAGCAAAGGGCGGGCTGTAAGAAAAACAGGTTTTCAGGTCAGTTGCAATGTAAACATTCAGATTACGCCGTTCAAAGGAGTTTACCATTTTTGGTAAATAAGTTTATTTGCATCTTTCTTAGAGTAAAATTAGAGGACAAAAATAATATCATGTCTCATTAATTTTTTTAAACTTTGAACAGAATCAGGCAAGTTGGTTTCAACTGCTTCTAGGCTTTATGATAAGCTAGCAGGGCTTGGCAGTAAGGGTTGCCAGGTTGCCATTGACAAACAATTCTTGGACTTTTGTTTCCATCAGTGGTAACCACTTTTTACATATAGCACACATCTAAATGTGCACCGCAAACAGCAAAATGGCGCTTTTACAGTCCAAAACAAGACTGTAGGGTGAAAAGTTGGACTGACCCGTCAACATCACAAACTAATGTGCAAATTGATTCAACTGACAAAGAACCAGATTAACCTGAACAAAAAGGAAATTTGGGAGTCTTGGGAGACATCTGGATGGAAAAGAAATGTCATCATACATGCCAAATTGTAATTTTAAGCTGACAAATAACTTTACAGTATGTTTAAGGGTTAGGTTGTTATGGCAAGGCAGGTAACTCCTCTGTTAGCTCTGAGCTAGGCGAACTAAAGGACATTCTGAGGAATCAGCATGAGCAGTTGAATCAGCTTACCAGAAGTCTTGCAGCCCTTAACAATGTCCCTAGAACTCAGTTGAAGCCTCTCATGAAAACTGTCATTTGTAGGAGGTGCCACATTTTCTTCTAAATATTAGAATCTCCTCAAGAGTAGGAGATTCTACCTCACTGACTCACTTGCCAGTAAGAAGTTCAAATATGAGGATTCCCAAGGACCAGCAATCAGCTCCAAAGTCATGGCCTTTGTTCATAATGACTTCTGGGGCCACATACTCTGGAGTCCCACAGAACGTCCAGGTCTTCTTTCCAAGGCCAATCATTTTAGCAAAGCCAAAGTCTGCCTGAGGACACACAAATAATACACACACAATGAATAAGACTCTAAAGGACATCACAGGAAAAGGTATTTTGACAGAGGCTTACCATTTTGACATAACCCTCAGCATCCAGTAGAAGGTTCTCAGGTTTCAGGTCTCTGTAGACGATTCCCATAGTGTGGAGGTAATCAAAGGCCTCTAAGACACAACCAGTACAGAACCTAGCTGTGGGCTCATCAAAATAACTCCTGATAGGTTGGGAAAAGATCCACAAATTAATGGAATTCTATGAATATCCACAGAGCCGACCAATGGCCAGTTTTAAGAAAACTCTCGGGGACAGTGCAGTTCATTTTTGGCGACTTAACCCCTAATCCAATGGGTCACCACAGTAATAACTTAATGTACAGCAGAAGCACTAGCCAAATAGACATATGCCTATGGCCAACAAAGTACTCTGCAGTATATCAACCACAGTTCTTCATCCACTCATTGACAGATCGTTATTTCAGCGAAAGTGATGGGGCACGACTCAGGCCTCCTGAATTGTGCATTGAAGTTATCTCTTGTGTGTTTCTTCTGGTTCATCTCAAACTCTGTCTTTCTGTCCCACAAGATCGCTGCCTGCCTGTCTGCTGCTCACATCCAGCTGCCAGCTCGCCCTCTTTATCCAACTTCATCCCCTATCTCTATTATATTCTTTGAGCCTTTGTGGTGCATTCCAGAGTGTATCAGTGCACTGTGATGCAGTGGTGGGCCGTCAGGGCCAGCAAAGCCTTCTCTGCTGGCCTAAACAGAATCACAAAGTTATAGCTATTTTATAATTGAATAATTTTTCTTAGATACTCTATATGTATTATAATTTATACAAATATTTTTCCCATTATCTTATTTTCTCATTGCACAGCTACTGTCTTCCTCAGTTGCTCTGCTTCCAGTGCAGCTTGTTTTAAGCTTGTTTTATCCAATCAGATTTCACCTCTGTGTCTCTAGGTAGAAGAGAGGCCCCAGGCCTGCAGACTCACAAGTCAATCCATATGCAGTTTAAGTGAATGGGGACGATATTGTTGATTGTCATAGTCTTCAACCAATCAGATCTTTAGTTTGACATGTTAGGCGTATTCTTTGACGTGCCAGAGCTGCTAGCTGGCCTACAACTATGTCAGCATTACGTGCAGCTCAGTTTTCAGGTGCAGCTCTGCAGTGAGGTGCAGCGTGTGCTGTGATTGGTCAGTGGGCGAGCACGTGACTATTGTGAAACAAAATTTAAAGTAGCCATCAGAGGCTTACTCAGAGTAGTAAGAGTTCAAATTGAAAGATATGGTAGAAAAGATGACATTTTTGGCATTTTTCTTGGTGTAGATTTTCTTTTTTTTACTTAGCTTTGTTTTTTTAACACTCAATGGCTGAAGGAGGAGAAACGGATTTGTGAGTTGGGATTTAACCGTGGGATTAAACTTTTTGTCAACAAAGAAAGGAGGATGGAGTTTGTCTTTGAGTGAACAGCGTTAAGGTTGTTTAGTGTTGCCTCTCAGAAGTTTTGTTGTGGTTTTTTTTGTTCCGGGTTCAGAGGTCACACAGCCCGTTGTCTCCTATGTGAGCGCAGTCCACCGAAAACATTATATTTCCCACAATTTAAGCTTCTGCATTTTCCAAATGCACTAGTATTATTCAAACATATTGTTCGGTTTGTAAGCCTCGTACCAAACGGTTTAATACGTATATTGTTAAACTCCTACAAACAAATAACCGTAGCTGTGGCGCCATCATGAGGTTATTAGGTGGTGTTTCAGCTGCAGGACAGCAGTGACGGCCCAGGTATAAAATGCATGGCCTGCCACTGCTGTGATGTCACCACTGACAGTGGTTACAGGTGCAACAGACTGGAATTTCAACCAGAGGAATAGTTCAGCCAAAAACAATCTGAATTGAATATATAGTACTCAGTTCCCCGGGCTCTTCATGGTCCCAGAAAAAGCTTTCTATTAAATGGCTTTGAGAGCGGAGCACATGAAAAATCACAGCATATCACTGCAAACAGAATTATAACAGAATTATGGTTATAACCATTCTTTCTGAAAATTCTTGTCTGAGTGTCTTGTATCAATTCATTGGCTGGTGGAAATTTGAACACAATCATTTTCGCTAAACTATTGCTAATGCATGCCACCACTCTCCTTAACGGTATTCAATAGAAACATCTTTTCTGGGAGCATAGAGGGTAGTTGTTATGAATGTAACAAAAGGACGTACACTCACATGTCCCGCAGCACAGTCCACAGCTCTCCACCAAGACACGCCTCCAGCAGCAGGTAGACAAACTTATCATCCCGAAATGTTCGGAATAACCTGAAATACACGCACAGACAGCCAAGAGACTCTTTGTTAACTACTGTGTTGCATTAAGAACACTTCCTAAAGCCCCTGCTAGCAAAGAGAACAAAAGAGATCAAGAATGAACTAAAATTAGGACCCCTATAAATAACGATACATGCTGTACATTGGGGTGCACGTCTAGCAGAAACTCATGTTTTGTATTGGCATTGATATCTTGTTATGGTAATGCATGCTGAAAATATATTACTGATGATCAAATTCCTACAACATGCCTATGATGCACTTCTATTGACCTATAACAGGTCACCAAAATGTGAGGCACTGCAGATTACAATAGTTGATGCGACAGCTCTTCAGATAAAAATACTTTTCGTCCTCATTCTCTGTATTTTGAGAGCCCATGAACAGGAACTTTTAAGAATTGGCATTCTTAGATTTCATTCAACACAGAGCCCTTAGAAAAACCTCAGAACTAATGAAGAAGAAACTGAGTGATAGGAGTGTTGTATTAATTAAGTGGGAGAGTGAACGTCACATTTTGGGTGAACTTTTCCCTTTGAATGACAGTCAACAGAATGCTTACACAAGGCCTTTGTTCTTTAAAGTCATAGTCCAGATAAATCTCAGAGCAGTGGTGGGACCCTGTTCACAAGCATTCTCCCAGCAAGTTCCTTAGCAACTCCACAGAGAAACCCACACCCTGAGCAGCCCCCGTTTTTATCTTCTCCTAAGGAATAAAAGAGGTAACTTACCCATACTCTAGCCTCTTCCAATCAACATCTACATGCTTCCACTAGCTCAGATTACAGAAAACAACTAAATATCCTAAAATAATCTCTAAATAAAAAAACCCCATCTAGCTCTTTATGAAACAAAGAAACCTGAGTGTATCACACCTGATGATAAACACTGAGTTTGTTTGCTGAAGGATGTTTTTCTCAGAGTAGATGTGCTCCTGCTGTCTGGTGTCCACAATATGCTTCTTCTTAATGCACTTCAGAGCAAACGTGGTGTCCTCATTCTTCAGCTTCACCTGAGAAACAAGCAATGCTCACTGAGGGACACTAGAACTGTATATTACAGCTAAACATCACACAAACACACCAGCTAAACATTGACTGAATGTCTGTATAAATGTAAACAAAAATAAAAAAGAATGATATTAAAATGAACCATCATAAATATTGCAGTTGCAGATGTAGAAATTGCAGTCACTTCAATGGCCACTCAAAGAGCGATAATCGGATCAACGTATCTTCATTCAACGGTATGTATGAAATCTTCCGAAAAGTTATTTTGTTGTTTTTTGTTTTCTTAAGAATGTCAAGCAACATTGAGAGAGATTTTTAGGCTAAAAAGCTACTTAGTTAGGTTTAGGAGAAGATCATGGTTTGGGTTTACCCCTAGGCCTATTTTTAGACCTCTGCTCGAAAATGTCCTACCCTTACTCAAAGGGGCTTATCTCGCTAACTACAAGGTCTATTTGATTAATTTAAATGGCATAATAACAAATAAATGTGAGCTTTGTTAATATGTGTACATATCATTGTATATGTTACTGGTAAATGCTGGACGAATGTTACACACAGCTCAAATTGAAAATGTTCAGGTTCACCTTTTTTTTTTGCCTAAAAAGCACTTTTATTGATTTGAAATGATGCAGAAGCAGGCCTAAACTCTGCCAAATCATATCACAACATGTCAGCAGTCCTTTTAAATAACAATTGGCTTTGATAAAGTGAAGTATGCCTGAGAAATCAAGGTCAGCTGAGGTCAGCCAACGTCAATTCTGATTTTGGAAGCGGCACATATAGCAGTTTTATTGTACTTTTATATACTGTATAACTATATATTTCACTTCTTTTATCACTAATAGTGTTCAATCATCATTTTGAGAGCCTGGGCCCTATAATAACCTGTAAAACATGGCTTATTTTCGTCTGAATTTCAGTTTTATGTGATGTATTTGAACCTTACTAAAGCCTGTGATTGGCCGATTTGCGCATGTGACATAAGATTTGAACCCGGAAGAGTATGAGGAGTGTATGATACGATCTTTGAGTTGTTTGACAGAATTTTAAGCCAATAAAATAATCGAAAACCGTGATCCACCCCCATTGGCCAAACCTGAAATAGGTCAAATGTTAGTTACCCTAAGTGAGATTGATCCCAATTTCTTCAGGAAACAGTTCAGAGCCACCACAGGATGTTGATAGAACAGTAGGACCCGGGAAATATGCCTTTGTTTACATCAGAACAGCACAAAGGTAAGGAGTTTATGAAATATTAGCGGTGAAGCGGTTTGTTGTTCTGGTGCTTGTTTGCTCACAGCTCTGTGATGGTTTCACTTAGAAAAATAGTGAAGATATCTTTGGATTCAGTGTGTTATTGGCGTGTTTTCTGCTATTTCGGTGTTCCGTGTTAGCATTTAGCTTGTTCTTATTAGCGCCTACCGGAGTGTGTGGTCGGCTCAGCAATGGCGAAAAAAGAGTGATATTGTGGACATTCTTTTCGTTGCTTATTTGAGTTTGTGTAGAATTGTGTTTGGAGTGTGTACACTTTCTTGCAGGATAGGGTTGAACAGAATCTCTTCGTTAATTTGGTATATAGCATGTATGAAGCATTAATAATATTTTTGTATGAAAAGTCCATTCTACGACATTTGGAACAGAGCCTCGGAACAGAACGGAGACCTTTTGGGCATCCTCGGGTACAAGAGGTTAAAAAACGACAGAAGTGCCGTTACTGAAGTACGGAAGTTACGTGACAAATAAATCTGACTTCTGGCTCATGACTACATGGATTACATACACATGGATTTGGGGGATTATATATGAATTACTGTGCATTACCTTTCAGAGGTATGGCTACAAACAGTTCATGAGAACAACCTGCCATTCATGAAATGAACGGACTTGAGGAAATCTCAGGCTTTTCTCGTGATTTTCTAGAATGGCTTAAAAGCGGTGTGTCACTTGAATGTTTGTCCCTGTGTTCCAGATGTTTTATCCCTCACCCTATCATATCCACTGAACCAATCCTAAGATTGATGCCACCCCTTTATCTATGCAGATATATGGGTCAGTTTTAAACAATCACAAGATATGGGTTTGGCAAAACAAAGATATCAGCTGTAAACAGAATCCAGCTCAATGATTTCCAGTATAAAGAGGGGCCGACTAATAACCGGTGATAGTTGGGGCATTATAGTGTTACTGCAGCTCACCAGCTCCACTCGTCCAAATCCTCCCATTCCCAATGTAGCTATGACCTCGAGCTCCTGGAAAGGCAGGAGAGAAATCTTCTCCCTCAGCTTCCTCAGCTCCTGGACCTCTGCAGAGTCAACCTGAGGAGAGTGTGGCCTAACAGAGGAATAACACAGGATACACGATTACATCTGGGCCCTTTTTGCTTTCTAGGCCTAGACTGACTCATTTGCAAACCAAACTTAAAATCAGCTTATGATCAGTAAAGCGGAAAATGCAGTAATGACTATATGACATGCAATCAGCCACCACAATTGTCACTTTACAAGGAGGCTTGATTAACATTTATACAGCTGCACATGTTTGTTGTGTTATTCTGTCATTGTGCACGTACAGGGCATGTCTCCTCTCATCATTCCTAGAAAGCTCCTCCACGTATTCCTTCAGGTAAGCCTGGAGTTCCTCGTAAGTTCCCACCATTTGGTTGAAATTGCTAGAGAGGAGGAGGCAAAGACATGAACAACTTTTATTTACAGTGTGTGTGTGTGCGTGTTTGTCATCTATAAGCACAGTATTGGGTATCATTGCTATGCAGAAAACTAGCAGTATATAGTTATAGTTTATTTTATTTTGTCCTTGTCTATAAATGCGTTTTTGAACTTGCCCCTGACCACAGGTGATATGATGACACATCTCCTAGTGTAGAATAGCACAGCTAGTTTGCTTTCTAACCAATATGTCATATTTTGCATGGATGCTTACTCAGTGGTATCTGTCCAAAAATATTACCTTTGTCCCCAGATGGATAATGTTTTACTGGCTCCAACTGTAAACCCAACAGTATAGTCCCTGTGCTGAATAAGACACTTTACTAGAAACACAATCTCTGAAGGCATTGCAGTGTGGATGCTGAGCTGATAGGCTGACGCTGCACTGCATTGCTGGCTGTATTATTTTTGAAGAGGGTAAAGTAGGAATAGGTTGAATTCGTATGTATATACCTCAAAAGAACATACGGATGGGTGAAGTGTTGGACGTGACCTCCAATTGCCACTGTATATTTGGTACACTGTTGGGGATCCTCTCACTTTCAGGCTAATATAGCCAAATGTACGAAACTCTGTTTGCTTCCACGTCAACATTATTTGAAAGAACACAGATTTCCACTTGAAATTATATATTTAGAGTAAAATGAGTTAGATGATGAACAATGTGTCACAATAATAATAAATAAAGCTTTTTATTTTGTAGTAAAATGTAGGTTGTGAATGCTTCCAGAAGGCTGCCAAGCTTATTGTCAAGGGTTTCCACCTTTAGCTCTTTGACCTCTCTGGCAGAACACAAAGTATTTTTCAACGGCAGTTTACCCAGGTTGACATGAAATGCTTAGATTCAGATCAATAAGATTGCGTATGTATTCTTTGATCAGTCAGTTTCTAAAAAGATGCTGTGATTAGGGGCCTCCACACTCCTTAATCCATCTCTAGGAATAATAAGAAGAGGTTATGAAAGAGTGAACAGCAGTAACAAAAATAACAGTTTATGATATTGTAAATGTACTTATTTACTTTTGAAGTATTACTATTATCTACATTGTCATCTAACGTCAGGTATGCAGATTAAATTTGACTAAAGGGTCTGGTATATGGGTCCAGCTGTACATAATAACATGCCACGTAAACAACATCCAACTACTCACTCTCTGTCCACCACCAGGCAGTGTGTGTCGTTCTCATTGCAGATGATGTTGGCTGAGCGAACATCCTCACTGTAAACATACATGTACAGTTCAGTGAAACAAACGCATCACTAACCCATATGCACACACTGCAGTGTGATGGAGCATGCCTTGGTCAGCCAACAGCATCAACTGGATTCAAATGAACTGGGTGCTAAGTGTATTCATATTACACTGATGTGATATTAAGAACATCTTTCGTTTGTTTGTATTGTTTGCTGTGGGATGAAGGCAAAGTATGTTCTGAATGTCCTGAAGGAAGCATTTTCTCATCAATGGAACAATTATACTATAGAAATGGTGCTGTTGAAGCTTTTCCGATGACCATTAAACTCTGAAGGACTCTTCTTGTCACCGACATCTTTGACTTATTTTTTTGATTGTACATGACTAATACTAGATAAGCAGAATTATTTGTCCCATGTCTCCTCTGATTCTGTACGGGCCTTCACACCAGATTCAAGACATTACCCTTTCATGAATTGTGATCACTACAGTGCACAGGTAGTTAGGTGTCATCTTCTTGTATGTATGGGTTTCATTGGTTTTAATAAATGGTTTCATTGGTTCATTAGTTATTATTAAAAGTGTGACTGGTCACAACAGTGATGTTGGATGGCTTCTAGAAAACCCTTAGTACTTAGGATTTTGATGATAATAATGTTGACTTGGCTGAAGATATTCAGATAGCCGAAGATTTAGAGTATATTGAAAATGTTGAAGATGCTGTTGAAGATGCTGAGCGTGTTGAGAATGTTGAGGATGCCGGGAATGCTAAAGTGGTTAAGGATAGTTTTGAGGATGCTTAACATGTCGAAGATGCTGAGGATTTTGAGAATTTTAATGCTGAGGATACTGAGGATGCAAGGCCTGTTGAGGTCGCTCAGGATTTTGAGATTGTTGAGGACACCAAGGATTTTGAGAATATTGACGATGTGGAAGTTGATGTGGCTGAGGATATTGAAGATGTTGAGGATGTTAAGGATTTTGTGATCCTGAGAATCCTAGTTTTGATCATCATCATAGATATGGTTAATAACTTAAGATCCCCCATGCATGCGTCTCATTTGTTAAAATGTAAACATATCTGTTCTGTGATAAAACAGTGATGGAAGTAAAAAATGCTGTCTGTGTAGATAGGGAAATGCAACGCAAAGATTCTGCAAAACTGCCACCCCAGTGTTTGATTTCAGATAGCACCTCCTCCGCTGCCGGCTCAGCTGTGGTACAACTCTGTCCCCTCCGTAGCTTTTATACAGAACGGCAAGGCAGAACATCCCCATTTTGAACAGGCTGTGTGAAAGGGGCAAGAGAGTACTATTCAGCCTGTAAAAATATTGGTGATGAGGTAGCGTCGCAATCGGTGGGGCTATAATTTCAGGTTAATGAAAATGAATCAGGTACTAATAAAATACTCACGCTATGAGTAAGATACAGGTTGCGGGGTTCAGAGAGGGGCTGGAAAGCAACGGCACAAAGCAATATTGAATACTGGCTGGGAATGAGTGGAAGTGGGCTAATAAATATACTGCAAGACTAATGAGGGCAATGGGGAACAGGTGGGCAGGTCAGGTAATGGAATGGGGTTACTGCAAGGCAGGAGGGAGTGGCTGGATGTGGGAGTCAGGTGACTGAACCAGGTGGAAATGTCTGAGGGCCTCTGGTGGACAGGTAGAGAAATGGCAATGATGAAGTGGGAATGCGGCTGGAAGGAGGGACAGAGAGGCAGAGTGGTCAACAATAAACACAACTGAGGAAGACATTGTGACATCAAGACACAATGGACAAGACACAACAGTGCACCAAGTTAACGCTCATTCAAATTGTGTGATAATGTAGTGGTTTAACAACATGGCCATGACAAACGGAGGAGTTAACCATTCACTGTCATTATTAACATCATACAATAGCTTTTTAATCAGTCCACGTAATGTGATGTAAACACTTGTGTACACCTAAAGGCAAACAGCTGGAAAGTATTTGTGTAAGTTCACTGACCGTACCTTATGGTTATTGAGCCATCTAATGTGATCAGATTTACCACAAAGAAACAAAAATCATTGAAATACAATGTTATATGTGTTCTGCGGTGTGTTTGTAAAATGTGTTAGATTTTAAAGTTCTGCACTGAGTCCTCAGCCTTCTGTACAAATGTTGTTGTACCTGATGAGAGCTTTCTCTCCAAAGTAGTCTCCAACTCCCAATGTCTTGATTTCCTGTGGCTCATTGAAGCCCTCTGTGCTTTGAGTGACTATGACCTACAAATAGAAAACATTACAATGAGGCAAAGCAACAGCTATTTTACTAATCAGTGTTATATTTCTGTCTGATGATGTTTTATCATTGGAGTCATGAAATTGAGACAATCATTTTTTCATTGTTGGACTTTCTGTAAGTCAGCCAGTGTATGGGACAAGGATTTGCCGTAGAAATTGAGTCACTCCAATGGCCACTCAAAGAGTGATACTCTGATCAATGTTTAACTTTTTGTGCATTTTCTTAAGAATGTCAAGCAACATAAGCAATCAGTGCGCCTCCATAAGGCCCTGCGGTGTTTAAGCAACAAAGCTACTGAGTTAGCTTTAGGAAAAGATCATGGTTTGGGTTGGAAAAACTAAGTGCCGTTACATAATGTGACGACACTAAAACATGAAAACTTGTTGATTTCACTTCATGTTTTACTTTGTCATTCACCTACCCATGCTTCATCAGTTACTTTACTTCCTGTCTTTGTTTAGTTTTCTGTCTGTTTTGTTACGCACCTGTGTTTCATTTGATCATCAGACCTCCCTAGTACTTAAATCCCAGCTGGTCACTAAGCAGGTGCCAGATTGCCTCACTCATTTCCATTGACGAGTTCTTTTGTCATTTACGATTCCTGTTATTCCTGAAACCTGTTTTTGTTATCCTGTTTATAGTTAGTAGTCTTGTTAGGCGTGTTGTTCGTTTGACCATTTATGACGCGTGTTAATTCTGCTGATTACCTCTTATTATATTGTCAGGCTTTTTGTTTTGGAACTATTATTATGCATGTTAAGTTTGCTTTATGCCTGTCCTGCCTTGTTTTGAACTGAGCCTCAGAAAATACTTAGATTTTTGCAACTTCATTCTCTGGTCTGTTATCGCTGCACTTGAGTTGTACTCTAATCATCACAGTACAATCTGGCCATGACAGATCAGACCGGCTCAGCGCTGCTATTTCAAACGATTTCACAAGCATGAACAACTGCTGGCTTCACTCACTATCTCCATGCAGCAGCTGCAGGCTCATCAGGGCACTTTCTAGTCATCTATGGAGAACATGGTGGGTTCACTCTCCAACCAGTTGCAGATGGTGCATGAGGCAGCATCTGCCTTTTCTGCCATCGCTCCTGAAGCACCCAACTCTCTGGCTCAGCCTTCACAAGAGGAGGTGCTATCTGAGCCTCGGTTTCCCGGTCACGAGAGGGATCCAGATAGAGAAATATGACGGAAACCCAGCCACCTGCCGCTCATTCCTGGTAAATCGCTCATTGTTATTTGAACTCAATCCTTCTTCGTACGCTACTGAGCGAGCAAGAGTGGCCACATTACCCACTTACTTGCAGAGCTTGAGAGTGGGCCACAGCTGAATGGGCTAGGCAGGCTACCATCTGTTATTCATACTCTGACTTTTCGGCAGCCCTTGCGAGGGTGTTTGACCATGGCACACCCGGCCGGGAGGGTGCTAGGGGTCTCCTTAGTCTCCGACAGGGCAGAGCAAGAGTGTTGGAGTATGCCATAGAATTCTGCACCCGAGCCGCCCATAGTAACTGGAATAAAAACTCTCTTGCTGATGTTTTTCACCATGGCCTAGCTGAACACATTAAAGACCAGCTTGCTCCCTAGATCTCCCCGCTGACCTTGATTCCCTTGTTGCCACGGTGATTTAGCTAGATAATCGGCTGGTGGAGAGAGGCAGAGAGCATTCGCAGAACCTGTTTCATCCTCCAACAGAGGGCAGCATCAACCTGAGGTTGGAGATCCTCGGAGGTCCGCGTCAGGGATCGCTAACACTGCCCTCCTTGTTCCAGTGGTACCCATTCAGCTGTGGCACACTCGCCTCTCCCCCTCTCGGACATCTACTGGCTCGTTGTCCACTAAAGGATGGGGCTCATCAGTAGGTAGGAGGTTACTAGTGAGTCAAGCCCTTTCCGAACTCCAGAATTCGGACCCTTAACCCAGGCACCGCCTAGTCCTTGATGCTATCCACCTTTATTGATTCCTGGGCTGATGCCAGCTTTATGGACTACAACTTGGCAAAACAACTATTGCTGGACACAGAGCCCCTTCCTCACCCCCTGGTAGCCAATGTGCTGGATGGCCAACTAGTGTTGCATTAGAGTTGAGTTGGAGGAAGGCTCAGTCGAGCAGCCATGCCAGAAGAATCCAAACACCCTCCTACCCTGGCTAAGGACCTTCAGGTGTCAAAGCTCATCCTTCAGGAGGTCCACAAAGAAGTAGGTCACTGGGGGCACAGTCTTACTAGATGAACCGCTTTTCACAAGAACTGGAGTTACAATTTTGGTCCATTCTAAGTCAAACGTGAAAGAGCTAGAAATATATTGTCATCTTCACCTGCTTAGAACATTCCACTTTGACGTAATGGCATCCCTGGACGCAGCCTCCTTAGTTAACGCTCTTCGCTGATTCTTTGCAAGAAGAGATCAGATTGTGGAGCTGCATTTTGATAATGTTGTAGGGGACTGAAGGGACCGAATTCACGGGGCCCCTTTAAGAGAAGTGGCGTAACCCTGGTGACAAGGGGGGTTAAAGGGTAGCAGGAAGTGAATGTGTCTGATGTGTGTATGGATGGAAATAAACAGCCACAAGGTGCAGCCAAAGGGAATACTCGCCTCCTTGTTTGTTTCCACGCTCCTACAATGGGACCAATTACCTCTGTTTGCACTATTACCACCATTCTGCACTAATACCTCAAATCTATTGTCATTGTTCTTTATGTATATATATTTACTTTTGGATATATATTTATATTTATTTTGTACATAGTAGTTAAATGTTTGTGCTTACCTCTATTCTACTTTGTTGTCCTTGTTTTTTATTTTTTACATCTTCTTGTTTATTTTTATATTCTATGTATGTACGTTGAGAGCAACGTGAAAACCGGAGTCAAATTCCTTGTATGCGTACATGGCCAAAAAAGCTGATTCAGAATTTTATCTGGGCAGAGCATGAGATCAAAAAAGCTATCCAGGAGCTGAACATCTCCAAGAGAACAATTTGCTTCAGTGAGGCATTTAGTGGATGTACAATCCCCCAACAGCCACTCACCATGAAGTATGCATGCATTAAACCACTAAATACTTTTTGTGAAGCTGAGGCCAACATGAACAGTTGGCTCATTACGACACCCTTCAATTACCCAAACAACCTGGAGTCACTCCCCCTATGTCAACTCCTACTGCTGAGGACCAAGCCATCTCTACCTTCAGGACTTTTCCAAAAAGAGGACTTTAATGCACGCCGAAGGTGGAGGCAGGTCCAGTATGTAGTGGACCTCTTTTGGAAACGTTGGATGAGAGAGTATATGCTGGAGCTCCAGTTATGCCAAAAGTGGTTGTGACTGTCAAGAAAGGTTGTGCCTGGGGAATTTGTTTTGCTTACAGGCGAGATTTATGGATTTTGGATAACTCTTTATTGTTCTTTATATAGTTGCACCTTTATTGATATTTTATATTTGCACTCTTTCTTGCTGTTGTAGAGGAGCTTTTCTCAGCATAAATAAAGTTTTATCTTATCTTATCTTGATAAAATGTGATGAACACTTGTGGACTTGTAACTGTGTTTTGGTGGTGACTAATGACATGTCTCAAGTCCACGGGAACAAAGCAAGAACACAGATTGAGAAGGCCTAGCATTTTATATTATCCATACCAGACTGCAACCTTCTTTGAACAGACTCCAAACAAATATTTGCTTTCAATTAAGAAAATATTAAGGCTTTAAGATGGCATGTTTGACAAGAATGTGCTGACGTCTCACCTCTCCTTTTGCAATAATAAAGAAAGTATTCCCTTCTTCGCCCTCTCGAATAATATACTCCCCTTTTTCGAAATAGTCCTGAAAAGACAGAATGTCAGTCATTTTCTTATCCACTTAGATACAATCTGAAACTAATTAGTTAGAAACAGATACTGTATGGAACTGCATGTAATGCATAAAGTATAGCTGCCAGAAATGTGGTGGAATGGGAAGTACTCACCACTTCAAGACAATCAACAACCTTGGCTAGTTTCTCCTCAGGTAGTCCTCGGAGCAGGGACACACTTATAGAGAAACAAATATTCACATTTATTATAAGTGATAAGAGATTGATTATATACAGTGAAACCGCAATACAATATAGTGATTTGTTAAATTTAATAAACTGACTTGAAAATGTAGGATATCCTTATAATGCTTATATAATAATAATAATAATAATAATAATAATTTATTGCCTAGTATTTGTGATTTTTTTGATAACGGTTAGATTTATTACACGTAAGATCTGACATGTGATTTTGTAGTTGATAGTGTTCTGTGTTTTTACTTTCATATGTTTGCATGTATGTTGTCTGAAACACTGTAATGCTGCTGTCTTGGCCAGGGCTTGTAATCTCAGTGGGACGTATCTGGTTAAATAAAGGTTTAATACATTTTTTAAATGTTAAATATAACTCAATAACTGTGATTATGTAATTAAGACATTTTAGTTTATTTTTCCTACAGTGTTTTTCAAATCCACAGATAATCATCGAGTATCTGTTTGCACATGTCCACTATGTTCATGTTGTCAAATGTAGGCTTTGTGTATAACCAGCTGGTATTGGCTTGGTTGTCCTCAGGGATAAACATGCACTGCAGTTTTTAATGCAGATTTCTGCACAGGTTGCGACCTGTAACTACATCTTTCAGACCCGAAACGACTGAACACGACATATACAGCCCCATTTGAAACCTAAACCCCATCTGAAAGCCAAAGCTATTATTGTTCTTTGTTACATTACTAAGTGGTTACCACTCCAGTAACATTCGCCTAAAAGGCCTGTCCAAGGCATACCCAAAGTACATTGAAAGCTGTTCTTGAACCATGTGGAGTACATGCATGGGTTTGGTCTCTTTTGAAAGGAAACACTCTGAAGTGTTTTCCCCAACAGTCAGAATCACTGTAAGTGCTGCTGGCATTGAGTAATAGAAGTTTGAACACACTGAAGGAGAAGGTTTTTATTTCCTGCAGATGACTATAGCTGGACTTATTAGCTGGAAAAGCCAATGGGACCACAGCATGAAGCCTTGCCTAGTCCAGGTTCAGATTTGATAACAATACCACAGAAATGTGGATAGGTCTAAAATGTCAAAAAAGGACATTTGGAGACCCATGGTAACCATCGTAACATACCTAGGCTAAAAAGGCCTAACCCACTTCTGATCTGAATCTACATCAGATGATTACCTATTATGTGAAAATAAAGAAATAACAGTTAGTCATCTACAAAACTAGACAAAATTCTTTTCTGTATTTTCACATGTCAGCAGTTCACACGATGAAACACAGAGGGGGGAAGGCACACACACACACACCTCCTTATGTGGGTGTGTACATACACACACACCCACATATATATATATATATATATATATGTGTGTGTGTACATACACACACAAAAAATAACGAATTAATCCTGTAATTTTACAGGATTAATTCGTTATTTTTTTAAACGCATTTAACGTATGCGCAGAATGAGCTTCCAATATACCCACAATTGACCGTTTGCCCCCTTAGTTACTGTTGCTACGTCGACAAAACTCCCAGGACTGTCAACCCTAAAGCATGGCGAGGACGGGGACCAGCGCTATATCTGTCAGTGTCAGTGATACTTTTGGAGTAATATCTCCGATATTCTCCGGATCAAGGCAAAGGGACTGCAATATGCAGTGGAAGGATATATCCAAAACATTAAGATCACGAAGGTGACACAACAATAATCGAAGCAAAAGCATACAGGCCTCAATCAAAACATCTCTAATGCAGTCAGACGTTAGCTGCTATCCAAACAAACAAATGTAACAGACTGTCTCATGTTTGTCCTTTCTGGTGTTGAAGATATGTCCCTTCAGGGTTGCCGTAGAGAGGGGGCAATTCCCGCCTCTAGGAAAAGGGCAGTAAACAAAGAATAAAGTCATGGATAATTCTGATGAACCTGAGGACCTTCTGGATGGGAAGTTCGTGTTCCAAAAAATCAAAGATGGAACATTCAATAAAACCAAAGTGATATGTACACTCTGCGGGAAGACGTCATCGTTTCACCGTAGCACTACTAGCCTACCATCTCAACGCAAAGCATGCGTTGGTCGGTGAGGGGAGTTTAAGTGGAATGCGCCAAACCACCCTCACTGAACAACGTAGGCCCCTCACTAAGTCTGCCTGTGACAAGTTGACTAGCACAGTTGCCAAATGGATTGCAAAAAGCTGTAGACCGATTAATATTCTTGAGGACGAGGGGTTCACCGAAGTTTTGCGAGTGGCAACGTAGGACTCGAGCATCAAAGCACAGCAAAGACGCACAATCTGTTTAGGATGAAGATATATTAATGTTCCATATGGAATAGCAAAGAGAACTGCTAAAGAACTGCTGAGTTGCAGCACCATTGTTTTTGTTTTTTATGAATAAAAAAAGAAAACATGTTAAATGTATATATCCGTCTTTTGTCATAAATCTTTTTGTTCTCACAAAAATATACCGAGAAAATCGATAATATGTGATTAATCATGATTAATCCACAGAAACCTGTGATTAATTTGATTAAAATTTGTAATCATTTCACAGCCCTAATATATATATATATATATATATATATATATGTATCTATCTATCTATCTATCTATCTATCTATCTATCTATCTATCTATCTATATATATATATATATATATATATATATATATATACCTCCCCCAGATCAGCAGTAACACCTAAAGACACACACACACACACACACACACACACACACACACACACACACACACACACACACACACACACACACACACACACACACACACACACACAGTGAAACAAAGGGGTAATACAACTTCACACACAGAAACACCTCCTCCCCCCAACAGGTCAGCAGACTCACTGGCAATCTACAAAATGTATATTCATAATTCAAACTAAAGCTGATTTATGTCGATATACAGTAATCTATAAGTTATTTCACCATCATTTACTTTCCTAAAGTCTCCAAAACCACACTTTGCATTCTACGCACGGACGCAAGCAGCAGACTCTCGCTGTTACGCCGTGACTTCCGTGTTCTGCCTCTAAATCTAACCCCTGAATCTGTATATCATCATTTTTGAAATTTCATTGGCTATACGAAGCGTCAGTCATCAGAGCGATCGGTTGCAATTGGCTCGGTCTTTACACGAAAGAAGAGGGGCAGGCACTGTCCTTCAAAGCGGACTCTCGTTGGTATTGTAGGCTGTGGACAGGACATGAAGCTCCTATTGGGTCAACTGAGGTGTCAATCCAAAGGTCAGAGTGCAGCCGCCATTTTGAGACCCAGAGAGCGTCAATGTTTACATGTGAACTGGAGTTACGTTGGAAAATACATAAATAATTAGGCATATCTGGCATAAATATATCTGGCATAAATTATTTTACTGGATTGGATCGTCTGGACCTTTGTTAATGTAACAAGAGCGTTTTTGTTGGAATATTATGGATGGGTGGATTACTGTGAGGCTTCATACGTGAGTTGCCTCGATTTTGTAACTGTTTGTTTGTGGGTTGGTGGTCTGACAGAGGCGTTGATTGTACCTGCTGTTGTGATTGTATCTTGAAGTGGTTTGCATAAATCGAATCACAAGAATCTTAGCTTTCCAAAGAGATGTCGCATCAGTACCTACCTATACATAGCAGTTGTGCACATAACACAGATGTACAGTTAACACTCCAATAGTGTCGGAGTGTTAACAGGTTCTTGCCAGGCTAATGCTGTTTGATTTTAGTAGAGACATCCTGTCAGTTGGGTTTGTACCTGCGCAGAAAGCTGAAGTACTCCTCATGTCTGGCTTGTGTGGTCCGCATCATGATGGTCTGGAAAGTCTGGCGGTCCAGTGCCCAGATATGAGACTGGGACACAGCTGGATTGGAATGGAATCATTAAAAACACATTGAACCTCTATCTTTATCCTCACTGGAGGATAGTTAAGGGTCCTTCTACATGAACTGGCTCATTTTATGGTACCGTACATAAAAGACCTATACACAGGAACGGAATGGGACAGAAATTCAGTCGCGGACTTTGAGTTTGATAGTCAACATCTTTTGGTAGTAATACTAACACTGATACAGTTTCTGTGGTGTAAGGCAAATCTGATGATGCTGTCGAACTTCAAGGCACTTTAGGATGTCTTGCTGACAACTGCCTACTCAGTTAGCATGTGTAGCAGAGTTAATGATTCCATTGCCATCACTAGCCATTATTTGCAATTAATTCCGTGAATTTAATTTATTAAGTCCATATCATTTTAATTTGATGTCATTTCTTATTTTATTTTTGTATATTATTCATGGTAGCTGATATGCAACAAGCTCTATTGAAATATTTTAATTTGTTAATTTCTGTGAGCAGCAGGGTTTTTAAAATCCAAAGCCATTTGGGAGTCTTCTGGTAAAATGTAAATAATGTAAGCATTTTTTTGTGTGCGCTCAAATCAATTGCAGAGTTTTCAACACTTCTAATGGTATGAACAACCTATTTGTCAGACCTGCTGCATGCTACAAATCATCTTTATATTCTCATTATTGTACCAGAACAAATTAAAGAAGCACACATAAGTAAAGACAAGCTTTACATAAAAAAATGCAATCATTAAGTGATCATTCAAAGTAAATATAAGACAACAGAATGATTCAATAGATAATATTTATTTAATAACTCCCTCTGTGAATAATCGTCTGCTCATGTAGCATCCAGCCAGTGGCTGTCTGATACTGATAGAAAGTCGAAATGATGAGATACTTAAACACAGTCATAGAAGCAGCTCTTTGGCTGGTTACTCTACATTTGACATGGGTATTACATTTATTTAACTGCATGTACAATATTTGTACACTTGAATAAACAATAATCAAATGCAGAGACAGTTATTTAACAATATGTTAGGGAGTAGTTACAGTTATACAGTCTTACAGTTACAACCGGCCCTTTGAGGGAAACCATAATGCTGATGTGGCCCAGAGTGAAGATGAGTTTGACACCCCTGCTGTATATGATATGGATATGGTTGTCACACAACGTGATACACACATAAGCACAAGGGAGTGAATGCAAGAATGTAATCCCAAAGGTGAGACGTATAGAGAACATGACTGGTTTAGTCCCTTACCTTTGACAGTGGCTGTCCTCTTACAGTTGTAGAGAATGGCCAGTTCCCCAAACGCTGTGCCAGGACGCATCTCCCCCAGCAGCTTCCCATTCTGAATGACCTCCAGCAAGCCATCTGCAGTGAGGAAAACATAGCATACAGTTTAAACTCATTTGAACCATGTCGGACTCCGTAGTTTTCTCTGACCCCCTCCCGAATCTGACCAATGATGAAATGTTTAGCCGCATGTCATTGTTCCACCGCTGGCTGTTGTGGTGGTATCCTGCAAACAATGTGGGCTTCGTAGACAACTGGGAGACTTTCTTGGAAAACCTGGTCTGCTTAGGAGTGACGGCATTCATCCCACTTTGGATGGAGCAGATCTCATTTCTGCAAATCTGACCCAGTTTCTGTGTGGACCTAATCCATGACAACCCAGAGCTCAGACCAGGAGGCAGAGTTGCAGTCTTACACACTTCTCTGAGCTTCCATTAGAGCAGTTACTCACCCAAAACCATATAGAGACTGTGTCTGCCCCACGGCCACTTCAATTCATTAAATCAAAAGTAACCAGTCGAGGAGTTAAACTAAATAACCTAATCCAAGTTAACACTAAGGCAACAGTGCAACAAAATAGGATAATTAAATGTGGACTCTTAAATATCAGATCTTTGTCATCTAAAGCTGTATTAGTAAATTAGTTAATATCAGATAATCACATTGATTTATTTTGTCTTACTGAAACCTGGCTGTGTAGTGAAGCCAGCTCAGGAAGTACAACCTGTCTCAGGAGCTGCTGATTCTGTTCTACTCCACCATCATCCAGTCTGTTCTCTGCTCCTCCATCACTGTGTGGTTTGGATCGGCCACCAAACAGGACAGGAACAGACTACGATGGATTGTCAGGTCTGCAGAGAGAATCATTGGTTCCAGCCTGCCCTCCATCCTGGACTTGTTCACCTCCAGAGTCGGGAAACAGGCAGGAAAGGTCACTGCAGACCCTCCACACCCTGGACACAAGCTGTTCATCTCCTCCCCTCTGGAGGAGCTACAGAGCTCTGTACACCAAAACCACCAGACACAGGAACAGCTTCTCTCCACTAGCCGTCACTCTGATGAACAATTAATGCACTATTACCTCCATTCTGCAATATCACCTTAATTCCATGGACGCTGTTGTTGTCATGATTTATGCTTTGATTTAGTTATTTATTCTGTTTTATTTAGATGTACGTAGAGAGCAACGAAAAACCAGAGTCAAATTCCTCGTGTCAGCGTACATGGCCAGTAAAGCTGATTCTGATATGATTGAAAAAAACATACATTTACAATTTTTATTTAAAAGAGATCCCGCAACTGTACTTTACAACCAATTTAAGATACAGGTAAATTCTAGCATTCTTAAAAGAATACTAAACCAGATTTTTGGTACAACTCTCATCTTAATGGGAAAATAACATCTGTAAATGATGAACTGAAGACCTAATGCGATGAATTTTCCTAAACTTTTCTAAACCCAACTGTATCATAAACTGTACAAAATCCCTCAATATCCCCCAGATCCCTCAGCCTTTCCAACTGTAAATGTGACAGTGGAGTAACCCATCAGAGCGACACATGTTCTGCGAAGCTTACCTGCCAGTACATAGAGGTAGTTTCCAGGTTCCCCCTCCTGGATGACCAGCTGTCCCTCCGTGTAAACCTTCTCATACATACAGTCCACCATCTCCCTCATGTGCTGTGGCTCCAGCTTCTTCAGAAAGTCATTGTTCATGATAGCATTATTGATGAGCTTCTTGGTCCTGGGATTCAAGAAGAAACAGAAACAAGCATTCCCAAATTCAAGTCAAATGTAATCATCCAGCCCAAATTTCAGAAGTCACAAATTTACCACAAGGGGTTTTACAATCTCTACAGCATATGAGACCCTCTATCCTCTAATAACAGCAAATGTGTTTGTGAAGTAGAAAGCATACGACTGGAGACTTGGATTATATTACATACGTTTGAGAGTTTGTACATGGATGTTTTCATAGTTTTGCTGTTGTTTACTTTAATTCATCAAGGCTTCCCTTTTGGATTCCTCATGGAGCTATGATATTGTTTTCTTCAATAATACCACTTGGTGAGTATCTGATATACAAATGGTCATTTTGTGGGTAAAGTATTCTGTCAAGCGAGAAATCCCACTTTTTACTAAAATACATTTTGACCTCCCCGCAATCCCACAATATATGAAATATAGAACCCTTGCACCCTGCCAATATAAGTAGGGATAATTAACCATTTGCTCAAACTCTAAACCATTTGGCACTTTGCAGCTGGAATTAGGTCTCTTAAGCTTTGGATTTCTCAACATACTGAAGTAGTGTGCATGAGGTTCTACTCAGAGCTTAGATGGTTGTGTTGTTTTTTAATTTGTTAAAAATAAAAAAACTTAAATTGGATGCTAAAATGTATATTATTTTCAATAACAAATATAATCTTATGAATGCCGTTATGCTTTTACCAGACATTGTTGCCAGACAAATAGAATCAGGCAAATGTGGGTCCTGGGTCCAAGCCACTGCATTAATATCTGCAATTTCAATTTATTCAGCAGATTTCCCTGAGCGGAGTGTGCATCCCTGATTACCACATCACACAGATGATGTGCTAGTACATTCATTGAAAAGGAGAGTGCTGAATGGATCTGAGAGTGGTGGGCAAGAGAGGCAGCGTAGGTTGAAGCCCATAATGACTCGGATCCTGCATTTAGATTCCGTGGCCTTTTGTTTCCCTCCATGTCTTTCTGTTGTCCTGCATGCTAATGAAGCCTTTCAGATGTGGGGGATATTACAAAAGCTTGCCAGAGCTTTCACGTCCTCCTACCAATAATATTCTGTTTGGGTTGATCACAATTGATCAAACTATTTCAATGAAAATATTTTTTGAACAACCGAAGAACCTGTTGACGTAATTTATCATTTTCTAGTTGTATCATAAGTGATGATACATTTTGTTTTACTTTATTCATTCAGTCTGACATTATGTTGAATGAACTAAAATATGTATTATCATCATTATCAATTTTACAAAAGTTATCCTTTTACTTTGTTAAAGTCATCTATAGTGGTTATTTGTATAAAACACCCATGTCAAATGATTGGGAAATTAAAGATTGTATTTTTATTGTTAAAATCTTGTCATTAGTAGTTTTAATGACGTATTATAAGCTGTTTAGAGCTAGTGTTCGAAAGTTAATCATTACATAATTCATTTTTAATATCTGTTTTATATTGCTGCGGAAACATCTTCTTATACATGATAACTTTAGTCCAACACTCATTGTGACTGAATGGAGGTCGTTTGATTACATAGATTGCATTGCATGCACACCATGATGGTTACACTGTCGAATTCATCTGCCGTTCACATGACCCCCTGGTCAATTTCACACACGGAACCAACCGGCGCACACACGTGCCATGTGACTCGCACAAGAGGAGATTTCAGCGCTCACACAAACGTGTTTCCCGAGGCTTGTTTTTAAATGGCAGCAATGCAGGAATCAGGACACCAGAGATATCGTGGCTTCTTCAATTCTGGCAGTTATGAATCCGAGACGCGGTTATGGCAAAAAAGGTTAATACCGACCTCCCTATTTGTGTGGAATTGCCCTTTCACTCACTGTGAGTCTTTGTGGATGGACTTTGCAATTGAGATGTGGGCTGCTCTGAACCCTCCACAGAAGTTCTCCGAAGTGGGTTCAGCAGACACGCCTTCTTTTGCTTTGAGCCTGCGGTGGACCTCCACAGCCACCCTGTGGAAGCGGCTGGGACCCTGGTTGATGACACTGAAGCGGTGGTGGTTGTGGTGGCGCAGGGCCGGCGGAGAGCAGCCCAGGCTGTTGTTGTAGCCGATGGCATCCTGGAGCTTGTCGATCTGGGAGATCTTGGCCTCCAGTTGGACGCGGAGATGCTGTAACTGGAGCTCCTGGGTTCGAAACTCCAGGTCCCGATGTGCCAGCTCCGCCTCCAGTTGGGTAATCCGCAACCTGAAGATTAGTATTGGTTCAATCACTGAATACACATAAAGGCAGCCTCAAAAAGCCAGGCTACTATACACCAACACATTTTTCACTACAAGACAATGCAGCCACATCTAGCGAGAAATGAATACCTTTACCATTCACATGTTGGACTAATCCATAAAGTACGGGGCAAGTTTAGGTGGAAATATGAACCTCAAAACTCTGTAAGCTTGTAAAAATCTATTTCATTGTAGTGTTATTAATATAACAATACACATGGTGAAATATAGTAAAAGTTACACAAGCATTGCTATGGAAGCCCTTTTAAATGATGTTTTACCTATCAATGCATCTTGCACCCTGTGCTGTCCTCTGCTGTCAACTACTGAGCCCTCAGGCGACACTATTCCTTAAAACTAACCTTTGACTCAAACTCTCTGCAAAGAGCAGTTACTTGGTAGCTCGACCTGGCCTTCCACCCTTCTTACCAAGAGCCAACATCGGTGTTGTTTAACCACATTTCCTACCCATAACTTAGTATGGTAGTTTCTTTAAATCATGGCAGATCAGAAAATGCTTGGATGAGTCTTTCTGTAACAATAATGAAAAAGGTTTTGGAAGGCACTGATAAACGTTTGCTATTAAGTTTGGAGGAAGTCTTGGTTATAAAGGAAGCATGTGTTTGCAACTGCATGCATATGGTATTTTGCCATTTTGTATTCAGAAACTGAATTTGGTTTCCACAACACCCTCCACACTATTACAGTTTGAAACCCATAAGAGAAGGGTGCATCGATCCAACCATGGTGATCATGACAGGCTTCTTGAAATGATTCACCTTGATGATTGATTCATTCAAAGTATGCTTTCACATTTCAGCAACAGAGGTTAAGAATGCATTAGACAACATGACAATCTGGATTCTTGATACTTCATTCTCTTCACTGTGAAAATTGGATTGGTACTAGGCCCCACAAACACACACAAACACACACACACGCACACGCACTTAAAGTAAGTAAGTAAAATAAACTGTTTTTAAGAATTCCCGGGTCATCCTGTACTTATCTTAGAATAGTTTCTTTTATAACGGAGCACATATAAGCATGAGGTACCTGAGGACATCTGTGTCCAAGCCAGGGCGGTCCCTGTGGATGGAGGCCAGGCAGCTGTTCTCCTCAGCCTGTGGGGCTTTTATCGAACCGTTGCCCATGGCCAGGCATTGGCTGGCCACCATAGGAATGGCTCTCAGTCTCACCGCGATGGCTGTCTGAGAGCTAGCTCTGCAAGCGGGCAAGGTGCTCTTTCTTCTTTAACGCCTGCTTTATTAAATGCTTAAGTGTTCTACAGAAAAGAAAAACACTGATGAATGATTATTCTGACTGACAACCTGTGTTAGTGAATCAACTATGATTCTGATATCTCAGATACGGTGTATAAAGTTGACAAAATCCTGCCTTAGATCATCCTTCACAGATGCTACTTACTCAGTGCTCATGGGCAAACAAACATTATTCATCCACATGTTAAACACCTCTCACTATACTATCTGCCAATTGTCCTAAAGCAAGTCTTATAATCAGGTTTTTGTATCATGCCCCCTTTAGATTCTACCATTTTCTATAGAGTCTACTTATCAAGAAATAGAACAATTTCCATTATTACTTACAGAGTGGCTGAGGAATCTGTTGAAAATGATAATCCTGATGCTCTGAAACACTGACTATGTGATCACTGTTTCATGCTTCCTCCAGAATTCAGTTGCGTCTCATTTGGTTGCCATCCACAAGCACAATGACACTTACTTATGCTGGGAGGCTGGAGGCTCTTTTACCATCTCCAACTGTGTCACCAAGCCCAAGAAGTGGAAGTATCTGGCAACCCCTGGTGGCCTTGCAGTGTTTGACATGCTGAGAGAGGGAGAGGGAGTGTATATACAGTATATATATATCATTTTTTTCATGATGCTTTTTGTTTTTTTCTCAGTATCTTTCTCAGGTTGGACAGTTTCATATAATAAGTGTACGGCGCACAACTCGGAGTGTAAATTAGAATCATGATCACCCATGATGGAAAACATTGACTCAGTGACTGAAGTACTCACAGCTTCAGAAGTAATAAGCATGATATTAACTGCAGCAGACAGCCAGCACAAAACATGTTCAACCTGCCACTGTATCTCTATTTAATGCATTCATTTTGAAAGAAAAATATGTACAGTATACATGTTTTTGCTACCTCCACCACCCAGATCAACATGAGTTGTATCCTGTATAACAAATTAATCAGCTTTATTCATGATAAGGTAAAACAGTTTTGATACTGTAACCTTGCAAACAAATGTGGATGCATGACACCTGAGTGCTATTAAACCATACTGGATTGCTGAATTCACAAACAAACTATGAATCTTTAATTGAGGCAAAAACTTAAAAAATAATGGACAAACAATTTAGAACCTACTGTCATGGTCTTCGGTTTTTGTTTAGTCAGTTTCTTGTTTTATTTTAAAGTTCACTCCACATGTGGTATGTTTGGTTTGACTTGTTTTTGTGAGTTACAAATCTGCATCATTCAGCCAATTCAGTTTATTTTGTGTTCATTCAGCTGTAGTAAACAGCCGACTTGTGGCTCGCTAGACAGTGAGCTCGATGAAATCCACGGAGCTCCTCCGGACTATGTTATGAACCAGACATGACGGCGTTTAGTTTCCTGATATCTGGGACTTCCACAACACGTACTGAGCAGAAATAGAGGTTATTTGTTCCACGATTGATGGCGGACAGTTGAACGGCTTCCAGGGCGATAAGCCACGCCCCCTCTCCGGTGCGTCCAGCGCGATTCACGCGAATGGCGGGACCGGCGCCGCGAATGACGAGATTAACGTTAATCGCGTTTGGTGTGAACACGGCATAAGGATGTATACAGAACGGGTGGCTCAGGTGACTCAACTAAAATCCATACTATAGGTGCCAGGTATGGCCTGTGCCATTCTGTACAACCTTTTTTGTCACTTCCGGTAATTGAGTCACGTGGTGTTGAGGAAAGCAATGGGGATATTAGCTGTGCAGTAGTTAGTTGGATGAATGGAAAGAGAGGGGGTGAGAGAGGGAGTCTTATTTTTGGTTGACCGCTATTTACACGCTATTCACACTATTCACACAACTATTGTCATTGTTTGACGCTGCTCATTACCTTTGCACAACAAAGAGAAAGCTTGTTTGTTTGAACACGCCTGTTATCCAGTTTGTTCGTTGTCCACAAAATAAACTCACAAAACTCAGCCGCTGGATCGGTGTGAATCATTTACTGCCAGCACGTCCGCAGGTCAGTCTCCCCTACTTAGCCTCTCGGTGACTAATTTTAAGTTGCTGATAGTCACCTACACATACTATGATGATAAAACTGATTTACGGCAGCTGACCAATCGTAACAATGGGTGTTCTCAGGAAATGTGGCTCCGCCCACTCAGCTCGGAAGCTTCTTGCCGAACAAGTGCCGCTCGCTTGCTGCTGTTGTGACACATTTTTTGAGACTACTGACATGTTGTGCTATGATTCGGGAGAGTTTTTAGGCTTTCAGCTGCATTATTTCAAATAAATAATATCAATAAAAGTGTTTTTTTTCCAGGAGAACCTGACATTTTTCAATTTGAGCTGTGTTCCATCTTCATTTAGTATTAACCAGTAACATATACACTGATATTTACACATCTGATCAAATCTCACAAGTGTTACCATTATTATAACATCAACATTATTCAAATAGACCTTGTAGTTAGAGATTTACACTCTCTTTAGTATGGGTATGCAATTTTTGAGCAGAGGCCTATAAATAGGGCTAGAGTTTAAGAGGTGAACACATCGACATGCGACTAGCGGAGCCGGGGATCAAACCACCGACCCTCTGATTGAAGTACAACCCTGCTCTCCACTTAGCCACAGTCGCCCACAGTAGGAAAATGTAACCCCCCTGCAGCTGTCGCTTTAGAGACAGTGCAGAATAGACAGAAATTAGGGGAATTATCAAATCTAATCTAGGTTCAATGAGGAGATTGGTTAATATGTCACTTGTTTGACTGCTACACAGACAAGAAATATCCACCCCGAATTACACGAAGCAACGTTTAAACAAAGGTTTAATTAGGACACAATATAATAATCAATACTACAACAATTTCACATTTCCAAACATCAAAAGGTGTCCAGGCATGTAGTATGAAAATCAAACAAACCTCTGAGATCTCAGGAATAAATTAAATTGAAAAAAATGATAAAAGAAAGAGTTCAGTTCTCAAATGTCCTACCGCCCCCCCCCCCCCCCCCCCCCCCCCCTGTGCACAATGTCCAGTGAAATGGACTCCAGGTGAACTGTGATGTCCGATTGAGATGAAGATTCCCTCAGGTGAAGGTAGATGGTACGATGAATGGAGAGAGTGGTGACAGGCAGGACGGTGGATGGACGACACCTCCGGTTCCAGCGAAGAAGCGATACAAAACAAAAAACCAGCCTATGCACATATACGGGACAATGGTTCATTACTAAATTTACTCAACTGGGTCTGCAACCCGCATGGCTGTAAACATCACACACAATATAACAAAAACAAGAAAAAACAAAGATCCTCTATTAAAAAACGGATTATCACTTCTATCGATCTCTGTGTATGGAGAAACAAAGATCGTATATTACGGATAAGATTGACTCACCTAGCATTCTTCTGTGTACAGAGGAAAAAACGGCTATCTGACCACCTGTCGACCTCACTTAAAGGGACAGTAACGTAGTTCCAAAACATAATTAAGATCCAGATTAAATTATTATTCTGGTTACAAAAAGAAGAGAGGAGTTTTGAGTAATCCAGTGAAGATGAAGAAAATCAAAGAAATGCTGCGCCAGAATCTCGACAACAAAAAGAAGAGGGAGATGTGAAAAAAAGAGAACAAAGGAGACAAAGAGAGAAGAAAAGAGAAGAAGCACAAGAAAAGGAGTTCAAGTTCAAGCTCAGTTGAGAAAAAATACATGTCACATTCCCGAGTTGAATCTTCAGCAGATACCAAATATCGTTCCCATCATCATTCAGGCTATGGCCTACAGCTCCCCGCTGGCAGACATCACCCACTCCATCCAATCACTCAGGGCGCCATGGGAGGAGCCGCTCCCAGTCGCCACACAGAAACAACAGGGAAAGTCACTTCAACTCTTCTTCCTCACACAAAGGCGACAAGAAGGTTGAGGCCAGAGCTTTCAGCCAACAAGGAGAGCGTTACCAGAGACACCCTGTGTCCAAGAAGCTCTCTTCAGATGAGCTGGAGCGCAAGAGGCGGGAGATGATGGACCAGGCCAAGCAGAGGGAAGAGGACAGGGAGAACAATGTGAAGAGATACAAGAGGCAAGAAGAGCAGGAAAAGCAGCAAAAACTAAATGTCAAACATGACCGCTATGCCGGCTTCATTCATAACATGAAGTTGGACAGTGCTGCAAGCTCTACTGTAGAGGACAGAGTGAAGAGGAACATCCACTCCATTCAGAGGACGGCAGCCTCCCTGGACAACTTCATGACGAGATGAAGACACAACACATGTATTTTACAGATGATCTAAATTAAAAGGCTTTGCAAGAGTATGCCACCCATTCCTTTATCTGTCTCTTTAATGTATTAATGCATTGAGGATGGATAGTGTGGTGGGAGTCTGTCATGAGTTCAAACAAGGAATTACAGGCTCCATGCCTACCAGTTGCTTTTCTTTTGAAAAGTATTTTCCACAATGGTAACATCATTTTTATTTTTCAGACTATCGTGGCTGATCTGTTTTAGTTACTTTCTTAAAATCCAATGGCCCTTTAATGTTCATGTAATCAGAACGTTGTACAGTATAATAGGACCTGCTTTTAAGGTTTTTATAATATATGTTTGTTACTTAGTGTTGTTACTCCTGTGAGTGGCACATTTAATAAAAATAAATAAATAAGAAAATAGATACAACAACAAAAGACATGCAGGTACACAAAACAACAACAACAAAAACGTATTCCATTGAAAAAAGGGTTCTTTATTCTGAGTCAGTGACAAATTGCTTAAAAAGTGGACTTGTACTGAACAGTGAATCTGTTTGGCAATTAGTGACGACAGCTGCCATTGTTTGGATAAAAACAATAAAAAGTACAAATAAATTCTTTTGGAAAACAAAAACAATATCTTTACCTTATAAACATTCAGTTTTGACACTAAACTAACAACAACTCAGCATGTGGATTGAAGTGAATACCTCAACTGTGGTTGGAAGTCACATTGAATCTTGGAAAACAAACGTATACATCTCAATTCAATGTTGTGATAGCACAGGAATCTGCACAAAGGTCACTCAGTTGGCAGATTTCTTTTGAATGAAAACATAAAATGCACAGTACATTTAATGTTGTATTACTAATATAGGAAACAAGATGAAAAAACAATAGCATGCAAATTCTACATAATGCCCTCTCAACCATTCTGAGATATTATTCGAATCTGACAAGCACAGAATTTCAAACTGACACAAATTATACATCAAGATTACTACTTTGATCAAAATAAAGCAGGCCAACTTCTTCTACTTAATTCTACTTTACGTTCCAAATTCAACACAGTGTGACCTAAATAAAAGACAGTGAAACTGGTACTGTAGATACAAATACAGGCCATGGTAAGTACAATAATGCACTCTGAGGTGTTCCAATATAAAAAAGTAATGGCCACCTAGCCAGGCCCCTGAAACACTGCCCTCATTTCTGATTGGTTCAGTGATTCAAACAGGTCTGGTGTTTTGCCCTGGTCAGGCCCTGATGAGACATGAGAATCTTTTTTGATTGTTTCAATGAGAGTGAAGCGCTTTGCAAACAGTTTTTGCATTGCTGAGCACCTCACGTTTTTACAGGAGCGCCCTGAATGCCTTAAACTGAAAAATTCAACTCAGAATGGAAAAGCGCCAAACATCACAGGTTGTTTTACTCATAGGGGTGACTCTTCCTGAATACCTGGAGCTATATGACTTTACCAACAGTAGTTACCGTGATGTGAACAGAAAACAGCAGGACACAAATTAGCAGGTGGAAACGGTTCTGTTGTGCTAGGGTTCACGGCGGGATGGTGGACAGCGCTCCTGCTGTGTCTTACGAAACAAGGTGTTGTTGCTCATTGAAAGAACTACCGCTTTTGTCCACAGGGGCCACCCCAATCAACAACCAAATGAAAGTTATTTTCAGTTGATAGAAATCAGCTAACACAAGCCTGATATCAGACTGAAATAATGAATTGAAACAAAAAGCAGTCTGATTACACCATCATTACGGCATACCTGAAGAACTCATCAAGGGAAGTAAAAAAAAATACATAACATGTCTGTCCCACCAACAAAATGTAGCTGAGGTTGGATACAAAACCCAGAAGTATATGTGTACTTAATGAGTCAAATCATGCCTTTGTTATGATTCAGCGCTGCTAAAAACATGTTCTTTTTTGCAAGATGTTGCAAATGGTTAATTAAAACATACATTATTACATACTTGTATTCCGTAACCCAAATTCATGCACAAATGCTTTGTTTGCAGTGTATTACATAAAGAGCACACTGTTACAACTCCATAGGCTATAGGACATAGAAAACCAAGTAAATAAAGCAAATGCACAACTTGCTCTCTTTATACAAAGACAACTGTGTTAGTTCCATGTTTGTGCAAAATAGAAATGTGGAGTTTAAAACAGAGACCCCATAGAAAGAAACTTCCAGCATAAAATGTTAAAGATACGGTCCCTAATTTTGTTACAGTTCCCAACGACTACCCAGACTTTCCTCTCCATGATGTTTAAAGATGAAGACCATGGGAAAGAAGAGGGCTGAAAAATCAGGGAGAATATCTTTCAAATAAATGAGTTGTTAAATGCTACATTGCCTGACATGACAGTTGCTATTGAAATGAGTGATAACAACACAATAACGACGTAAATGTTTTAATAAATTTAGATGCTCTTGATTGTAAATTGTGGTTAAGATCCTGTATGTTGGCTGAGAGAGCTCGAGGCATTGCAAATTAAGAACACTACACGTAAACAGACAAAATGCAATCAGTTAGACTATCCAACTCAAAAGACAACACACATTCAATTGAAGAAAACACAAGCTAATGGACAAAATTATATTTTTTATCTTTGCTTGCATTTTGTCTTTTTTCTCATGGTTTCTGAAGTTGCAGTACTTTAAGCTCCCTGTACTTTTTCTATTGAAAGGTTTCTTTTTCAAAGTGAAAATGATTCAATAATTACATTAATAACATTTTTATTTTAGGCTAATTCCTTTTAAATACGATTTAAAAATGAACAATACGCTCCCCATTCACTAAATAGTTTTTGAAACGATGAAACTGCATTACATGTCTTTCAATTTCAAACTCCAGAACTGAAAAACTGGAAAGACAACAACAACAAAAATAAAAAACCCAGGTCTGTTTGCAAGGCAGCTTTGAAAATGACATAAGGAATGCTTCTGTACATATTTTCAATGAAACAGGAAAGTGTGACACACTGACAAAATGTGCTTTTTAGGTTATTTGCATGTACAGTTGCAGCTGTTAAAATATTACGACTGTGGTGTATTTCTTTTTTACTAAATATCAATTGATATTCAGAGTAACAAAAGATTGAATAATTTGGAAAAAAATATTTAAAAGTAAAAATACTATTTGCATGCAATATATTTGATTGCATGTGAGACTGGATATGTTGGGCATGCAAATGTGAGAATAGCTAAATATCAATCATCTGTACATAATCAGCATATGAATACTGACCTTCTTTGCTTATTCTGGAAATCATGTTTCATCAATGCAATCTATTTACAAAGACTGAGTACTTTTATACATACAATCCTTCGTCTTCTATTGTACAATAATTACAATTACAGCGTTAAATCATGGTGTCTTTGAACACCTCAATAAAGACAAAAAGAAATAATACCATATATGTGACCAGGCATGATGTGAGATGCTGGTGTTTCCTCTACAGCACAATCTTTCAAACAAAATGCCACAGCTGCATGTAAAGGGATTTTTGAAAAGTCAGAGAGTCAGATAATGTCTAGAAGGAATCATCAAGAGGGTCTCCCTTTGTTTTTTCTCGGAAACACGTGGCATCTACCTGCTCTGTGAGCTGCTCTGAATTCTTTATCACAGTTACAGTTTTGATGTGACGTCAAACACATAGAATAGCAAGTGCTAAGGTGTCCATGCCTCACTTTCACTAGGAGTTAAATAGATCAAAGTGTATGCAGTCAAAGAAACACATCAGTAGTGTGGCTGTGATGGGTGAGAGCCTTCAATAACTAACTGAAAGACACTGCAACGTCTCTACTTTCCAGTCTCATTGAGGTCAATGTGCTCACCACTGCCTCCCGAGCCTCCACCGATACTGGCCCTGTGTCCAGCCTCCTGGAAAGAAACGTTGAAATGCCAACTCCAGGTTTGGGTAAAAACTCAAAGATATCTCCAAATGTCTTCAAGTTTCCTTTTCTGTGGCGTCATGGATACAGTCTCTTGCGGCCCTACTTCTTAGCCAGTTGGAAAGGATGTTGACCCTTAAAACATACGTGGGAATACAGTTTAATCACTTCAAAAAAACACAAGCAAAAGAGATCAGGGACGTTAACTTGTTACCACTCTGACGGCCCGTCCGCGGACTATCGGAGTGTTTACTGTACATTTGTGTCATGTACACAACGGCTATTTATAGGTAGGCACTGAAGCGATATCTCGTTGGAAAGCTACGATTCTTGAGATTCGATTCATGCAAACCATCTCAAGATACAATCACAACAGCAGGTTCAGTCAACGCCTCCGTCAAACCACCAACCCACAAACAAACAGTTGCAAAATCGAGGCACCTCAACTTTTGAAGCTTGATAGAAATCCAACCATCGATTATATTCCAACAAAAACGCTCTTGTTACATTTGGCAAAGGTCATGACGATCCAATCCAGTAGAATAATTTAGTCCCAAACACATTATTACGCCCTTAAACACCCACGTACTGCTGTTGCATCATTTCAAATTAGCCGGCAGATATGCTAACTAGCGATCTATTTTCTCAACATACCTTCACTTTCCATGTAAACACGGCGCTGTCTGTATCTCAAAATGGCTGCTGCATTATGACGCTTCGACTGACACCTCATTTGACCTATTAGGAGCATCCATATGCTCTTCAGAGCCTAGAATCATTTTCACATAGAGTGTAATACCATGGGTCCCCATATGTCCTTTTTTCTAAAGTGCCAAGACATATTCATAGTAAAGCATGTCTAAAATATTCATCATTTGTGCTATTGATATAAAATTTGAACCTGAACTAGTTAAGGCTTCATGCTGTGGTCCCATTATGTTTTCCAGCTAATAAGTCCCAGCTGCAAGCATCAGCTTGCAAAGAAATATTCAGGCGGAAAAAAAAACCTTCTCCTTCAGTGTGCTCAAACTTCTATTACTCAATGCCAGTGACCCTTACAGTGACTGTTGGGGAAACCACTTCGGAGTGTTACCTTTCAAAAGAGACCAACACCATGCATGTACTGCACATGGTTCAAGAACAGCTTTCAATTTACTTTGGGTATGCCTTGGATAGGCGTTGTAGGCAAATTTTACAGGAGTGGTAAATGGGTAGTGCATAGAAGAGTATTTATCGTTAGTCGTTGATGTCCAGTGCATTTTCAGACAATCTTTACGATTTAAAAAAAATTTGTCTTTCAACCTCACACTCCATTGTGGAAACACATAGAGCCACCGGCACACTATTGCTTCAGCATACAATTTGTGTTTATTCCACGTAATTGCGAACACAGAAGTATAAAGAGTAACACATGACGGGTAGGGAGGAGGTTAGGGACTTTCGTCCAAGTTCCGTAATTACTTTTTAGTCATGCAACTTCAGTAGTTTTTAATCCTGATCACAATATGTTTCTGAACCTAACCAAATGGTTTTGTTGTCTAAACCTAACAAAGTTGTTTCCTGTGACACTGTAAGTTTATTTTGAAAAGACTGTATGCATTGCTGGACATTCGTAGAAAAAAACACAAAGAACGAGGAGGAACTTTTCCTCAGATGTCATACAAAGTGTTGACGTGTTATCCCATGTGTCCCTGTTGAGCTTCAAGACACATTTTAAAACGTTCTTGCCACCGTATACTATATATGTAATGCTTTAAACAACCTGCTCTAAAGTGTAAAGTTTGTTCATAAAACTCTTTCAGTACGTACATACAGTATGATCCAAGTCTCATTTATCCAGTCGTATGCTCACTGCTTCACAAACACATGCCTCTTCACTGAAACAAAGGGCTCCTTGTCCACGGCAGTAGTCAACACATTCTCACTCCCAGCTCTTCAAATACCGCCGCCTGGTCAGTGGCCCTACGCTTCAATTTAAAATTCAATCTACGGATCTGTTAGTGTCAGTTTTGGAGTCATATCATATTTCCGCTCATTTCATGCATAAATCCTCTTATCAAAATAAACATACAACATAGATTTATTTCGTTTTTAGTTTTACTTGCGCAACAAAACCAGGTGTTTCAGTTTAGGCAACAAACCCCTTAGTTTGGTTTAGAGAAAGATTGTGGTTTGACTTAACATTAGTTTTGTTTGTTTTGTAAAATAACGTAGCTTATTACAGAACTGGTATCCGGAAATACATAACAAAACTACTGAACAATAGCTTTGACTTGGTTTTACACAGGACACGAACATTGGTTCCCTGGGGGAAAGTCCTGTTTGTGTGACTCATCCATCCATCCTCCCCTCCCATCCGCCCTACTCTCACTTACCGCTGTTTAAACTACCTCAGTTGCTCTGACCGCCTAATACACACGCGGATGGATTTACATTGGAATTGGTTTCTCGGTGCGTCGGTATCAGACTGACCCCAGCTGTGGTTCTTGAAGCATTGGTTGGGAGTGACACTGGGTTAGAGTAGTGCGCCCGAACAAACTTTTAAACAGTCAAGTTTTAGTGAAGATGTTTTTGTGAAGTAGTGATCATACAAATGAATAAATGAGACTTGGATTAAACTGCATGAGTTGTGTGAGACTTTGTAAACAGACGTTTTTGTATAATTTCGCTGTTGTTAAATGCGCCCCCCCGATATTTGATTCTTCGTTCACCATTCAGCATTAACGTGCGGCTTGATTGGTCAGTGGGCTAGCTTGACTGTTGTGAAACTAGCTAGCAGAACTTTGTAGTAGTAAGAGTTGAAGTTTAAAGATATGTAAGACGTTTTTACGTGACATTACATTTTTAGCGTTTTGGCATATTTAGCGGTGACAATCCCAATATCTGCTGCCTCTGCTGAGCGGACATTTTCAGCCTCAAACCGCATTAAAACGTATTCAAGAAATACAACTGGGGAGAGTCGACTGTCTTCACTGGCGTCCATGAATCCAGAAGGACTTCTTACTGGAACTAAACCGCACGGATGTACTGAACAACTGTGAGATTAAACTCTTTATTAACAAAGAAAGGAGGATGGACTTTGTCTTAAAATAGTGAACAGCAGCTTTGGTAAGTGAACTGCTTTAGTTTTTACATCTGCAGTAGCGTGACTACTGTTATTTTTTTTATCGTGTCATTTTTCTCATTTGGTTAATATTGTTCTCTCTGATGTGAATAATATTTGAATGGTGCGCTTTAGTGTGTGGTGGAATGCGTGTTTTAGCGCTGCAGTTTTGCTGGAATGTGCAGAGGCCTGTTGAATCATGTTATTTGGGTTTTATGTTATTCTACCCGCTTTGTTGTCATATAAATATATGTGACTGGTTCTTGTGAGTTTGTTCTTGTCATTGTGTTAATTACATTGATTTTGACTATATGCATTGTCCGTTAATGAGAAAGCATCTCGTCATGCTGGCGTCATAATGAGGTTATTAGGAGGTGGTTCAACTGTAGTAGGACAGCACTGAAGGCCCAGGTATAAAAGGACCAGTCTTCTCTTTGTCGCTTTTTGTGAAAGAGTCTCTTTCTTACTGTTCCACTGTCCATTGTTTAATCTTCTATTATTTGGCCTTATTGCTTCCATAACTCAACCAAAAAGTGGAGAGAACAGAGTTTCTCTGCCGAGGCATCATGAGTGACATTAGGCCAACTAACTGACTTTGTAGCTAGCTAGCAAAAAATGTACCGTTTTGTTAGGAATGAAGAGCAGTCGGAAGTTAAAGTTCCCCCCTCTTTTATAGCCTTCTTATAGTTCATGAGGGCACATGAGTGTTTTTGTTTAAATTTGGGTCAGCAGACATCTCTGTACTAATTAAACTCTATTTAATTTAGGTTTAAAGTTGGATTTTCCATTAAGAGAAAGGTGCAACAGAGCGCTGCTTAATTTTAAACCTAGTTTTTCAAAACTCTGATTCAAACTAATCTTAGATTAACTCAGACACTGACAATAAACCTCAGTAAAATCAGGTCTGCAATAGATTTAACTTTTGACATTTATGTGATTTCTACAGGACAAAGCAGCTGGTTTAGACTAAACCACAGGAGCAGTTTAAGACACCGTGCAGTTTTGTTCGAGACAACACAGGTTGAAACTCGTCCTAATACGTGAACTGCAAATAAGATAATGACAGAGCAACAGTCATGTAATCTGAGATGATGCCGTTCTGAAATTATTTTGTTTGTTTTTAACTTGTTTTCTAAAATGTTGCATCTTGTACAGAAAAAGAATAGAATTGATCGCTCACATCTATACGTGAGTATGTTTCAAACATATTTTGAGAACAAAACCACAATCCTCAGAAATGTATAATTAATTATTGAACACAATCAACACTTTTCAGCACATATCTGGACGTAAGTATTTATGATTGGTATGACAGCAAAATGAAGGCCAGCGAGTGACTACGGTGTGGGTTAGTGTGAGGTACTGTACATCAACATGACATGATGAGATCCAACAACAATCTCTCATGGCAACATCAGATCCAGGCGAACAAAACGCAAACAAAGCTTTGTCAAAGAGCAGCAGCACATCGTGAATCCATTCTGGTCAGTCCATCCATTTCTTCAACTCGGAGTCACTTGGTAACGTTAATGAGGTCAGCTTAATGAGCACAGCTACTTCATGAACATGCTTGTGATTAAAATGCTGTATAGTTCTTGATTAAGAAAAAAAAGATCCCTATTGTCCTAGCGGGTTACAGCTTTCCTCATAAATGGATGAGACAATGTAACGATCACAGCAGCATGCTTTAAGGGTCAGCAGTGATATTTCCATCCAATGGGCTGTATACTGGACTTCAGATTAGAACACAAACGAACAAGAGCCTGACAATCTTGAAGCAGGAAGTGGCCGCCCATAAAATTTGGCAGAACTATTTACAATGAACTTAAAATCAGAAGGAATGCAAGAAGCTAAAACATTGAGCAGATGCTTTTCTGCTGTAAAACTAAACATTTACTTTTCATGCCGGAACTTTAAAGCTTCAAATGATGAAGAGATCTTGGTTGACACCCTCCTCCAGGAAACACGTGTTGGGTTTGGAGCAAATTGTGATTGTCTGGATTAGGCTACCTGATTCTAAATCAGATCTCAAACACTGGATTTAAGGCTGTCACCTAATGATTGATTGACACAGAACGTGGCATGGTGTGGATATAATGCCGATATAAAATCATTGCTTTCAGCACCACCTATAAAGATTTTGCATTACTTGTGTAACATAACAAGAACAACAGCCCCTAGTGACGCCAATTGTAGTTCCATGGAACAGTCAACATGTACATTCTTTCATGAATCATTTATAATGTATTTAGTCCTATAGGTGGCAGTAGAGGAGCGTTCATGCAATACCCAGAATCAAAAAGGTTCATCCTCTGAGGAGCATGGCATGCATAGCAAATTCCATTTCTTTTTGTCTACAGGCTGAAGGTTGGAACTGATTTTTGCAGTAAAGGAACCTTCCTAAATCATTCAGGAATCATCCTCTGGGAACCATGTTTATTTGATGCACATTTCTTGGTAATCCTGGCATGAAATACAGAAGGTTCTACTATTGTTAAGAATCATCAGTGGATATTTGTGGAAAATGTAATAATTGTGTTTAATATAATAAACAAGAAACCTGCCCAAAATGGAGAAAGATGTTGAGCACAAAATGTAATCATTGCCAAAGCTGGAGGCCCTGCTGCCAAAAACTGAACTTATAAAACTGATTCTGGATCTTTGAGGCCAATATAGATATCAATATTTGGAACTTCAAAACATCCGTTAACAATATATGGATGTTTATATTTTCAACATAAGGCTAATCCCAAACTAATCTGAAAACTGATCCTGTAGATTAAAAAGAGAAATGCTGGTGACCATGTTAGTGTGACTGAATAAACTAACTTGGTGCTCCCTGTCCCACACATCTTGTAATCTAAATGACCTCAAACCTAGTTTGGTATTCATGTACTGCAATCTCTTGTTAATAATCAGATGACCTACACAGACAGTTATATCATCAATAAACTGATATATTCTGCCTGGACCAATTATTTGTCTTGCTCTAGTTCTTTGTCCTTGCTATGGCACATAATGAAATGCCCATGAAACACGTTGAATGCACATAATCAATTTAATTTAGTGAAATATTTAATCTTCGTCATTACATTTTTTATAAAACAAATGCCACTGAAATCATGGTGTTGTATACTGACAAACTACAAAAGGCAGTAAAAGAGAAAAGAAAGAAGAAATATAAATGTGTTTTAATTTGGTTCCCTCACCTATTATTCTGATTGGAAGTGAAAGAAAAAGTACAAAGCTTTATATATATTTTCATACCTCATTTGAACTATTTAGCCAACAGCATAATTAATCGATAGCTCTCTCTGACACCGTACAATATATATAGTTAATTATACACAAAATGTATAATACAAAAACAGCATTTTAATTGCTTTATAATCAGGTTTGCCTTATCATTTTTTATTACTTCAAAATGCAGTTATTATGTTATGCACAGCTGTCAGCTCCTAAAGGAACATCATTACCAGACAAAAAGATCTATTATTATGGTGACAGCCCTAAACCGGATCCTTTAACTCTGCATGTTCATCATTACAATATGAGCATATGACCAAACATTCAAAGTGCACACTTTTATTAGCTTTCTGTCACTGTGTGAACATTTAGTCAAGTTGAAACTAGTGTCTATGCAGTGCTTGTCCATGTTAGTTTTTCAACACCTCATCACAAGAGGAGAGTTCAGCTCAGATCCCAAAAGATAACACATCATCTTTCCAGCCCCACAACTCAGTGCAGCATGGTCTATTACAACACAAGATAATACAATAAGTTAATAAGCAATATCCACTTCACATTATGCACAAATATCATGCATATGTTTTACTTATCCAATCCAATACTAAAATAATGCATAGATATAAAAATCCAATACATAAACACTGTCATACGTAGTAAAATAAAACATCTGTACAAAAATGCTGCCATATATTTTTTAGGATTACATTTTTTCCCCCCACGTATAACAGAATTGGGAAAATGTAAAAAAATAAATATCCTATGTACAATCACACAAGCCATTCCAAAGTTATCGTCACTGCAAGGAGAAAGCAAAAGGCAAAATATCACACGTTAGTTCAAACACTGTCCATGGGGAAGTTAGCATGATGAGCATTACAAACACTGAGTCAAGCTCTTCCACTTACTTTATTCCAACATCCTGGTACAGGTAAGCCATCGTCTCCCTGAACAAAGACAAACAATATGTGAAGTGAAAAATAATGTACGCAGCAGAGATCAACAACATTATCACGCCTGAAGCCACAACGCATACAAAAGCAGCTTACAATTAGATACAGACATTTGTTTTGAAATTGGTATTGTCTTTATTAGGTAGTAAAGTGGTAATAGTCATTATTATGGCCATCCAGAGTTCTAGAATGAAATGTTCTTTTGGTTTCAAGGTTCAAGGTGTCACTTATTGTCATTGTACTACAGGGTTTGTTGTTACATTTCGCTGAATAAGAAAATATCCTAAGAAGGTTTCTTCTCATGTATTTTATGTCGTAAAACAAAATGTTAAAATCTCTTCAGCTTGTGAAGAGACAGTTATTTCTGATGTCTAACGAATAACATTCAGATAATACATTCATTCTGAGATGAGGGAACCGGACTCATTTCCTGGTTTCAGGACTAATTTTATTTTCAAGGTAGTTTTATTCTTTCTTCTGTTATCAAAAGAAATGTGTTTGGTGATAGTTTTTGTTGACAAAATGAACAATGTGTACATGCTAATAGATACAAGTAGCAATTTGTAACAACCACATCACACATCTATCAGTGTAAATCAATTTTCTTTCAGGCCAATTTAGGATGATTATGGATCCTAATTTCAATGACATAGAGTTCTACATTTGCTACAGCTCTGATTTGAGCTGCTGACTCGCCTCTACAGTCATGTGTAATGTGACATTTAGAGAATAAAAACTTGATTTCACAGATCTATGTTCAGGAACATGAAGGTTATCATCAAAAGAAACCTCTCCAGTTGTTAAAATGACTTTACCTCCCAACTCCATAGAGTACCACATTTGAGTATAAATACAAAAAAACAAATGAGATCATAACCAAACACATTAGCAGTCTCTGTATTTAGATATACTATACATGGTTGGGTTTGTCAGTACATGTTGCAGTATGGCACACAGCAGGGGATGGTACCTGAAGGTTTATAGTTTCTAAATAAATGAATGGTGTCTTCAAATGACATTTCCAGTCAATAACAGGCTGCCAGTTGTGTGCAATAGAGACTACCAATATGTTGCTACATGATTTCATTTAGTTCAGTAATAATGCAGAGGATTACAAAGACGTGTTGATGTGTAAAACACAGCCTTACCTGTGAAGCTGCAATTCAGAAATTAAAGAGACCTATTTTCTCGATCAGTTTCTACATTACCATATTTATGAACCATGATCAAGATACCTTCCAATACCAATCTAACCACCTGGAATCAATTAGCTTTGCAAAGCCAGACTACTTATTGCAAACTCAGTTGTATTGGAGATGTCCTGAGTATTGACATTCTGTGCATAACAAGATGCATGTTATCTCCGAAAGTCCCGCAATGTGAATAACAGTTAGAACTAACATTTAGTTTGTTGTAGTTGTCCTGTTTGTGATGCGACAAACCGTCTGCTTTACCGGCTTTATCCTCAGCAGTGGCAGTAACTCCTGATAATACCTGGATCTTGCATTTAGTATCACCTTCTGAGCAGTGTCCAAATTGAAAGCTATAAAGTCATCCCCAATTCAGGCAGAAGAAAAGTGGAAACAAAAGCAGGAACCATGGCAATGAGTTGTCTTACTATACTTGCTGGCTTTGTTCAGCTAAAAGTCTACACGAGAAATAAAAACAAAACAAAAAATGTGCTGCAAAGATGATAATTCACAGCTAATACCAGGACTCTGACTTGCTTTGAACAATTAATCTAGTTCCTTACTGCTTCTCACCACCTGTGGTATTATGATGCCTTGAAGATGGAGAAAATTGGTGCTCCATGCAAGAGATGGTGTAAGAAACAAGGTATTATGAAGGAAGGCTCTAGCACACTTTAACAACAATGTCAAGGCTTTAGATTAAAGATTATATCTGGTTATGTGTTTGCTGATATTAGTCACAATCATATATCTGCATGTGAAGTTAACATAAAAAGCTTAAGTAGTTGTGATGGAAAGGTTGAGTTCAATGAGTATTTGGCATCAGAAGGAAAGGCTTGTTTACTTTAGTTCTACAGGAGGTCAGTTGGAAAAGTTTTGGCTTATTATGAGGTGAGTCAACTACAATAAGTAGATATAAATGTCGATGCAAACATGCATTTTCTTTTTATTTACAGTGCAACATCTACGTGGCCATAGTCAGGGGTTTGGTTAGGGATAGCTAGAGGCATGCTGGGGTAAGTGAAGGGAAAAAAGAGCACCATACCACAGGGCAAGGGGCATCCAGCCCGTCCAGGCCTGGCAAGCCCGGTTCACCTTTCTCCCCTTTAAAGCCTCGGAAACCCTGTTTGTGAAATCAACCATTTAAAAACCAGTTTTGCAGGTCGTGGGTAGCAGAGGAGGGTTTGTCTCCCGCTACTTGACGGCAAGAAGATCTCCACTTCTGTCCTCCGGGATGGTGATGGGATTCCTAAACATGCAGGAAACCTGGGACTGACAGGAACTGGGCTCACTGAGATGACTTTGAAAGGTTTATGAAGCTTTCAGATGTAGAATGTGATGACACATTTTTTATTTATGGAAATGGGTTTGAGCTAGAGTTCTGCTACCAACCAAGAGTCTCATAATAATGGGCTTGGGTCAAGTTTAAGTTTGAATTATTGTGCCATTGAGTCAAGGATTTCACCTGGATGCCTTTTAGAGGACCGGGAGGAGACCCTGGTACAGACTGGTGGACATGGCTTGGAAGAAGGATATCTGGTCTACCTTGCTTAACCTGCTGCCACTGACAAACAGACTTAGATACATGGCTGAAATGGATGGATTGATGTGTCTGTTCAGGTGCCATGTGTTGCAAGTTCCAAGAGCCCAATGGGTAGAATGAATAGAGCGTAGAGTGTAACCAATATGTTCCTTTAGTCTGGCTAATGGTAATTAGTGGATGAAAAAAGCTAAAAGTTTCAGATCTGCTACAGGTCTGGAAATTAGAAGTATCTATCACATTTATTTGGGCCGGGTATTAAAGACATGGTTTTGGGCAGGATTACAGTCTCGGTTTTGGGCTTGTGCAGAACTCTAGTTTGATTGTTTACAAAATGCAATTCAGGGTTGCAGAGCTGCAGGATGAAGACTGAAAATCGAGACAAAACGCTTTGGTATCTATTGATACTCATCAGCAGTGGCTGCCTAGTTCCTGTCGGCCTCTTTCCTGTAAAAAAGATGGTTCCTCAGGCAGAGTTGTGGTCTGTGGTCTTGCGCTATAACCTCTGAAACTTTTTTTTTGAAAAACATTCAATTTAGGATGGCATCAATTCAATCAAATATCTCCCCATACCTCTACAGGCTGCAGTGGACACTTGGACAAAACACTCCCTGAGGTTGATTAGAAACACTGAACACCAGAGCCAAAAGGAAGCAGACTACTCAATACAAATCTTCAGTGAAACTGAGGACATATTCTCAAGTAGTGCTACTTCCTTTTGCCTGTTGGTTACACATCGGACCACTGACATACCAACGGACAGGGGGCATCTAATCCAGGTGCTCCTTGGTCTCCCTTATCCCCTTTGGCCCCCCTGTTGCCTTTCTTGCCCCTCTCTCCCTGCAAACAACAGCGTATTCAAAAAGACAAACTTTAGTCCTCCCTCATTAAGCCACACATGAAGCAAATGTTTGTTTTTTGTAAGGTTCATCTATCAGGTATTCTTCCATTTATGTAATTTAGACAAAATGAGAAAACAAGTTGTGTGCCTTTAGCTATTTTAAAAAGACAATATGATTTTGTGATGTACATTTAGCAGAACAGGAAGGTAAGTAGAGGAAGTTAGAGAAGAGGGTTTAAAGCCCAAAGCAGTTAGTGAGCAGCTTTCACATTGTTTTGCAGCTACAGTAAAAGTAGGTTTTGGAAGACTTGCAAGTGAGAAATGAGAATGCAGAGTGAGAAGGTTGTTATCGTGGAAGATAATCTACTGAACAAAACATTAGATATGAAAGTGAATAAGAGGATCATGTCCAAAAGTAAAACCTAAAGAATAAAGAAGTGGTGAATGGGCCGTGTGAAGTGACTGCTGGAGGAATTCAAAGAAGCTCATTATTGGCCATGAAACTGTTTAGTTGAGTCATCATTACAAACAACGTTAAAATCTCGTCAATTGAGAAAAAAGTCAGAGGTTGAAGAATGTGATGGCCTACATATAAACTTTTGCAGCACAGTGAACCACAAGTCCCACTGGGCATTGTGGTAAGAGACATTCAACAGTGTTGGTTTATTGAGCTCGTTCTTTATTAAATCATTTTTTATAGTGATCTGTAAAAGGTTTGGAAGGCACGCTGTTCTCCCGCTGATAAAGATGATGATGATGATTTGGTCATTTTAAAAGGCAATGACATATTTTGTCATTGAAGGGGAATGCCACCAATTTTACACATTAAAGTCTGTTTACAGGTGTTTGGGGAATAACTATTTCATATGTGAAATGCAAATCCTTTGTGTCTGCAGAAGAAGCTGCATGAAGTCACTTCAAGTCAGCGTCTGTCAGGGCCAGGATTCGAAATACAGGGTAGTTACTTAGAGATCATCTCCCCTAAAAGAGACACAAGCTCCCCAGACAACCCTGAGGGATTTAGGGGGAGCTCTAAAATATTGGCAATTTTGGTGCCACTGTTTTTTTTCTGAATAAATTAATATTTTCACATATATTTAGACTCCTGAAATAAATAGTGGGCTAAGAGTACAGCACATGTCAACGTGCATGTTAATTTGCGCTGAACAATTTCCAATAATTTGTGTCTAATAAAATCAATGCCATCCGTTCCTGCTCTTGCCATCCATGCACGGGGACACACTCAAGTATTGCTTAATGTTTGATGGTGTATTTGCATTGCAACATAATCTGCAGAATATTTACCATGCAGCGAGCATTGGGTGTTGTGTTGAGAACAGTCATCATGCTATGTTTTCCGTAAGACCAACATTTGAGGCTGTAGTCATGTTCACCACTGTGATGTGATGACGCCTCTGTTTGACAAAGCAACACAGATCATTGCCTGTCCTGCGCGCTGGTCGGGTCTGAATACTACAAGTTTGAAAATGAAACATAAATAAATCTGGAGGAGTGGAGTTAGAAAGACCTCTGGTCTGCAGCTCATATCTACTGCAGACCAGAGGCTCCATTAGCCGCTGCTAGCATAACACATTTTAATGTCTGAACAAACTGTCAGCAGTCAAGTTGCATTGTGGGTAATGTGGGAGCCAGGTTTTGACAAGGAAGAAGAATGTGTGAAATATATTTTCTTTTAACTCTCCATAATGAGTCAGACAATATTTAAGGAGTGCAATGCTAATTCGGTGTACTGTTTGAAGTTGACGGTGCTTGATGAGACTTCCTTCCAACTGTACGCAGACTACCGTTCCTGTGCTGGATCACAACACCTGCTCACCAAAGAGCAAGTAGGGAATACACGCACATGACAAACTCACACACTATGTATGTCTTCCTTGCATTTATTTCTTTACTTTACTCATCCTTTTGTTTTGTATAAATCCATTTGGATCTGGTTATTATAAATATTTTTGTATGAAAACACTCATATTTGACTAATATTCAGAATATGAAAATAGGAATTTGATATAGGTCATGTGAACAGCATATTCCATTTGGATATTCTGAATTAGGCCTTATTCCGATGGTAGCATTTTCCGATTAAGAAATGTGGGATGTACTGATAACATTCAGGTTTCAGGAGCCTTCTATGTACATGTGTTCAGCGCATTCCGAATATTTGTATCAATTGCGGGTTTGACGGCAGTTTGCGACTCAATACCTCTTGTCTGCTTTACGGTCAGCTCTGTAACTAGCCATCAGTTTGCAGAGCTGGAGTAGAGATGCATGCCCAAAAGGAAAGAGGGAGAAACACAAACTACTTTAAAACATTATGAAATACTTGGATATCAGCAGGTTTTTGGAGATGTGCAAATGGTCCGACCTTTTCAGGTTGAAGGAGAGAAAGAGGGAGGCTGTGTTTGCCTGGTCGACTGAAAACATCCTATTTTGAAGGCTGCATGTAAACTGGAATGTTTATTCCCATTAGCCATGTAAACTACTTAGTAGGAATATTGTTTGTTTTTATCAGAATAAGGGCAAAAAACTGAATATTTTGTACATGTGAATGTATGTCAATATGTACAATACTTCTCCCACTGCTGGCATCACCTACACAACTGGAATCCATATAAATCTATAGAGGTTCAGGCTTACGGCTTCAGTCTCAAATGGTTTTGGCTCAAATGCAAAGACCAGTTGTGAGTGTTGCGCGCATGGAGTCACTGTAAGGGACACAAAGTTTCTTCATGCAGTCTTGCTGTTTTTTGATAGAGTTGAAATTATGAAGCCATCTGCATGACCTTTTAGTAGTTTGCAAATCATGCCAGGGACGACAAGTATGGCAGCTGTTTTAAAGGTACTGGTTGCACACTAAAAGGTTCAGTCTGTGTGGAATCTCATCTAACTCTGAGATATTAAACTGTCTTGAAAATGACAGGCTCATAAACATGCAACCTTTTTTGGTGCGCAAGATTCAAAATGTAGCAAACATTTTGAAAGTGATGGGAGAGCACTGCTTGCACATTTGGGGTACAGGTCATGGGTTGGAGGGACTACATGCTTGCATGGAAGAGGTATTGGTAAGTAGGAGTAGGAGAAGTAAGGAGGAGGTGTAAGAGGAGGAAAATTAACCCAGGACTACATTAGAATGCAGGAGGAGGAGGAACAGGAGGCCAAGGTTTGTGAGAGGGAGAGAGGGCAACCCCGGCAATAAAAAGAGCCATGGGCCACAGAGCAAGGTGGAGGGAAGGAAAAGGGGAAAGGAAGACCTGCGGAAACAAAGGAAGACAGGACAAAGAGTAAAAACACCAACACTATCCCATAGCTTTGCCTTCAGCACTTTCAACCGGACCGTCGCATTCAGGTCTGTTTAACAGAAGTGTATTCTTCTGGGTTCTCTAGCTGGACATTGAAAATATTTGACAAGAGGCCAGTTGAATGTGCTGAGAGAGCTTATGAAATGTGCAGACTTAAAAGATGGGAGTGGAAATATTAAAAAGAGTCACAGGTTAATGGGAAGGAAACAGAAACATTCTCTTAGAGGAAGGGTGTGATTCTCTGAAACAGTGCAGCCTGGAGATGAATTACTGGTTTCACACAGTAGCATTTTGCAGGGCTGTTTTGATATTCACTTCCAATTAAAGGAATTGTTTAATGTCTGTGGAAATTATTCATAGTCTTTATATCTGAGATGAAGAGGATGGATATCAATCTCATACAGTACAGAGCTGGAGTCACGACATGATTGGCTTAGATTAACTAAAAGACTGGAAGCAGCGGTGAAGAGCCTGGTTCTGTCTGAAGATCAAAAGTGAACTATTTATCCACCCGGCCAGCAGCTTTGGGTAGCATCTCTGACTAAAGCATGGATTATCAGGTATGGGCAAAGATGTTGGTGTCTGTGTAGGCAATGAGCTGAAATTTGATATAAAAAATAAAACTGAATAATTAAAAATGAAGCTGAAGCTGGTGATATTTGTCTGTGGAGTGACACCTTTCACCCCATAAGCCTCGGTTATGCTTTCCGCAAGGACGGCCGCACAGACATGAGCTGACACAGAATCGTGACGAGGAAACATTTGGATCTTTGATCAAGTGGTGTACAAATATTGGTTATAGCTGTTTCAACGCACAGACATGAGAATGATATCCATCTTTCAATCTCAAGTGTAATCTGAATATGCAACATGATGTCACATAAAAGACAATACAACTGTTTGCTGTCTCCAAGGTAAACTCAACGACATTAATGCATTCTTTTTTTATTTTTATTTGATGAAAGAAAATCATGTCTGGACCATTGTCAACTTTATTGATGTAATTTAATTCGGGAAGTTTATTCTTACCCTCAAAACAAAGCCACTGCAAAACAAATACATTTGCCAAAGAAAGAAAGGCATCTTGACGTGAATAATTCAGGACCATTAAAACAAAATCAAAGGAAGCTATCTGACTCATCTGGCTTTCTCTTCATGCTTGATATCAAAGAGAAAATCCAGGTTTTTGATGTTCAGCTCTTTAATTATCTTCTCCTGCTTGAGAGTGTCTTTGAAGTCGTCACAGTTCTACTCAGGTGACCTATTACGGCCCAACGAGGCAGTTGCAACAATAATGGCAGAGGTAAAATAATGTTTTGGATGCAAATACCAGTCTGTTTTATTATGACTCATGAAGAGTTTAATTCAGTGGCTGAATGTAATGAGCATGAGCATAGAAGTGACCTGGTTAAATGACATCTAAGGTGGGTCTATTGGACAGAATCATGTCCTTGGTTCTGCTATCTTTATAACTGGCAAATAATATAGGTGGCATCTTACCCGGTTCCCTTTGAGTCCTTGTGGTCCAACTAAACCCTGCAAAAAGAAATGACAAAAAAACATTCTCTTTGCTGTGCATGTTTGTCTCACTTTGGGAAATATGCATATTTAGTACATTTTGGGAATCTTAGATTCCTCTTCAAAAGATGACATCGCTGAAGAAAGTGAGTTAGGCTCCGCTGGGGTTAGGTAAGGTCTTTATGCTGAAGGGATCCAATGTACGTGATGGCCTGGTATACCCAGATGGATAAGTGGTAATGAAATCCCCTCGACTAAACAACACATCTTTGATCAGTACTACCTCCACTATGACACTAAACACATCCTGTAGTTATCTTTGTACTGGCCACATAAATGACAGTTCTCATGAGGTTTTCATCTGGGTGAGAGGACAAACAAGCAAATGTGGACTTGTGGACTTTATGCCAGAAAGGTTTTATTTGATCCCAAGCCGTGGTATTTACCTAAACCTAACCAAGTAGGTTTGTTTGATAAACCGAAGGAGATTTCTGGCAGAAAGCCCTGATGGCAAACTTCCTCTGTGTGCAAAACGCAGTTATTGTAAAATTGTTCCCTTTGTTACAAGCATGCTGCTTCCAGTGAGATAAAAGATGCTGCCTGTTGTGATGGATATTTGAAATGTAATTAAAGACTTACAGGGATGCCTTGAGGCCCAATTGGTCCTGGCAATCCTGCATCTGCTTTTTCACCCTGTAGCGAAGAGAGAAATGTCAAATGTATATTCTCCGGAAACTATATTTATTGAAATTAAAAACAGAACAAAACACAAAGATACTCACTCTCTCCCCCTTTGGTCCTGCTGGCCCTGACACACCTGATGGTCCTATTAGACCCTTTAAAACAGAATAGGGAAAACATATACCTGTCAGCAAATACAAACAGAGTAGTTCTAGAGAAGATATCATCACCAAATGCCTCAAATCAGTAAATCAACAAGCTTTCCGGTGGAAATGAATAGATCTCACAAAAGGTAATCTCATGGACCATTAAGATACATTTTGTAGTAATCTGGAGTGACAGAAACAGGTTAGGACATCATTTTCTGTCCTGACACCTGTGGCATTAACGCACCAAGCTTGTTGACCACTGTTCAAACTGTTAAATAGGAGGGAAAATGAATAAAATGTCAACAGCTGCAGTTATCTGTCTGAGTAGCTTTCAGGATTGGAGAGGAAGACCTTGCATCTCAGGCATATCCAGAATGGGCAGTGCTGTATGGAGTACAGCGATCCAAATGTACTGTATGACATGTCAACATGCAGCATGGGCATATCTGCATGCTCCTTTTCCATAGTTCTTAGCAATGGCAACTTTGCAGCCCACTGCTGACACAGGAGCACGAGGCAAGGAAATGTTGCGGCAGCATTGAGGACTGAGGATTCACACTATTGTGGCGTTCGATATCAGACCAGATGGAAATTCAAAGCAGCACTATGCAACATTCCTCTTTAGTTATGGGAGTTTAGGGACAGACTTTAGAACATTTTAGCCTCAAGTACACAGCAAACGCAGAGTGGCCATGGTGGCTCATGAATTGTTTGGACCAATATGAAGATATTACAATTGTTCTCATAATCACAAAATGTTTATGTTGTTATCTTGGGTTAAAAAGTTCAAACATATGGTGCTTGAACTGTAAAATCTCAAAAACATATATATCCTTAATATTATTATAATAATAACTTCATCCGGAATAATAGATTTATCCAGAAAAAAGGCATTGTGCTGAAAGGGTTTTCTTAAAACTGGAAATCAGTGATTAGATCAGATTAATGTGCAGTTGTTCCTTTCATTTTCACAGCAGGGTGGGATGATGCCTGTTGAGTCACTGAAAGGCTTTTATTGTGAAACATCTGTGTAGGAAGTGTTAGGTTTCATTGAGTGGGTCTTAGCAGGTAGGAATAAAGGCAGGTCTCTGTTATAAGCCTGTTAATGCTGTTCTCTTACACTGTATGTACTATACTTACAAAAAGTAACTCTTATATATCTGACAAAATCAATTTGTATGTAATCCCCTTAATGGAGAACAAGTAAGTGTAAAAAGCACCAAACTCTGCGTAGGGAGGACGTTGTGGTGCATGAGTGGGTCTAAACACACCAGACCAGCTGAAAGCTGTTTGAGTCCTGCGTAAAACTAAGATTCAACATTGATCTATTTCTTACTTAAGTAACGTCACATCCGTAGTCATTTTAACCCAAAGAAAGACATTTCTGTAGTAACGACCTTTTCCTAAACCTAACCAAGTCATTTCCTGTTCAGACAGAAGTTTATTTTGAAAGGACTGTATGCAAGATAAAGGAGAACCGCTGTACGAGGATACATTGGCCTGTTTTGAATCCAGGTCTGGTTCTTTCTGCAGTTCAGAATTTGGAATATTTTTATATTGTTTAAGTCTATTAATCATAAAGTGTATAGCCTGACAAATATTGAGCTCTTGAGACCCTATTTTTTCTCATGAACACAAACATTTTGATAAGGATCAAATAGATCTGTTGGTGACGGATATGTTGGCATATGTTACATTTGAAAACAAATCTTGTCAGCGATCTGTGTTGGATTTACTGTTTCTAAATGACCAATGATACTGTTACATATTGGACAATATATCTGCTGATACCAGTATATCTGCTGTAAGATATTGGCCCATATGTTCTAATAACGTGTTTCAATTATGGGCTATGGGAAGCTCTTCTTCCTCTTAGTCTTTGGAATTAAGACTTAGAGAAAGAATCTTGCTTCGCCAACTTCTATGACTGCTGAAAAGGTTGTCAATAATAACCATGGGGGCATAAGGGTGATGCATAGAGTTGCCTTGTTTGCCATGAAAGTAGATTCTTCATGCCAGTGCATCCCCAGAACCCAACCCTGAACAGTGCTGTCCTCACAGAGCTACTTTAGGAAGGAATACAGACATGACAAGCAGGAAAGCAGGAAAGCAAGCAGATATGACAAGCAGACATGGCAGACATCAAGCAAGCTGTAGCAGGGAGGTGGAGGAAGAAGAAGAGGAAGAGAAGGGAGGGGGGGACTGGAACGGGACTTGTGCCACTCACCACTGGACCCGGTCTGCCGTCTAACCCATGAGCCCCCTGTATAGCGTTGTACACAGTTAGAGAGCAGAGATGATGAGGGAGATGGTAGGAGGAAGGAGGGGGGGGGGGGGGGGAGGGAAGCTGTGACTCAAGTGACATCAAAAACATTCAGATGATAACAAATAAAGGGTGAGGAAGTGGTGGAGGTGGAGGTAAAGTGAGTGAGAGTAACTGTGAGTCATGTCTTGTCCTGGTCATGGTGTGTGCAGCCCTGCTGTGGCTCATAGTAACTCTGTTCTCTGACCGCCAGCACATTCAAAGAGTTAGTCTGTCTCTCAATCATTTGTGTCAATTTATAGTAACAGCTCACAAACATGTATTTCTTTTTCTTTAAAAGATTCAGTAAACAGCTGGTCACTGCAGTTTTAGCAAACGTTACTTAAAACAGGAAGGAGCAGTGCATTTATTTGGAGCTATTTTCAGCGGTGGATTAATCCACATTTAGTGCTCTACTGAGTATTTGTGCCAGCAGGACGGGGAACGTGGGATTGAGTCAACATAAACTAGTGTCTGACTGAGATTCTCACCATTAAACACCGGCAATGGTAATATATATATATTATATAATATATAATAGCACTTCAAACAACCTGTTATTTGACCAAGAATTAAAATGTTGACTGGCAAGGTCCACAATCTTGTGTTTTCCAGAGCTTTCATTCACCACTTATGGTCTTAAAGTTAACTACGTGCACTGATGATGGCAGTGAGATACATTTGAAAGCGCCAGAAAAAAATACCCAATTACATAAAAAAAAGGAGTGTGTTGTCAAATTGGTGAATGTGTTTGTTATTTTGCTTCAGCGATGAATAAAGAAGCGTGCTGACAATACAAACACACTGAACGTCATTTGAAATCAATTCATAACACAACAGAACTTTTCAAGGCACACACAAAAATTGATGAACAAACTGGTAATTAGTAAAATGCTAATGAAACAGAATAACACAGTCAGAATGTTAAAGCTAAAATTGACCCTTTGCTATGTCCCGCCCCTCAAGCGCAGACTGGCCAATCATAGTGTAGCATCGGCCAGCTCTGACCAGGGCTCTGCTCCATAGACTCTCATCAAGGGTTTCAGATGTTCTTCATGTTGAGGCTGGTTTAGTTGATTTGGAGCTAGTCATGGTTAAACATTGTATAATAGTGAATAAAGAGGAATGTTCATTGTCTTTTGTCTCCATCACCAGGTGATGTGGTGATTCAGTGGAACTGATCTGTAGGCTTCAGCTTCTATCTTCATCTTTTGAATCTCTTTTTCTGAATCAGTTTGACATCATGTATATATCCTTCAAACACATATTCTAGACGCTTTTGTCTGCTTCTCCCCGAAATCACCTTTTCTTTTACAGAAATGAGTTCATATTTCTTCAGTGAGTGAAGTTGGTGACAGTGTGGGCTCCATGGTATAGTAGTCGTATTTGTGTCTGTAAATGTGTGTCTGGGCCTCTAATTTACAATTCAAATAACATCATGTGCTAATAGACATAAGCAGTCTTAGAAATCATCATATTTAATGAAAAAATCTCCATTTGCATGACTTGACATTACAAACCCTCAACAACATTTAGAAATGGAATTTGTGAATCAAAAGAGATTCTTATGGATCCTTTGGAGACTGTTGACTGCTGTCGTGTCTCAACTAGTATTTACAAGTAAAGGGAAGACCCAGCTCTCTCCAGCAGATAGCGATAATGAAACATGTATGGATGCGTGCACATTAATGTTTAGATTGAACAGCTGTCAAATCTGGAACTTGTGTTGGCTACGGGCTGATTACCTCTTACTGTGTGGTGTTTGATTCATGCTATAAATGATGCATCAATGTGCATGCATGTAAGTATCCACTATCCAGTTATAATATAGTTAAGTTAACACTTATACGTTTTTTTGTCTCTGTGGCACCCATCAATGTTACCAGAGCGTTGGATACAGCTGCAGTAAAACAGTCTCAAACTGATTGTAAATTAGAGGAACATATACAGAAACAGATGTACAGATACAAATCACTCTGCATTTATTTGTGCATTGTGTTTTACGCATTGTGTAACTTGACATTCGTTTGTGAATACTTGACTGATATAAGACTATTTTAACACCGTAGCATGTTGTCTTGTTTTATTTGGGAGCGTGTCTCTTTATGACCTGTACGTGTTGCTAAACTGGTAAATGTGTTGCTTAATTTGCTAGATTTATTTATTTGCAGTTGTTCCTTTCATTTTCACAGCAGGGTGGGATGATGCCTGTTGAGTCACTGAAAGGCTTTTATTGTGAAACATCTGTGTAGGAAGTGTTAGGTTTCATTGAGTGGGTCTTAGCAGGTAGGAATAAAGGCAGGTCTCTGTTATAAGCCTGTTAATGCTGTTCTCTTACACTGTATGTACTATACTTACAAAAAGTAACTCTTATATATCTGACAAAATCAATTTGTATGTAATCCACTTAATGGAGAACAAGTAAGTGTAAAAAGCACCAAACTCTGCGTAGGGAGGACGTTGTGGTGCATGAGTGGGTCTAAACACACCAGACCAGCTGAAAGCTGTTTGAGTCCTGCGTAAAACTAAGATTCAACATTGATCTATTTCTTACTTAAGTAACGTCACATCCGTAGTCATTTTAACCCAAAGAAAGACATTTCTGTAGTAACGACCTTTTCCTAAACCTAACCAAGTCATTTCCTGTTCAGACAGAAGTTTATTTTGAAAGGACTGTATGCAAGATAAAGGAGAACCGCTGTACGAGGATACATTGGCCTGTTTTGAATCCAGGTCTGGTTCTTTCTTTATTTGCAGATTTCTTGTTCTAAATGTTGGTTATGTGCTTCAGTGTATCTCACTGGTCAGCTGGTTAGGGTATACTTCTTGCCCATAATGAAAGGTTACTGTATTATTTTAACAATACAATATTGCATTCAATATTGGTAGTTTGACATAAAAAGAGGATTGACTGTGCAATGATCTATTATATATTGCTATCAAGGTCAAGGAAGAGAAGGTTTTTACGTGACAGCGACTGTGTAGATACATGTTTTTGTTAATGTTAGCGTAAACCAAGAACAACAAATTGAAACCCAAAGTGCTCGACACCATATAATAGTAGAGTATAAAAGAACATTGAAAACAGCCCAATCGTAATTTGAATAACATTTTGAGTAAATATGTCCACACAAGCAGAACATTTTTTAGATTTGGAGTGTTATGTAAATGATTAACTTCCTTTGAAACAATCCACCCTTCCAAACAACACTTTAACAGGCTTATGATGACAGAAGCAACATCTCAGACATGAAACATCAGTCAATAACAAATGCTTGAACTAGGATATAAACAATATGGATTTTTAAGGTTGATAATCCCTAAATAATCAAAATGGTCTCAGGAAACTTAACAGGATCTAACACAGACAGAAGATAGAAGGTACAGGAAGTACAGTGTACTTACAGGGAGTCCAAGATGGCCTCTGTCGCCCTTGTCGCCCTTCTGACCCGACGCTCCCTTTTCTCCTCTAATGCCTATGCCTGGTTCTCCCTGATACACAGAGTAAAATGTAAATGTATCCTCACACCTTCATTCATTGAATAACTATGATGCATGTATACAACATGTGAATGGAAGCCTATTTAATAAACGTAGGAGCTGTTAGATATTATTTTATAGTAACAATATCTCACCTTAGGCCCTGAAAATCCTTGAGATCCCTGGATGGAGCAAAAACAGTGAGATTACTGACACCATTTTTACTGTATCCCAATTGTTGAAATTTACCAGTGCACTGGTACATTTGAGGCCCACCAAGATAAATAGTGCAAATACAAGTTCGGCGTGATTAAGCAAACTCTACTGGTGTGGCTTCAGTTAATGAACAACATATCCTTTTATTTCCCTTATTTTCTTAATTCAAACTCAGTTGTATTTCTCCCTGTCCAACAGATTAAATGACTATGAAGTGTTGAACAATATTGTTAAACATTTGTTAAAAGGTAAAAATATAAATCACAAAGAAATCACAATTCCCTTATATGGAAATAAAAATATATTGTTTATGATGCCTGATCATTATTAAATAAATAATAAAGGTATTTAGAATTTTCTGCAGGATTCGTTGCAAAGGGAAATGATGCAAATCAACGAACACTTCCCCAACCCAAAGAGAAGATGCCAGGTACACACCGTACACTCAAGAACAGAAAATAATAGTGATAACATCTTTTTATATATATTGTAGATATAAGATTAGACCTGTTAGAACTGCGTTGGGAGGTTGCACTTGATTGGCAACCTTTCACTCTCCGTTTGCAAATGTTAAGGTGTGACACTTGCAACTTGATCATTCTTATTGGCTCATTACATTGAGGGAAGTCATGTACCATTCAGTATATCTGTCAAACTTCACCCTGAGGCCAAATTAGCCAAATGAACTGGAAACACTTTGAAAGTGTTTGGTGCGTTTAAGCATGGGCTAGTGTTAAGGTTCAGTGGTTGAATGGCATATTTGACTCACTGCTGGGCCAACTGGTCCTGAAGGTCCTGGGGGCCCTGGAGGTCCATAGACCTAAATACAGACACATACAAACACAGGCAAAAGGTTTCAATTCAGAAAATGTTTCTCATAAAACCTGCTGTGCTATAATTTACCAGGAATTGCACAAATCAGACCTGCGGGTTAATGACTAATCCTTACCATTTCTGACCTTCCTCCTTCTCCAGATTCACCTTTAGGACCCTGTGAAAATAGGTGGCAAAGACACAGAGGGTCACGTTCCCAAGTCAGACAAACTATTAAGTGAATGAAGAATGAGACAACACAGCACTTTTTCACACAGCATTTGGGGTGAACACAAAATATATTCTACTGTTCCCCCTTTGCCAGGTCAGACACTGCATCCAGAAAGATGCAGCCTGAGGGCACCATTGCGTACCATTGAGCCAGGTAATCCAATCGGGCCATGGGCCCCTGTAGTCCCCTTTTCACCCGTAGGGCCATCTAAACCCTACAGAACAAGAAAGGGGAGATGGACATCACGATAACGGCAGAGCGCTTGAATTTAGGGACTGAGGAGTTAATCTTCATGTTTGAATCAAAGCATAAATAACAAAGCAGAACGTTTTCTTTTCATCCAATTTTAGTATCCATAAACAAAAGCTTTGCACCAACCAGCACCCGGGCCAGTATACGTCAATTGGGGTTCATTCTTATTTGAAATAAAACATTGTTATATATTTTGCTTTCAAGCTAAGTTTGCGCTGGGGAAAAGAAATGCTGTTAAGAAATGTTACCTGCAACCTATGGTTTATAAACAATTATTTAATGCGCTGACAAATGTTGAATGCTTGGTTTTCCATACTTTGATCTGTTAAATAAATAATGTTCGGTCCCATCATGCCCTAGCATGGCACCTATTTGTGTTTTACTTGTGTGGGTAGCGAACGTCTTGTTGTTAGAAACCTGTGGGAGTGGGAGTGGGAGTGTTGTGTTATAGATTAACAGCCCATTTCTACATGACCAATAATGATTTCAATTTACTAAGTACTGTACATGGGTACAAATTTGAGGTTTGCGCTACTTTATGCTTCTACTCTACATTAGTTTAGTTACATTCAACTGTATTAAATGTAATGTGTTTTATTATATTCATTTATAAATTTGATGGAGCTTTTTTATATTGTTGCATTGGTACTTTGACTTTAATAAAGGAGTTGGTTAGTTCTTCTCTCACTTACCATCCTCCTGCAGGCTCATTCACACATTCCCACAACATGTTCATACAATGTTCATACAGTCGGCAAACGTTACTTAAGCACTGCACAATCCAAGTACATGGTGGGACTGTATAGGATGGGCCCTTGAAGACATTTCTTAAAATAGAAAATGATGCATTCAGCAATAACATACAAAGAGATTTCTTAATTAGGGGTGTTGTGAAGGCCCTACTTCGCATTCAATCTCATTGTTGTTGGGCCAGCCCAAGACAGCATGCTCAAACAAACAAAACAAGATGAACACACAAGAGCAAAATAAATGTCTCCCTTAATAAGTAACGTAGCAAACTGTCAACCGTACATATATACAGGATACAGAAGAGCAGTTTTAACTAAAGGCTCTCAAAGTAACACCGGGCTACAAATAGCATAGCATTTTATATGGGGGCACATTTGGGATCCATGCTGCAGTGAATTAAAAGCCGAACACAGTGTCAATCCTCGGGTCCCCTCCAAGCTAGTGAGTCTCTAATTAGATAATGAGAGGGCAGCTGGAAAACCCAAGGCCTTCCCTCTGGATAATGACAGATGTGAGACTGGCTTTGGTCAGGGAACCCCAGGCAGTGATGTGATGTGGTGTGGTGTGTGGTTAACACAGTCACTCACAGGTGATCCAGATGGACCCATGTCTCCCTTGTCCCCTTTGGGTCCAGAGAAGCCCATGACACCACCCTCCCCTCTGGGACCTTCAGGACCGGCTGGGCCTGCAGGACCGGGCTCTCCAGGCTTCCCCCTGGGCCCCTGAAAACACAATAGGTCAAGGTCACCTCACTTAATTTTACCTGATAGAAGCTATGTTAAGATTCAAAGATCATTTATTGTCATTATGCAACACAAATACATACACAACAAAATGCAGATGTAGCCCATTTCCAACACAAGAAAAACAAGACAAAAAACTAAACAAGTTGCATCAGGAAGAACGCAAACAGCAGCAACAGAAACAATTCTCTGGTCGGATAACATGGCTGACATCTTAACATTCAAAATATTCAACATCAGGAAAAAAGTGAAATCAAAAATGTGAGCTTTAATCATCATTCATCACTCCAATCAATTGACTACTATCACAATGTAGATCTATGAAATAATTCAACTGCCTGTCTGGTAATATGAAGTACTGATAACGTATTACCTTATCTCCGTCCAGTCCTGGAGGACCTGGCAGACCAACTTCACCCTGAGGACACACCAAGGCTGTATTACCTACTAGGCAAAGCATGCAACTATTTATAATACTTACACACAGGATTCAACAACTCTGAAAAGTCATCATGGCAGCAACTATTTTATCTTTCATCGCAACAATGGCAAGGTGAACTGTAGAAATACACTATTGAAGTTACAAAGTAATCCAGCAGGAGTTTGGGTTTCTATGTATTTGATTGGCCGCCAATGCGGCACCTTGCTGGATGATGCTGCAATGCATTGCTGTAAAAGTTGAGCCAAGTTCAACTTCTTTGCCAGAGGACCCTGCATTTTGTTCTGGAGCACTTTGCATTGGCACTAGTGGAGTAAGGTAATACAACGGGCCCCAGGACACACTGTTATGGCGGGGCCAGTTACTTTCTACTGCTTTTTCTTTGAAAGGCATGAATGCTCACTGGGCTGGCAGATGTGCTCAGCACTTCAGTCTTGACAAATTTGTGCCTAAACTAGGTAGAATATATTGTATAGTCTTGTCACATGATCAAATAGAGACTAACATCAACATACATATTACCCATCATCATGTCTGTATGAAAAAAAATGATTTTTCATTTAATTGACTAGTATATTTTTAGTATTTAGAGTTTATGTCGAATAAGCATATCATCTTTTTATAGATTTCTACTGACCATTTTACAAAAGGAACAAAATAACAAATGGAAACCAGATATGGGTTCACCTTTTCTTTTTCAAATGTGTGTTATATAATGTGAGCTCTTCATGCGCATACAGGCATATTTTCAAGGTTCTATTTCCTTTAGAACTCGTGCATCACCTCACACATTGCCGAAAGGCCTATTCTCTCCATACATGCTGGCCTCATCTGGTGGCGTAAGAAATACAAACCGTCTGACTGATATCATTTAAATTAAGTTAGATGTGCTTCGACCCAGGGCACATGCCTTTTATGCTTTAACATTCTATTTTCTACTATTTAGGTATGTAACTCAAGCTGTTTTCATACACTGTTCATAGCTACTGTATCTACGAAAAGTGATGCACTATAATTCGTATAACCCACATGTATGATTTGTAATTACTACAAATAATCATGATCTTTTCCTGAGCCCAGTCACTCTGGCTATGGGACAAACACAACATTAACAAACACACCCCAAAACAACATCTTTATTTTCTGAATGTAGGAATTGTGGCTCATCTTTTACATGCAGTGTGTAATGAAATAGTGTTAGAACACAACGTGTTAATTGTCATATTAAAATCTCTCCTACTTTGGTACCAGGGAGTCCAGGGGCCCCTGAAGGTCCAGGTAATCCAGGGGGGCCCTAGGAGGAGAAGATATGACGTCATTAAATAGAACTTTTACTACTGTTCTGCGCTTGGACATGTGATGAACCCTAGAATGTACTTACCATCAGGGGTATGTTGCGTATATCCTGTGGAGGAATGTTAAATGTTACAGTATTCGTTTACTCTTTACTGTTAATACATGAAAGGAAAATTGCTACTAAATATGAGTTACACATACATTTTCATTGTTGTGGATTTCAGCCTTTCCTGGCTCCCCAGTTGGGCCTGGAGGACCCTATGAGGTGAAAAAAACAAACATTTGTTAACGACATCATTATGATTATAAATATACATTTTGTGTCAATATTTGCAACGAGGACTCTGCCAGTCCCCACTTACTCTTGGTCCAGCTGGGCCGTCAGGGCCTGCTTCCCCCTAGAGGTTAGATGAAGGTATGACACTTAGATTCTCCATAAACACTCTCAACTTGTGTTATCATTTGGAAAGTCTTCCCATTATGCTGTTTTATCTCACCTTGTCTCCCTTATCACCCGTGTCACCCTGAAAGATAAATATACAGTCACTTCCATAGACACTAGCTTTTGTTAAAGTGTTACTTAATAATGATTGATGGAGGCATTGCTGTACATGCATGTATCTATACTCTAATAAAACTATTGTCCTTTACCTTTATTCCCATTAGGCCTGGCAGTCCTGGTGAACCAGGTTCTCCTTTAATTCCCTGGGCTACAATGCTCGCTTCTCCCCTCTCACCCTGCCACACATAGAGAACAAAGTCTTAGCTGAACAAAGTACGACGTGTTAACCAGACAAGAACAATAATGAATAGAGATTGACTGAAAAACATTGATTTTTTATGTCCAATATGGTGCTGAGACATAAAAAGTAGGATCCACCGATAGAATTTGAAGAAAAAGGAAGTTAGTACGCTAGTAAGTGCTTATGAGTCGAGATTATTTGAGCATTTCTGTACATTCCTACAGATCACAACATATCCAAGACAATCCATTCTTCTTTGATTCAGACTGAATCAAAGAATGCATGTATGAGTGTTCTTAGAAATGACAAATGGTATGATATGGTTTGCACAGTGCAACAATAAAGAGTTAGCACCCCGATTCTGAAGCAGTCATTTAAGATGACTCATTCTGCCATCCACAGACACCAAAGCACTCCAACAAACGACAAGGGAAGCACAGTCTGATTTGGAGCTTTGGCCCATCACAAACACAAAACACTGATGCGATGAATGTCTGACGATACAGATGTCCAGTTATTAGAGGAATAAGGGTGACTGACTGAAGGACAACCAGACAGTAAGGGTGCTCATTCCATTCCAGGCCTACCCTGTAGCCCCTCTTGCCTGGGATGCCAGGGGTACCGGGGAGGCCAGCCTTGCCCTTTGCAGTAAAAGAAAGACAGTTATGACCCACTGATCTGATTGGGTATGTAATAACTGCCACACACACTGCTCATTAATGACTTTACCTTTAACCCAGAAGTGCCCGGGAAACCTGTCTCTCCCTACGATGGCCAAGTTGGCATAAAGGTCAAAGATGGTGGAAAATGAAAACAATTGTCAGACAGTTTTTTTCAGGATATTGAAAAAGACATGCAGACACATCCAGAAAGCAATTACACATGCAATACATGGATAGAGTACTGAATGGGCTAACTGGGCACAAGAGAAGTCAATCAAATGACTCCAAAGACATAAACAACCATAATGAGATGCAAAATGACTACAAAGAGAAGTAAAAAGACTGCAAACAGCATCTCTGGGTTGTTTTTGTGTCTCTGACAGTTTGGTAGTACTGGTTCACTGCAGAATATAGCTGCAACACACACACACACAACAGCAAACTGACTACAAAACATGCTTCTCTCAGACTGGGTGTGTTTTCCTATGCAGGAGGAGTGGGAGCCAGGGGCCCAATTTCTCATTATCTGCCCATGTAAGAGTATACCGTGAAAGGAACCACACTTGAGCCTTTTAGTTTGTCTGTGTTCTTGCTCCTCTTTTTAAAGATGAGGAACAGCCACAAAGCACAGACACAGCTGGATGGTAGAGGGAGTTTCTACAGTCCTGTTTTCCCTATAGTGGAATCGGTAGGCTGTCAACTCTGTGTCTGATGATACTTGAATGACAGAGGATAGCAAGTTAATATTAAGTGTTTTCGCAGAGGGCTGTGATTTGCTCTGTATAGCAACGTGCAAAAGGGAGACAGAAGATGCAGGAACCATTTGAACAAGCTCCATCAAATTAGCACTAAAATACAAAAAAGACAACATAGCGAATATTTCGCTTGCTTAAATAAAATTACATTGACTAACCTTCATCTTTGTATCATTAGCATGCATTTGGTCATATATAGAAGACAAGATGTCAGAAGAAGGTGAGAGCTTTATCCTGTGATTAATTTAAAGAAATGTATGCTATGGATTACCCACATTATCATACAACTTTTCTGATCTATCGCTGTATCTACTAGGCCTACTAGTGCCACTGTAGCTCATTCTAACACTGCTACTTCTTGCCTCTTAACCAACTTTTCTTACAGCACCATTGAGACAATACAACAAGCATTCATTCTTGGATATTGTCATTACTGTATCTTGAGTACTGAAGGTCTTTTCCAGTTTTAATCACATGTAATTTATGATTAGGATGGAGATTAAAGGGGCCACAACAGGACAGAGTGTCCATTGGCATACAAGAGTTTGTCGCCAGATAAAAGCCATGCTGGATCTCCATTATCCCCGCTACCCTCAGAAGTACCTGAGTGGGGATGGCGCTAAATGCACAGAGGGGTTCATTAGAGACGTTCCCAAAGAACCAACTGCCCCAAACAGGAAACAGCATCTCTCTTCGATCCATGACTGCTCAAATCAGCTTGTAGCATTCCTCTGGTCCTGGAAAGTTTGTCCTTCATTCTATTTTAACATCTCTCTTTCCATGACATGGGTGGAGGCCCAGATGGACCCTGTCACACTGGCATGCCTTGTCTTGATTTATCAATATGCTAATCTCTTTTTTGAGGGCATGCAGCCAATGGCTTTTCACTTCAGAGGAAAAGTACGGAGGGATGAGTTTGAACCAATCCCTCACCCTCACACTTACAGGAACTGTAATCATCTTCCTATGATGCTGCAGGATCACTTGTTTTTATTCTGTTTGTACTGAAGCCAAGTCGTTCTGTTACACTCAGTTTCAGAGGGAGGACATGGAGACGCAGCTACTCATTGACAGTTTTGGTAATGATTTACAAGGAGAAGTTCCATGTGTACACTAAACAGTGAACTGGTATGCTTGGTAACAGATGGACAGGATTAGGTTTAGTCGAATGCATCAGTGTCATGATACAAAGTTCCTATAACATTAAGAGCACTTAACAGTTATACATCAGTGAGCCAGTGTCACTACTGCCAAATATCATAGAAATAAGGAATTTTCCAGAAAATATTGATTGTCAAATATATCAATGCCACATGGTTTCAAAGAAGCACCTTTGCCTAACGGTCAAGACCAATCAAATATGTTTTGCTCAGATTTCCAACAAGTAAACAAGAAAATATGTGTCAATGAACAGTTTCATTGTCTCTCAACTGAGTACCGCTACTTATGTATATATATATATATATATATATATATATATACAGTTATTGTATATATAACTATATATATATATAAGTGTCAGGCATACTGTGCTATATTCCTGTTCAAACAAGCCACGATTGGAGGCAAACGTGCAGTTATGTGCAATATCTTGATAAATAGTCACTCCTGTATTGGTTCTTGCCTGCCTGTATCCTGTTCCTGACTCTAACCCTTCACATGTTAACCTGCTCAAGATCTGCTGCTTGTGTTTAGTTATGTTGCCAGTTTGTGACCCGACTTCCGGCCTTTGTGTTTTGGGATTTCTGTTTGTGTGTTTGTACAGCCTTTTGCTGCCAACTGTAAGAGTTCATTGACCGTTCACTACAGTGCTATATTCATTCTGCTCTGCCTTAGCGACTGCATTCAGGTGCTCTTTCCTCTTGCTTGTCGATAGAATGTGACATTGCATTTCTGCTTATTCCTCTACGATCCTCTCAAAATGGTCTGTACAAAGCTGGGGACGTATTGGGGGGGGGGGGGTAGGTATTTTGCTAATTTGCGCTCATACTACCAACAGTAGTTAGTAGTACTTTTCATTCAGAATTCTTTTTTCTCTCTCACATTTAAAAGGGTACATCCTCTTGAGACCATACAGACAAGTGCCAAGTATTATACATATTATAGAATATAATGCAGGATATTAGGCTTAAGAGTGCTAGTAGTAGAACATTCATGGGGTGCACCAAAGATAAATGCTTCAAGGAATCTTCCTCTAGGCACCATGAATATTTGGACAAAATAGTTGTATCTTGCTCTGGACCAAAGGACAAATCTAACCCAACCTTGAGATTCAGATTTCTTAATAAAAAAGGCTAACTGTTAAATTAAGTGATAGAGAGAGATAACACGAAATGCTGCATACAGATGTATGGCCACTTTGAAGACTTATAGAACACAGTGGGTGATTGGGGAACTTAACTGCTGTCTTCCCCTCTTCTCATAATAGTTCTCCCAGCTGGGTAGCTCATTGATTTTCATTTAAAATGTTAAAAGGCAGAGATACCTTTTTATTTGGTCAAAGAAGTGTGATTGTTGGCACACACTCTCCTTTGTTGTGAAATCCACACTCTCTGTCATCGCATGTTGCTGTTACCAGAGGTAAAGATGGAGCTTATTAGATCAGTCTATAGCGAAGCAGTAGAGTAATTCACCACAGTGACGAATGGGACAAGGTCTCGAGGTGGTAGTTGGTCTGCTTCCTTCATGGAAGTCATTATTTATGCCAAGACCTCTACCTGGCCCAATTTATTTCGCTCAGCTCTCTGAGATTATATATAGAACAGACTTCCCCTGGGTTGATGAAAGCCTCAACTCCTTATGTGACCGTACCCTAACGTTGAAGGATCGGCCTGCAAAAGCTATTTCACTTTATTATTAAACAGTAAAAGCTTTCCAGATCCCTGCTTCCTATGGATACCAACGAATGCGCACTTTCTTTGAAGTTTTCTGCTTTTTACTCCCCCACTCCATTTGTCCATTTGTTAGGTTTAATGGAGAAAACACACATATGACTGCCACTGCTACTGCCATGCTACTGTAGCCAAAGAAGCTGTTGCTGCAGGTCAGCTGGGACTGGGACTCCTCTGTGTAGTCTGCATAAAATTGGACAGATATATTATATCCATTAATAAGAGGGCCTTTAACCTGCATTCTTTCTTGTCAGGGGGTGACTCCTCTGGTTGCAAAAATAAGTCTGATTGTATAGAAGTCTATGTGAAAATGACCCTATTGTTTATTACCTCAGTAAACATTGTAACCTGAGTTTATGGTCTCAATGGCTGAAGTCTTCTTCAATACAGCATGATGTTCATTGAGTAGACTATGGTCCCATTTAGAGTCAAACAGACCATAAAGCAGATTATACTTTAGGGCGGGGCTACACAGACAGGTTGCTTCAAAACCATAGTCCACAAACCAATGGGTGACGTCTGGTGGTGTTTTGAACTATGGAGTGCCCAGAGACTGTTATAAGAAATGGACGTAGTCACCGTGACGTCACCCGTTAGTTTGTTGTCTCATGAACACTGAAATGTCCCTATTAAATAGGATCCTACCAATTTAAAATAGAACCAAAAAGGCCAGATTAAACATCACGACAAAAAAAGAAAGATCCCCAGTGCACGTGCACTATATGTATTCTTGCCAGGTAAAGCCTCTAAGATTAAAAAACGTAAGGGCCGGGGTGTTAAGAGCCATAATATGGAGTATACTATTGAAGTATAACTCCATGTCCTCTCAAATGGATTTAAATTCATGATGGATTTCAGGTAACTTTTGAAGTACCTTTCCACTTAGAGATACATTTTAAAGATGTTTTAATCCACACTCCAGCAGCCACGTCTGTGATCTCGCCATGCATAAATAGATCTTGACACTCCACACACAAACTCCATGCTTGGCTTTCGCTCTACCTTCTCTCCCCTCTCTCCAGGGAAACCCCTCTTTCCTTCATCTCCCTACAGAGTGGATGGAAACATCAGCTCAGAGATCAGACATACCCTTTCAACCAGGGTCAAATCAAAAGACAAGCAGAGGCTCAGGGGGAAAAGGGAGTATTCCTTCTAGACTGACAGGAGGAGATCTACATTTTCAGAGATGACATCAGGGGCCTCCTATCATGTTGGTCCCTGGACAGAAGCAGCAAGAAGTTGCCTTGTCAAGAAATTAGTAGCAAGTGGAGGGGTGATGCAAGTAAGGCAACTTAATGTTAACCCATTTTGATTAACATGGAGACGTAAAGTTTATTCTAGATCCAGATCATGACTCTATGATCATGTTTTCAGTTAAAGGCTTGTCATATAGGAACAAATCTTGCCATTCAACATTTGCTAAGGGTATGGTAAGGCCATAGCAGAACCTTAATGCTAACCCCAAGGTTGTGATAACCCTTTTCTCTGCTGAATGAAGTGTCTTTCCAATAAACTACAAATCAAAACTCCCAAACTTAGATCATGATTAAGTTAGCAAGAAGATTCTGTGTGAGCAAACTGTCTACACAGGGCGTTTAGATCTTCTATTCTTTCCAAAGAATTGACAGACAGAATAAGGAATACAAGGTCCGTTACTCTGTTAATACATCCATGTCAGTCTAAAACACTAAGACACAACTGGGCCGTAGCTACTACTGACCTCAGGTAGCATTTTATCATTATTTGTTTTTGATATAAATGTGGAGGTTTTAATTCCTGAAAGCGCAATTTACTTTTTATAGCTAATAGTTACAGACTATTACATTTTAAATGCCCCAAAAGTTTAACAAAACAATTCTAACTCAAGGTCAGTAACTAGCTTGTGACTTATTGGATTTGACAATCTGGAAAAATCTATTGTTCTAAAGCTGAAAACTGATTTTTCATTTCCTCAAGAAAGTGAACATCTTGCAGAAACACCGTTTTATGCATCTGTATGTATCTTTGTGAGCAAACTCCATCTACTAATTAAGATGATCAGATGCATTTGAGAAAAACAGTAAGTGGATCTTCAGAGAAGATTCTTTTGTCGGTACAAGCACAGGTTGTTTTTGGTGTGTTTAGAGGAGGGGATAGGTCTCAGGACGTCAGCTTTTCTAAAATCTTTGCCCTGAATAGAACATAGCCAGTGGGGTGTAACTTTCATTGGCAGCTGTTCCTACTATTTTGAGACTCTTAAGAAAAATGAAAAGGTAAAAAATCTTACCTTAATTCCTTGGTCTCCCGTAAATCCCTGTGAAGCAAAGCAGAGGAAAATATAGTAAATGTAACAACTGACAACAATCAATCCACTAGATGGAGCAGGAGATCCTCTAGGAGCATTATGGGGAGCAGGGAGGACTGTGTCCAAAACCTCACAGACTGGATGTTTAAACTGAAGGAGCATTTGCATTTGCAATTTGTTGTGCAACCTCTGAAACAAAAAGCCCGCGTAGGCCTCTTCTGTGTCCTCTTAGTGACCCTCAACTCGGTTGCCTGATGTGCTCATAAAGCTCATGGCAGAAAACAGATTCAGGGTTCTAGGCTGAGTTCATGGGAAAACAAAGTGAGACGGATAATGATTAAAGTTTACAAGGCAATAATCTGCACAGAAGCTCGCAGCAACACAGTTCTTCCAGTGGTCCTGTCCTCAAAACTTCAGGCTGAATCCCTTTTACAGAGAGCCATGTTGTAGATATTACTGCAGTTTTGTTGGGACAGCAGCAGCCAAACTGTTGGATGATACCCAGATGACTGAGATGTTTCACTTAATCTCAGCAGAGTAAAGTAGAAGGGAACAAGTAAAGGTCATGAGTTAATGAACATATGACGTATTGATTACATCTCTACATTTTATAATTTACTTCAACACTAACTCAACACTGTTGCAGTTGAGTTTTCTAAAGACCAACATCAAGTTGGAAGGTGTTATTTAGCATAACTTAACAAAAATGATGGGTGGAATCGTTAATGCTCTACTAATAGTTCTCTGAATTAACAAACACAACAGCGTAATGTAAAAGGTCTCATTTGTGTATTGCCAAAACCAGAGGATCATCACCAACTCTGCAGCAATCCATTTGTGGAAATGTATCCATTTGTACATGTAGCTACATATCCTAGAGTTCCCCACACACTGTGTGTGGTAATATTGGATTCAAACGATGGTTTCATCCCAAGCCAACATTTGATCATCCCGAGCAGACAGTATACACTTGTATGATCACAACCAATGTTTTTCCCCGAGGCTTTGCAGAGGGGATGTTATGTGACTACCAGGAGTAACAAAGAAAATGCTGAGGTCATAAATGGGACTACAGTTCCGATTAGCTCTATGGAGCTTTTCAGCTCCTTATAGCTCACTGTTTTGGTTTTGACAGTCTGCAGCTGTTGAACCAGCAAGCTAACAGCAAGCTAGCAGGAGAGTGGACTTCCATTGATCAGCTGGCCAGAAACATAACTCCAAATGAATGCTGATGTGGCTCTGAGTCTACTGAATGTGTAAATAGGCAACTGTTTGCCAACACGTCAGAGCCATAGACTGCCTAAGAAGTGGACATAGTCACAGTGACGTCCCCCATCAGTTTGTATAGACGACCGTTTTGAAGCCTTGAGTTCGGTATTTTGGGCTACCCCATCTTGGTTTTTGGCCATGCCTTCTTGTTTTTATGCAACAAGAAGTGACACGAGAGGGTGCAGTACAACCGAACACTGACTAAGACATATTTAGACCAAAATGTTACAATTAACCTCCAGGAAGTGAAAACACACAGTGAAAGGGTTAAGTTGTAAGATGACAACGCCGTGGTAGAGACCCGGGTTACGTTTGACATAGTTATAGTCACAGTCATTCTAAAGACGACTCCATATACAATTTTGGCAAACTTTAAAAAAATATTGTTATGAAAGTTCAAATATGAGGACATTGTCAGTGTGTTCTTATATAAATCGAGCTGACTTTCCCTTTGATTTTTTGTAAAATAACTTTACTGTAAAATGTAAAATGTGACATGGCTACAGTCAGGGTTATTCTGAAGAGGACTTTTGAGAAAATTGAGCCAAACATGCTCTGTCTCTTCTGTGCATGCGTTGTCAACATTTTCTTTTTTTTATGTGACGTGAGAGCATGAATAAAGTGTCAATTGCAAGATTTTCATGGTCAATGCGTTGGCAGCAATAAATGTCAGACAATATCCATCAGCCACTCTGGACATTCCAGCTTAGAAAATCTCACAGCTGAGACAAAATAAAACCTTTTTAAGACAACTGGTCTTCCTAACTGCAGTTTCTCCAGAGCCCCATTTGTGTTTGATGTTTATCTGTCCTACTGGAGAGCAATTACTGCTTTTGTTCCTTTTTATCTGCGGACTTCACAATAACCCATAATCTAGTAAACTTTTATGTGTAAGTATGGATTTTAAAGTACATTTGATGTGAGAGAGAGAGAGATGAAGCAAGACCCGCAGCGCTGTAACTAACATTAAAGTTATGAAAACAGGTGGAATACCTTTGAGCCTTCAGGGCCTAGTGGGCCAACATCACCTTGATCCCCCTGTGAAGGGACAGAAGGGACAATATTATACCTTCACACTGATTCACAGAAAGTTGACGAAAAGCCAACAGACAGCAAAGGGACAGATGATTTGCTGAAAACATGTCTTCCTGAGGCGCTCCTGTCTGTCGTATGTCTTCTTTCCTCTAAATTACCAGCTTACTTGAAAACTATAAAATGTTTTATTCACCAAATCAAAGCAACCATAAATCAAACACAACTTCCTTCTGCCACTGCATTAATCCCTGCAGGTACATGATAACAGAAGGAAATAAATGGTTATTGTTTCATGATTGTCATAGAAAATCCATCTATTACTCAATGGATAATGTGCACAGATTGTGTATAGATAGATTGTGTACTAGAATAATTATTTCCTAGCCAATCCAACCACATCCTGGATTCAACTGACCAAATTATTTTTCAAAAGTGTAATTCAGAAGACCGCTCACCTTTTGTCCCGGCACACCTGACTCCCCCTATAAAGATAAAACAAACTGTGTGCATAAAAAGTACATATCCAGCCAGTGTAACAAATGCAGTATTTTAACTTGAAAAGTGTACAGAAAGCAAGTGACTGAGGCTTGGTTTGAAGGCTTCAAATGCATGCATGTAGGTTGGGGTTGGTCTGAATACATGGTGACCTGATCCCTGTTTCATGGCTGGTTTTATTCGGGCTTTGAGTGTGTTTGTCTGTAATAACTAATAGTCACCATGAGAGGTCACTGTGATGCCAATCATGTTTTCTAGAATTGTAATTTTGCTGTTTGGATAAGAAGAAAAAAATGTTTACCTTCAGTCCCGGTAAAAGCTGCAGAAACAATGTAGAAATCACAAGGAGGTTAATATCACACAACACATTTTCTCTAATGAGAAGATTCTGTAAAAATAAAGGTGGACGACTCAATGAACCCCAGCTCACCCGTGGGTCTTTTCCTGGTTTGCCTGGTTCACCAGGCTTACCCTGTATGAAAACAGCACAAACTCTTTACACAGAATCAACAAGACAATCTACAATACCAGATCGTAAAAGCAACTATGTAGGGCTGCAACAACGAATCGATAAAATCGATAAAAATCGATTATTAAAATAGTTGGCAACGAATTTCATTATCGATTCGTTGTGTCGCGCGATTATTACGCCACTCAATAAGTCGCGGAGATGTTTGCCTCTCGGCGCCCCTCGATGCTCTTAACTGAGTGTCCCGCGGGGTCCGAAGCTTTGCTTTAAAAAATGAGAGTGTTCAAAGCAGGCCCGGTCGCCTGAATACCGCAGTTAGGAATAATGGAACAGGACTCCGGTTCTATTTTGTGGGTTTTTCTCTGAACTGGGGCCATGATTAAGAGGGACGGCCGGGACACTTCGTATTGTGCCGCTAGAGGTGAAATTCTTGGACCGGCGCAAGACGGACGAAAGCGAAAGCATTTGCCAAGAATGTTTTCATTAATCAAGAACGAAAGTCGGAGGTTCGAAGACGATCAGATACCGTCGTAGTTCGACCATAAACGATGCCAACTAGCGATCCGGCGGCGTTATTCCCATGACCCGCCGGGCAGCGACCGGGAAACTAAAGTCTTTGGGTTCCGGGGGGAGTATGGTTGCAAAGCTGAAACTTAAAGGAATTGACGGAAGGGCCCCACCAGGAGTGGAGCCTGCGGCTTAATTTGACTCTACACGGGAAACCTCACCCGGCCCGGACACGGAAAGGATTGACAGATTGATGCTCTTTCTGGACTCTGTGGGTGGTGGTGCATGGCCGTTCTTAGTCGGTGGAGCGATTTGTCTGGTTAATTCCGATAACGAACGAGACTCCGGCATGCTGACTAGTTACGCGGCCCCGTGCGGTCGGCGTTCTTCTTAGAGGGACAAGTGGCGTTCAGCCACACGAGATTGAGCAACAACAGGTCTGTGATGCCCTTAGATATTCGGGGCTGCACGCGCGCCACACTGAGTGGCTCAGCGTGTCTACCCTTCACCGAGAGGCGTGGGTAACCCGCTGAATCCCACTCCTGATATTTGTCCATTTTTTTTTTTAATTATTACTTTAACAGCTCAGGGATGTTCGAGCAACCTTTGTGCACTTTCTGAAGATTCTTTGCACTGTGAGTTCTGTTTTTGAATAAAGGGTTGGAAATTAATGCTTTTTTGTTTTTTTATCCGATTCATCGATTAATCGAACAAATAATCGACAGATTAATCGATTCTTAAAATAATCGTTAGTTGCAGCCCTACAACTATGTCTCTCCAACACAGTCTCACAGCTCATGAAATAGTCACAAAATGTTTTGTGTACAGAGACACGACTTGTCTGGGTATTTGCTTTGCGTCGCTCGCAACGACTTCTATTTCGGGAAAACATTATGTTACAGAACGAAAGTTAGGTTTAGACTACAAAACCACCAACACTTTGGGACACGCAGTGTCTAACACTGGTCTTAAAAGTCTTGTGTTTGTTGGACCCATCCACTGACCTTCCTGCCCACTATAAATGTTTGTTGTCAATATTTCATATTACGGCACTATATCTGACCGTTGAATAGTCATGTGGATTTGTTTAATTTGTGGGTACAAAAAAGGATCCTAATTGGCTTTCCAAAGAGACGACTTGTGTCCATGTATACAAAACCAATAGAATGCCTTTGTGACTATTTCCTGACTTGCCATATCACTGGGCTGGTCTTTTGTAGATATAGTGAGAATCTGTCCGTAAAGTCTACATATTTTCGAAGTAAAAGGTTTGAACTTGCACCTTAAACCTTAAAGACGCTGTTGTATCTGGACCTAAAACCAATAGATAATTGAGAATTATACAATTTTGACGCAGCGCTTCTATTTTCACCAGCGCAGCTTTTCTAGCCTTTACAGCACTCGTTCAGCGATCCAAGAAACACAACGACCTATCACATGCATTGTAAATCCCATCACGTGATGCTGCTCAGCCAATCAAATATGTGTATTCCGATAAGTTTCCCGACTCGAGTGAGATTCACACACACGGGGGAGACAGTGAAGTTATTTCACATGGTGTTCTCCAAAAAGAGAAAAGTGGACAGCTTAACCAGAGCCCTGCAAGAATGGACAGACTCTTACATGTTTATTATTTCCACAACCAGCTCAAAACCAGTTTGTCTCACATGTTCAGTGACCGTGACATTAATAAAAATGAAGTGCCACTACGAGACAAAGCACAACTCTTTTGAGCAAACGTACCCTCTCACATCTGAAATGAAGACACAGATAATAAACCATTTAAGAGCCGAATATGATCAGAATCCTAACACATGAATTCACTGTCCAACAATGATGTTAACAGAGAGAATAGAGCTGAAACTTGTGGTTCCAATAACCACAGATATAACGTTAGTCCCTGCACACAAATTTCTCTTTTTAGAAGATGAGAAGAATATGATATCATGGTTTTCTTGTTTGACATCACTTCACACCCTAAATTAACTGAATTTAAAGCTGCAGGACATTTCAGTTCAATTCATTTTTCTAAAATGAAGTACTTTATTTTAAGATGCACATTTTTAAAAAGCGTTCGGTTATGTAATATATTCTTAAATGCATCCCTTATATGACTTGAAACAAGAGAAAAACATGTATATATATTGTTGAGATATTGTTCAATTGAAGGTTGTGTATTTGATTTGACAGTCAGTTGTTGACTACATACAGACGTTAATACAACTGCTAGGCTACTTCAATGTACAGTATATATGGCACTAAATCACAGCGCATGTTAGAGATTACTGGGATGTTCCGGACCTTTTCTCTCTAAATGGACCTCGTTGACTTTTAATTGAATACCTCTGTTGTAGACTCTCTTTATGTAGAAGAGTAGTTTCTGCCAAATTATAAGCATCTTATGAGGTTCCAATATAGTCTTCTCAACACCGATTAATGCAATTCATGTATTCATTCTAAATTCTTCAGTAGGAACCTTTGGGCTTGGTGCTGAGGGCCACACACAGCGTGAGGAAGTCATAAAGTATTGAAAAACAGACACACACATTGAATGGCCATTGATGCATCATTTTACGCTGCTTTTGAGTCTCTGTCCAACAACTTGTGTAGGTGGGCTATTTAACTGGTGTAAACGGAGGATTTGAATTTCTGTTTGAAATCAGACTGGGACTCACCATTGGGCCACTGGCTCCATTCAGGCCGGGGGTCCCTGGGAGTCCGGAGGGTCCTGGAGGTCCCGGGGGTCCCTGCGCTCCAGGCTCACCCTGCTGGGAGACCTTGAGTTACAATCTGCCATGCTGGAGCATGCCTCACCACACTGGCCATGCCCACACAACAACCTCACACAACACCACAAATAACTGCAGCAGGGGGGTTGCAGAGAGGAAGGTTAGCCGGGGAGCAAGGCAAGCGTTTATACTGTAATGCTTGAGCATGAAGATTCACTCTTGACATTTGGAATGCACATGTTGGATAAAATATTCCAAATTCAAAGATCATTCTTTCCAGGGCTTGTACAATATCCAATGGACTTCAGCGAATTGAGCTGAGTCAGGTGTCGGGACATAATCAAGGAGCCTTGTTACAGGTTCTTAGCAAGTACCCTGGGCAAGAAGGGCACCAGAGGCACCTTGGTCATGGCATGAGCTGGTAGAGATGCAAGCTCAGTGCAGAACTTTGTTTTACTGACTCCTGGTCATTGACTTTGATCCGTTCCTTGTGGATGTTGCGCCTAGCTGCCAGGCCCTTACCCAGGGCCCCAGCATGGAACCCAGGAAAATGGAAGAGCACCGTTTCCGCACTTTCTCACTCCCAACTTGTCAGTTACTGACGCTTGGTCTTTGGCTGTGCTCTTCAAACTATGACCGAGAGGGTCATAGTTTTGTTTAGTCCAGCGTCATTTTGGATGTGGCAAAGACGGCCTGTCAGTTTCCACTCATTACAAGTCCAGTGTTCTTCGTTAGATTCAGGAAAACCGCTTGGCTGACTTGACTGACTAGCGACTCAGGTCGTTACTGAGTGGCAGAACAAGTCATGTGACAAAATATCCACGTTTACTTTTAGTTCCGCATTGGAAACAAACAAGTCTTACATTTGTTACTTGAATTTCCATGTTCACAGGAAACTTACAGTTTCTGCTCATTACATGCATACAATCTCTTTTAAGGTTTATTAATGCAACAAAACTACTTGCTTAGGCTAGAAAAAGATTGTAGTTTGCGTTAAAATAAATGTAATTTTTATGTAAACTAAGTACATTTGTTACATAACTACATAACTTAAAAATAGATACTTAACAAAACTGATGTCAAATAAGTTAACGGTGACTTGGAGCAGTGGCCTCCTGGGTGAAAGTCCTGCATTTGTTTGAGTCACTAAACCTCCCCTCTCACTCGCCATTCGCTGACTTTCTCACTCTTTATACTGTATCAGTTGGTCTGGGCATCTCACAACGTCGTGATAGTTGAAAGCCCAGTGTATCTCAAACTGCCACTAAAAGGTGCCTCTGTGCTTCAAACTGGTCACAGCAGCAACTGAGAAGAGGTCAAAGTCATTGACCAGGAGTCAGTGGACAGCAGCAGAAAGATCAAGGAGGACATCCACATAGGAGGCCGGAGGCCATCTTTGAAGAGAGACAGGGGTTACGATTTGAAATGTCAAGTTACCAAAGGGTGGTACTTAGGTCACCTGAGCAAGTTCCATTATCTGACAAAGGCCAATGGAGTTGAAACGTTCTAGAGAAGTGAGCACACTAAGTGCTTTCTTCTCTGAGACTACTTTTGATAAGAGAGCAAGGCACTGGGAAATGTGTGACACTGATGTAATTCTTTAACTTTTTGGCAAGTCACATAGAATGACCTGGATCTCTTAGATCACTTGCCATCAAATGTACCCCCGCTTTATAAGTTGAGCTTTAAATTCTAATTGGGTAAAAAGAACATCTTAATAATTGAAATGAATGAATGTCATCTTGACATTGATCCTTCCTGCAGCTTCTTTGAAACACACTGCTAATCTGAGTGCGTTTATTCTTTAGACAGCCAGAACCCTGGGAATTGACTCAAACCAAAGCCAAGACTAAACCAAATCAAATAAAGGAAATTTACAATGAGCACAGGATATGAAGAGAATAAATACACCTCAGCGGCTGAAATAAATTTGTCTGGCTGCCACACGTCCTGAACCTGCTTCTCCTTTGTTTCCTGTTGAAATCATTTCTGCTACTCACTGTTTGGAGCTCATAAATTAAATGTTATGTTTCTTACAGTTCAATACTTTATAGAGAAGACACCTCCATATGGAAATATGTATTACCATAGAGGGCAACAAGTTAGCATGGCATGATATTTAATGCATTATGCTAGAGTACATGATTTATTTGCACATGTGTTCCGACTTAGAGAGGTTCCTAACACAACGCGCTGGCCTTCTTCAGTCACTCAGCAATCACCGTGTTATTGCAGGAGAACACACATGTACAGTAGCTCTGCCAAGCTTCTATTCTAAGATAATGGAGAACATATCCGATCCATATTTTGTCAGAATGTGTCCCGATATGATTTATGTCTCTAGACATGTTGGGATTTTCTCAGGGGTTATACACACACTGTTATTGGTAGAGTGCAGCCGCCAATGTGCTGTTCTGGACTATTTGACCACACGAAAGAATATTCTAGAAGGAAAATAAACGGATGTCCATTATATCAGATGGTCAATACTGATTGGCTGATATCTTATTTATTATGGGAGGCGGGGGCAATATAACCGCTGTAGTCCATCTTGTATTTTCAAAATGAACCACAAGGCAGCACTTTTATTTGAAACAGTACCTACGATCCATGCATAGATATTGTAGAAAGATGTAAACTGGGAGTCAGGAAAATCATCAATATCATTGTTCTTGACCGGTAATAGGGTCGATTAGCATATGCATATTATTATTTCCATTTTATATCTCACTGTTCATATTGAACTAATCTGCTAAATATTCTCAGTTTTTGTCCGTTTAGTATTTCTTCTATATCGGCACATTGCCGCTAGGCCTTCATTTACTATTTTGTATTATTAATCTCTGGGAGTACTACTCAGCCTTAAGTGTGGAGTTTGAAAGGGTCTGCCAATGAGATGCCACCACGTTGTATTGTGGGAAATGTAAAATCTTGCTTTTTTTCCTGCTTCACTATTGACATTTTGTCTCAATACTAAGTCCCTTTAAGGTTAGGGAAAGGTGGTGGTCAGGGTTAAAAACAATGATTATCAAAAGGATTATTGTCCGTACTTTGTGTTTCTGCCTGTGCTGACCCTAAATGTTGTCACTGAAGGTAAATCACTAATGCATTTTCATTTGAAACAGAAATGTCTGCAGGACTTTATGGAGGTACTAGGATGGACTGGACCACAGGGTTTAGTCCTTATTTCAGTGGATTGTTTAACACTATTTTGATAGATAAACGCTATTCGTTGAATCTTTTGCATGTACATGTCATTTGTTGTCTTTTCATGACATTAGCTACCTCCGCTTAAAACCTCAATGTATAGTTTTGCCTATGATTTTTATTCTAAGGTGAAAATAGCTCTAAATAAAACATGATGATTTGTAGTGTGCTTGAAAGTAGAACATTGGAGTATTTTTCCTTCATATACTGTTACGCATCATTGAAAGAAAAGGTCTTGAATATGGCTAAACATTCAGAAGCAGTAGCAGCCAAACGTTGGTTAATTACAGCATGACGGCAGAGGAGGGTTGGGGAGGTGTTGGCGACGGATCACGGCGGTTGGCATCCACATGGCGAGCAGAGAGCAGGGGGGAGGTAGGGGGCAGAGAGAATTGTACCTTGAGGCGTTTTAGGATTAGAGGGCTTATTGAGGGCATGTTGCGTACGGTGATGGGCAACATCTGCCGGGGGGAGTCACACAGCACAGGTGGCCAGCGGTGTAAAAAGGTCACAGGGCAAAGGTCACCAGGAGACCAGAGAAAGGAAACAGGGTAGAACCAGGAGGAAAGATGGGGGGAGGGATATGGAGGAAAAAGAGAAATAGAACATCATAGTGAAAAGCAAGGAAATGGGAGGGCAAAGGAGAGAAAAAAGGAAACAAGGCTGGAGAAAGGAGAACAAGGGCACCAGCACAGCAAACTACGGGCTTGGAGTGGCAAAGGGGATGGTTGATGTACTGTGATGGTTCTTTGTTTAAAAAGAAAAAATTATGGGCGTTCGAATTCTAAAATGACTGTCAGTCTGTTGGTTGCAAATCATCAAGCATCCCCTATTCAGGATTCATATGCATCAATGTCCCCATTAACAGTGAGCCAGGCCCCTAGATTGCAGCGGAGCAGAGGTGGGCGCCAGTCTTGCCACAAAGAGAGTACAGCAGTACAGTTACATTGCACATCCAGACTTACTGTGGCCAACCGTCCAACACAGGGCTGTACAATACGCCGCTTCTGTTGAGATGACCAGCAGGATCAGATACAGTTTAGGACAAGACGGTTCAGGTACGATCCAACTGACAGCTACATCTCCCCACTGACACCAAGTAGAACCAGCTGCATGCAACTTGCCTACTTTTTACATAGTGTACATATTTCCACAATTTGTATTATGGAGCAACCTTTAAAGCAAAGATACCTTCACCCATACCTTAACATACATATTTCTAGTGTTAATTCAGTCTTGGAAAATACTTCTTCTCATTGTAGATCCATTGAAAGCCAAAAATAGCAATAGTACTATTTCTATGGAAATATATACACAACGTTAGAAGTAGATATAAGTAGGGGTATAAATGTAGTAAGTAGGCAAGTGTGCTGCTTTGTCCCTCACCATGTCCAGCTATCCACCACAACTGCTTAGAAGCTATAGAAGTCAAGAGCTGCCAATATTAATTGATGAAATATTATATTATATGTTCCAATTGTGTTACATTTATGTATGTTAAAAAGATATATATATTTTTGTGTTTAAGCATTGTTTGTTATATATAATCCGTTAGATTATATAATAATAGTTAGAACATTTCCAAATGGCAGACCATTTTCAACTGACATCTGAAAATAAAAGTTATATCTCTCTATAAATTGTATTTTTGTAATTTAATTTTGACATACATGTGCGCACACATGGCTTTTTCAAATTAAATTCACTGATTTAATTTGAATATTGGCATCCCTATGCTTCAGTAGTATGCACAGTTAACCTTAATTCCAGTAACAATTTAAAGATTGCACAATTTAAAGATTGCATATTACGTAAAATTCTTCTCATCTAATTTTTTGGGATATATCTTTTTTGAAAAAGTGACTTGAAATACTGTTGAACCAAACCACATTGATGGTTTTCTTTCTTTTGGGTGGAGAGCAGAGGGTGGAGGGGTGCCTTGGCTCAATAGGGCACTGGCTCTCTTTGCGGCATGACTTGGTGACACCCTGCTTAGGGTTATCTATCTGGGTGTTGGCACCCACAAACCTTCAACATCAGAGCCTGACTGGAGCGCAAGGCAGCCAGGGATTTCAGAGGGAGATCCTGCACAAACAGGCCCTACACACCAGGGAAGCGGCAATTTAAGTCACAGCTGGTAACGGTGGCATGTCATGTCTCATGAAGCCTGAATTCCAGATGATTTCAGTTTACAAGAATAGCTCTTCTTTTAGAGAGTGAGATGTTCAGATGGATGTCAATCTTAACAATTTATCATCTTTGTGTTAAGTTCAAAGCTGCAGCCAAGATGTGGTTAGCCTAGCTTAGCATAAATACTGGCAGCAGCTAGCCTGGCTTTGTGCAAATTGAGGAAAAGAAATTGACTTAGTCTCATGAAATATCCGTTTGTTTTAAATTTCATGTGAACAAGAATTTAAAATAGTAATTCACGATTAAGACATATTGGGCATTGCATCAAACATGCATTATAGAGAGAAATAAGTTATGGCCAATCAATAAACTGTTGACAAGACATAACTGCCCCAAAAACCACAACTGTCATTTTTATTTGTCTTTCTGAATGAAATGACAAAAGAGATACAGTCTGTTAAACAGTCAGCTTTGTAGCAGTTTGTTGGTTTATCTTTACAGTTTGGACAGAACCAGGCTAGCTGTTACCTGCAGCTTCCAGTCTTTATGCTAAGCTAGGCTAACCACACCCTGAATCCAGCTCTGTACTCACACAGATGTGAAATTGATATCAATCCTCTGGCTCTCAGAAAGAAGGTAAATAAGCATATTTCCCAAAATGTTGAACTATTATCTTAACAGCAGAGCTGCTGCTGAAATACACATTACACAAAAACATTTGTTGATTCTGCTGGCTTTTTCCTGTGACTCATTTTACCTCCACCTACAGAAACCCCCCAGACCCCCTAAGGTATCACTATGGGATTGAGGCCTGGAGTGTGAGCAGACTCTGGGAATCAACCTCCCATACAGACTGCTGCAGGGGGTTCTGAAAAGTGTATGAAAAACAAATTCATGAGGCATACTGCTCGTTAGAGAAGGGGGGCCGGGGTCCCCCACAAGCTAAAGACATTAAACCCCAAATCCTCTCTGGGTCCTTCTTCCTCTGACTCCCCCTTCTGAAATGTATGCGACCTCAAGCACTTCCTGTCCAGAGATGTATATCATAGTGCATTATCGATAACAGCTCATAAAACCATTTCAGTATCGTGCTGTTGTTTTGAGATGCCTTTAAAAATGTAGCTAATGTCATGGCGATGGCAAAGCATGACAAAAAAAACTTTGATCATCTTAGCAGGAGCAGTTTAATAACTGAAAGGTTGAATTACGCTGGAAATGGCCTCTAGATCTGAAAAATCCCCCTTTACACAAGAGACTCTTATTCTTGGCACACACAGACTCTTATCACGTAGGGCTCCAGCAGGCCGCCTGGTAATTGCCTTGTTTTCTCTCAACTACCCAAGCCAAAGAGATGACGGGCCAAAGAACTGCAGAGCTCTGCATGTGCTAGCCTTCACTGTGCTACCAGCCATGTGTCTGTCCAGCTGCTGGAGTAGTTTCCCTTCCTAAAGCTTCACTCTTCTATTCCGATCATGAAGAAACTATAGTGGACCTCTGAGACATGAATGCTTTACGCTGTAGGATGAACAATAGTACAGGTTGAGTTTGTGTCATAATATTAACATTTATATTGCAAAACAGGCTAATTATTTCAGTTTTTGAGCATAAAGACTAATGGTGAAGTGCTTTTTGTGTCAAAGAGTTAGTTCCACAATAACGTTTTCATACCCGGTGTGTGTAGTCTCCACATACGCCCTGGAGAAAACAGAAAACAAGTTTCATCAGAAAAAGAAGACTTTTTCATCTTAAAAATTCATATCAGAAAGTCTCTGTTATAAGTGATAACTGAGGGCAATATATTTAAAAGGAGGTGTTTACCAGGCAAGGGGGGGTTCAACAAAAATCAGCTTTCATCTTTTGTATTGTAGGACGTGTAGTGTTTCAGAGCTTGGCCCATACTAGGGACTAAAAGTCAGGATATCTGCTGCTTCAACTTTGAACTTTTTACGTAATTTCTCCTTTAAGAGTCCCACAACTTTATGGAAGTGCGCTGCTAATTAGCTGGAGTGCCCCATTACAGAAAATAAACATCTGATTCCTTTTTTCCACCACTGCTGGATGGTAAACTATAAGATGTGTTACTTGGCCAAGTCGTCAAACTACTGCAAACCATGTCTCACCTTCTCCCCTTTGGGTCCAGGGTCCCCCTAGAAGAGAAACAATAAAAGGTGAATGAGATAAGTGAGTGGTTAAGCATTTAGCAGGTTATTATCGGATGAATGAGATCCGACTTGAGGAACTTACTGGGAGTCCTTTAACACCACGATGACCCTGAAAAACAACAGCAGCACAGTCGGTCTTAGATTTGCAGCTTCACAACGAATTCAACATGACTGAACACGAATGGCTCCAATAAACATGATGGAAACGAGTAAGAATGCCACGGTATCAATCACACTGATGAATTAGCTATTACAGGAGTCTATTCCAATTACTTGTTGTGGGTGAAGGCACTCATTTTGACTTCCCAGCAGGCCCTGGGGTGTGCCCAGTGTAAGTAGCTGTCAGAGCTCAGCGACTGGTTGATTAATGAACTCAGGGAGAGGGCCCAGTAGGACACATCCACTTCACCCCACGCTGCTGACCCCACAAGCTCGGCAGCTCCAAAGCCACTTTGTGAAGGCAACAACATCTCTATACATCTACCAGCCCAGCCCTCAAAGCCCTTTTTAATACTCCCTGACATCTGTCAGGAAGGAGACTGAGTAACAGGAGCTCATTACGGCCCCATTAATTAACATTAAACAGTATTTCAACAGTATCCAGCCCCACTTGGCCTCCTGGAAATTCTGACATTTGTACTGGCATGGAGTTCACTGGAGCTGTCCTCCTGCTTTAGAAAACAAACCCCTGATCTGACCAAGAGTAATGGTCTACCAACAGAGGCGTGCGAGAAGCTACTGAAATCAGCAGTCAGCCTCAGCTGGACAACACTGAAATGACCGACATGCACACGGCAACATCATTCAAGAAGAGAGCTCTTTTCTACACAAATCTGTTTTGAAGCTAGAAATAATTCAAGATGATGATCCAAATTGGTAAGTAACATGGCCAGTTGAAGGAACTCCTACAGAGTGAGAGAGCATTGATATCGAATGATTCTGCAAAACCTCAGAATGTGTCCAATAATTATGTTTCTTTTATGTTCAAATGCTTAAAAGTTAAAGATTGTGGTTAAGTTGAGTAAAAGAATGAACTTTAGATGTCTGTGATAGAACACAAACAACAGCCTTCACAACTTAATCTTCCTCCTCAAGGAGGTAAAGGCCCAAAAGGACACACCACTTCCTTCATTGAAGCTGAACATTAACTTAAATAGTAAATGGACTGTATTTGTATCGTGCTTTTCTAGTCTTCCAACCACTCAAAGCTCTTTAACCCTACATGTCATCATTCACCCACCCACACCTATTCATACACTGATGACAGGGGCTACCATGCAAGGTCTTGGCTGCCCATCAGGACTATCTAACATTCATACCCATTTATACACCGCAGGCTCAGGAATCAAGTGATTTGGGAATATAGAACGTTAAGGGTGAAGCAAATGCTTGAGGCTTTAAATGTCCTCTAGCCTCAGTGAGTGTAAATCCCTTTGGGCCCATTTCACTTGGTCAGAGTTTTACCTACTAATTGCATGCAACCCACTGTTAGCCCATCACTGTGTGATATAAATCAGGCCAATCACTTCATTTTTGCTTTGGCTTGTTGGTGTAAATTCCATACATGCTCAAAATGTTATGGGCTCAGATGACCGGTGTGGATGGTATTATAGTGCAACTATGTTTATGACTGCTTACCATGTCTCCCTTCGGTCCGTTCTGTCCCTGTGTGAACATTAAAGCAGTGAGTGCAGGTGGTATAATAACTGAATCAATCTTAACAGATACCAACACTTGATTTCCTCGGACAAAGTTCTTAGAAATATTCATAGCATGTTTAACCCCGCCCGCTAAAATAACAGTTATGACGCTAATAGAGATTGTATTACAATAATGACCATAATCATCCTTAGCTTAATTATGCTCATTATCATCACTGAGTGCTTCTGGGTACTGAAGAAGCACTCAATTACTCAGTTATTTCACTTTTTGACAGGAACTTGGGGAAACTCACAGACTTGCCATCCAACCCAATTGGGCCCTAGGATAAGAGAAGAGAAGGGGATGTTTTAGTACATATGGAGATCAAATCACTGCACCAGCTGGTCCCGTTACAAAATCTGTTGGAAAACTGTCGATTTGCAAATACTCACTATATACTTAGCAGTTAAAGTAAAATGCAAAGGTGATGTCAGTGTGGATGAAGCCAGTCATGTTGGCAGTAAAGTGAAATGTAGGTTACGATAAACCCTGATTCAGGATCGTCCTGTTCATCATGTAACTCGTAAATATCAGTCGGACTTCAACATTCAGCTCCAGGCAGAATGTTGAAATACTTGTTAGTATTGTACCTACCTACCTTGCATGCTCGTAAAGTAACAAAATATAGTTTTCTCCTTCACCCACCCGACTTGAGTACGGATGAGAAGCCCTCAGTGCTGCCACTGGTGGCCAGAAGCTATATTGCAGCAATGCTAGTAATTGAAATAGTATTGTAGTTTATAAACCTTCTGCCTTTGGTCAGTGGGGAAATCATTTCTGATCTTTGTTGGCTTGTTTTGTCTTTTATAGAATAAATCATGTTGTTTTTTATGTTGCTTCTTTACAATACGTACTTTACTTCAAAGTCAATACAAGATTGCTGACAACCATGTCAGTTTGTTTTTTAACCTGTAACATATAAAAAATAAAAAAGTAACTATTTACTATTTTACTTTCTTATTTCTTCTAATCAAGCATGCAAAATAGAAGTATATAGTCACTGGTGGTGTATCATTGGCAGCTGATTCACCGTTATTCAGGAACAGTCCATTAGGAAGGTATTCAGAATGCTATTTAGAGATATCTATAGGAACTAACCATTCGTTAGCATATTATCTAGCTCTCAATTCTCAATTCACAGTCTTCACTATCACTATATATTTGAGAGTTATTCACAAATGTTCTTTGTGAAGTCTTTGTGAATAAATTAGTTTCTTACCTGTTCCATGGTCACTTGTAATTATTTTGTAATTACGCCCTCCTGCCTTTTGTTTATTCAAGTAAAATCTAAATACACACATGGTCATGACTTACTGGAAAGCCTGGAAATCCTCTTGTCCCAGGTTGTCCCTGAAATAAACAGAAAGAGCAGTGTGTTTGTTGTTGTTGTTCTGAAAGTCTGATTTCAAAAAATCAGCTGGAAGCAGGTCAGTGGAAGAGGAACCAGTTCTCTCCCTCTACTGAGGTTTGAGGTGAGAACAAACATTGATTTTGGCACAAGGAGTGATTCTGAAGACTCTGGGGAACACATTGAGTGTGTGTGAGTGTGTCCTCTCTGCACAGGAGGAAATTGGATGCTGAAATGGAACACTGAAAAGAAAAGCGTTCTAATCTGATGAAGATGTAGGACTAGGGGGAGAAGGATAATGAGCTCAATGAGTGTATGTCAATAACAACTAGCCAGGATACTTCAGCTTAGCTCTTCAAACTGGCACGAGACATGTAATGTCCGCGGGAAAATAGTGATGTGAAAACAAAGATGTAGGGATAGACAATTACCAGGCGGTGAACGTGACTAATGACACAGGTTGTCTGGAGGCCGAGGTAGTGCAGGCAGCTTTGAAAGGTTTCTATCCAAAAGACCAGACTTAGTATTTTTTTTATTCGTGGTTTTAGAATTTAGGATAATTTCAAACTTTTCAGAGTCTTGTGGTCAAACTCCAAAACTCCCTTTGGTTGCTAGTTCTAAAAAAATGTATATATATATATATTTACCCAAGGTTATTTTTTTGTAGCTTTTAATAGCTTTTTTAAATTAATGTAAATTGAAAGCTACAAAAAATGTAAGAAAAATATTCCTGCGAAACATGAAAAAGACGTCCTAAAAGAGCTGCTAGTGATGACCGTGAGAAGCAGCTGGAAGCTCTTTGAAAAAGTAAGTAAGTGCACCTTGAGTTCTTTTTTGTTTTAACAAAATACTATTTCCAAGGTCAATAATTCATTTCCATGCTCAACTTTTACGCCAACACTGGCAAGAAGTAGATACATGATACATGATAAAAGGATGAAATCGCTGCAAAGTTTCTTCTTTGAGTTAAGTGACTTTCATGCTCAAATCTTGGGGCTACACGCATCAGTTCTAAAACTACACAATCTGTTGATGACAACCATGAGATGTGGTTGAACGTTCCAGAAAAGCTTAACATGTAAAATGAAGAATCGCCTATTACACTCACTGACTTCCAATCTAGCATGGAAATGCCTTTTGCAAAAGTTCCCATGTAAACAAGCATAATTGTCATTAAAATGTTTTCCTGCATGTAGTTAAGAAGTCATTGTGCATGTGCTATAAAACACCTTGTGCATTTATCAATAAAATGAGCGTTATGCAGCACATGGTCTCAAAGTGGAAAGATCTTTGCCCTCATCCATCTAACCCGATGAAACCACAATGTGGAGAAGAAGTCGAGGCACCGGGCTTGCCTCAGCTGTCAGATCCTCTCATTTTCCTCACCTCTCTGTTGAATTAACTCTCTTTTTCCGTTTAAGGTCACGACTGGAGTCTCTCATGTCAATCTCACCTGCTGTGCTGAACTAGCTTCTAAGTGTTTCTGACTGACTGGCCCTCTAAGTGCGGAACTTGGCTCCTACTGAACAGAGCTTCCTACACAGCCTGTTATTCATTAGAGGTGCCTATAACCATCTAGCAGGAGTGGGTACACACGGTCAGATTGTAAGAACCACCAATTAGAAGAACAGATGTGTGCTCCACTTAAATTGGCTAGACTTAGGCCATCCTTAGAAAAAGGCATATTATAGTACTTAGAGGCAACATTGTCCACCTGGAAAGTGAAAAGGAGAAGAAAAACAAACACTGAAAGCATTTGGCCTCATGACAGGAGAATTTGGTTTATAACAATAGATGTCTGGATAACTAATATTGAGCCCAGTTGGACCAGGATGGATTTTCTCGCTTTGCTTCCTGATAACGCAAGCATGACTAGTGATCCAACATGTGGCACAATGCTGCTGTTTCCACAGTCTGTAATTATATAGCATTATTCTATCATTTGGGGTGTGTTCATGTGCTTGGCTGGACTCACCAATTGTCTAGTTTAATCAACAGAACTGAAGGTCTGTTATGTTTAGGAACCCTAATATGTTAAGCAGGGGTCTAATAAAATGCTTGGTTTGATTCAAGATTAGAGGTTTATGAGGTGTAGGGAGAGGTAAAGGCACTTACCGGAGGTCCTCTTGGACCAATGATAGACAGACCTGGCTCGCCTGGTGCTCCCTATCGATAGATAGAAGAGAGGAAGAAAGAGGAAGATATCATTAGAGAAATTCAGCGCATCCAAAAGTAATTCGCTTTAGCGGAGGCAAATCCAAACGAACACTGTGTCTAATCCTGACACATGAATACTTCCTCTGACAACTGTGGTGGACATGCACAGAAATGTATGTCTCACTCTGGTCTCACTAGAAAGTTCCTCAGTGAAGTTGATCCACGTGATCCTGTGAAATAGGTAATGCTAGAGGCTTGGCGACTATTTGTAGGGTTAGTCGGTTAGCTGCTTTAGTTAGCAACTAACTGCTAACAAGCTGACTGGTTATTATGACAGACACATATTTGTAGCGACTTGTCGAGTCGTGTAACAAAGCTAATAGGCTTCCACTCTTTTGGAATCTGAAGACTATTTGCTATTGATCAAGAGCACATCAACTCATGTCAAAATCAATCAAAGCCTAACTACCATTGCCCATGCAAGCAAAATCTCAGAATGCAGCAATTTAATCTTCGATAATTTTGCTGGAATTTTTAAATGCTTGATAGACCACGCCTCAAATATTTAGATTGACAATCACTTTCATCCCAGACCAACTGGTTTCAGGACCGTGCTTCATAACTGGACAGTGTGACTCAAAAGGTCAGCGGTGCGGCTGTACAAACAGCGGAGTGCCTCTGGGCTCTAGATTTGGCCGAGAATAGTTGATTTGAACCTAACCCCCCCCCCCCCCGCCTGCACAATCCCGCAAACCACCAAGGCCACATTGGCCAACTCGGGTTTCCAGCACTTTCCCTTAATAGCTTCTGTCCTCCTGAAGGGAAACCCTATCTCAGGGACATATCTGATGGTCATCCATCAAATTAATTCTAAATATTCCTGAACAAAATGAGTTTTCTCACTCTTGGTTTATTGTCAGATGTATCACCAAGGGGCCAGAAGGCAAAGGTACTGGTGGAAAAACAGGATTCCTTTCATCTGAGGCAGTTTTCAGTGACTTGATTGTGTTTCTACAGCTTTAGTAGGTTAGACAAGTGAAGATCTACAGACACACTCATGGAGAAATTGAATAACTTTGATTGCAAGAGGTCAAGGCAATGAGCTGAAGTTAGAATCACAACTAAAACCAGGACCCACTCATACACCAACATAAAACCATGCATATGTTGGGAAACACAACCAGACAAATGATGTAGATCTCATTTCCTTCTAAATGGAATTTTCTCAAGCCCCTAAAGAGTAGGGTGTCCATCTGCTGTGTTATTTTTGCAAAACCAATCCATCATGTCTTTCTGTTTTTTCTCTCAGCCGGACTCACTTTGCCAGTCTCTTCCCCCAAACACTGTCCCACTAAACCCACAGAAGCCACTTGTTTGAAGAGTGCAGTGTTTTGGAAAAGGTTTGTCTTCATTTATTCACTTTGAGTACGGTGAATATGGCCCTGCCCTCCCTAACCTTTATCTCTAAAACTTAAAGACGTAAAAAGACAAAGGAGGGAAAAATGTTAATATGAAAACTATTTATTGTATCAGCTGAAAAGATATTGCTCAACAATGTCTTGGAATACAGAAAGTGGCCACGCATAGTATACAGATGCCCAGTGGAGTTTACTTGTAAACTAAGTTTGTGTTTGAATTCACAGTGTGAATCCTTGAGGCCCAGCACACATGTAGAATGCATGTTCTTCTTCATCAACTATTTGTAAAGCCAATTTTGAAACTTGCATTGTTTACACCTGTTTACAAGCTGGCAGTCCTCTTCTTCGCTTTCTTTGTTTTTGATGGCGCTGCATCTATTGGCATGTCACTGCTGTCTGTCACTGTTGTTGATCAGTGGAATAGTGTGAAACCATCGGTATGCATCATGCACGTGCATCTATCCATCTACACAAGAACAAACTCAACAGGGACTCACTCTTAGAAACATTGCTCCATAGCGCTAAAAGTGATCAACTCCACAGGTTACGCTTTCAGATTGACTGGTAAGCAGCTGTGTGTGTAACTTGATGTAACTTCCACATTTGGAACTTAAACTCGACCTTCAGCAAACTGCAGCAGACATCGATACTCTTTGAGGGTAGAGTTCATTTCATGGATGTGAATAAAAGTGATCATTTTGCTTTGTATGTGCCTGTGCTGCTGACCATGACAGATTTACTGCATGTTTACCATCTCTGTTGACACTTATGCTATTCATGAAGCCAAGTCGGAGATATCGGAGCCTACAGTAAAATTTGTTTTACATGGAAATTCCACCTTGAGGCCAATATCAATCTTGTCTCTCCCAGCTGGCAGCTTATATGCATGGTAACTTCTATAATGCACCAGAAACAACATTTATTTATCTCAGTATATAACTCTATTAATTCTAAGTTCTCTTTGAGAAGCCCCTACTCTGCTGTGGCCTCTATAAACCTTTCTCCACTTTCTTTGGGGAGTTTTAAATTTGAACTTTCAGCCGCTTATGTGACAAATCATTACTATTGTGTTTCATGGTGTAAAGAGTTCAGGTAATCCAACCAGGGTGGGAAACCATTAACAGAACGTGACCCTCATGCTGTTTGAAAATACAGACCTGAGTCCCTGATATAAATCACATGCAACCTGTACAGTGCACAGCTCTGCACTTGAGCAGCCTGATGATAATCCACCGTTCCACGCTTCTTCCTACTCGCGCTGATGCAAACAGACTGGTTTGACGATAGATGACCAAAGTAAGAAAGGAGTGCTAATCAAAGTCAAATATTTACAGGACAATGTTTGTCTTTGACTGATGCTTTTTTGACTGACTGATTTTGAAGTAATCCTGCTCATGGCACATGGTCCCAAACTTACCTTCTCCCCTGCTTGTCCTTTTAAGCCCTGGGATCATCAGTCACAGCAGACACAGTCGCATGCAAAAAGGTGTGAAGGGAGGAGACACAAGAGAGAGAGGAACCAGTGTTAGAGATATGGAGAGGGTTCGGGGCATGCAGCATCCTCAGGACTAGTGATGAGGAGGTGGTGAAAGAACTACGGCGAGCAGCTGTATGTGTAAGTTAAGTGGAAGCTAAAGGCTAATGGGTGTCTGACACGTCCTGTCTGATGGTGGAATCAGGGATCAAACTTTGAAAATGTGAGATTCAGTGTATCATGCAGCGCTTCAGGTTTGTGCATTGAATCAGCCACATCATTGTAGCTGGTCTGACAAAGGTAGTTTGTCTTCCTCATACAATCATCAAAAGGAACACTGGTACATTTTCTTTTATGAGGCCATTTTACACAAACTGCCTCCTTATCTATGTCATATCTATTATCATAACTACAGAGACATTTAAACTGGATTATTTTATAAGCATGCACGATCTTAAAAAGAGGATTAAGGACTATTTGACCCCTGAATGCACATGTCAGTGTTACTGAATGACACTGCTAATTCTTTTTAAATCTTTGTAATTGTTTGATGTATTTTGCTGTTTGTTATAAGTCTGTTAATTGTGCTTTTATGTGAAACTGTATTTGCTGCCGTCTTAGCCAGGACTCCCTCAAAAAGACATTTTGAATTTCATGGGACACTGGTTCTATAAAGGTTTTATATAATATCTACAAAAAATGAACCATTAAACAGAATTAACAGAAAAGTTCTGCATTCACGCCCACTTTATGCAGCTTCTTTTCAATATTCTTTCAGCAACTTTCCTTACTTATTGGGCATACTTTCGAGGAGAGACTGTCCAAATATTGTCCCCAAATACAGGACTCATTGTGATGATATTACACAGACATACAAAAGAGACAGAGTTCTTGGCGAGACTTGCAACCAAGTTAATTTAAAGCAACTGAGACTTAAAAGATTGCAGCACATAAGTGCAGCATCAAGATGGACTTTTCCAACAGACACCATGATAGAAAAATAGTACAGGTTAAACATTTCACTTCACTTCCTTTGAGAACGGTCACGAAGGAAAGCGTGTGACTCCCATGTCATTTCACTATTACTGGCCTTTCATATAAAATGAGATAAACATCTGCATTTTCTTAGCCATGTGAGAGGCCTGTGAGCTATGGAGACCACAGTGTCATATGAGTAAAACATATAAATAATACCTACATGTGATGGGGCTGAAACTGTTGGAAATATGGCATATCCAAAAGAAATGTTCAAAACTAACCAAATGAATTGAGCGGTAACCCTGTAAATTACAGGCCGTCAACTGCACAGAAATAGTTGGTTGTGGTTACACAACTGCACAGCAGCCTGGGTGGGCTGAGAGGGACATCATCACAAGCTGTCTTAAATAGCACACAGTGACGTCTAATACCTGAAGAATATATTAAAGATGCTACAACTGACAGCTGGAAGGCCCTAAAGACACATTTAGGGGTTTGTGTTACTCTGTGCATATGAGAATATGGCAGTATCACAATGTATTTTCTAAAATATGATTGTATGCATTCCACATTGTTCTCCTGTATTGTATTACAGTACGGGTAGTGATACAGCACTTTCTGGGAATGGTATCGTCCTGCTTTTCCAAGCTTTGTCTGAGGGGAGGCTGACCTCGGCACTACAGAGTTCAACTGTTCCAAAGGTTTCCTCCAGCGAACGCTGATAGTTTTACTGGATCAATGTTACATTTGGGGATTCTGGGAATCGATAGTTGCTGTAGGAAAATGAGCAAATATAAGTTTAAACAAGCATTATTATTGATTGTAATTTTAATTATTATTTATCTTGATTAATGTTAATTCCTGACATCACAATTAATGAGGTCAAGGAAATGTGGGACTAATTAAACTAACACTACCTGAGTATCTGTAGTTGTGGTAAACAGTTCTTTTCAGTATTTCATTCTTGTATATTAATACCACAGATGACTAATTACAATTTACCAGTGTTCATTTCTGATTATACGTTATTAGCAATACCATGCTCACCTAAAGCTGACTAGTGAGAAAATCTCAACAATTATAATGCTACACTTTTCAAATTCATACAATAAACAATGCAGTTAAGGTCCCCGAACACCCCACAGGTGTTTTCAGTGATTTTGGTTAATGCTGCTCAGTTTGAAGGTGGGCTTTACTATGCTGGGTGAAATGTGTTCCACCCTAACAGGTAAAGGGGATGTCAATCAAACAGTCTGTGTACACACCCACTCACACCTGAGAAGAGCCCTGATCAGCCAAAATAAGTGACACTACTGGTGTGGACTAATAAAGGTGTGTCGGTACGTCTGGACCAAAAAAACCTAGTGCGGAGTAGCATCGAAACGTCTCCAGTCAAACGATACCAGCTTTCGACCCTTCTATATACAGTATGTGTATGGTTTGTCTCGCAGCATATCAACGTAAGCACTCATGGATTTATGTGTGACAAATAAAACACATTCAGTCAGCATGGTGTATTTGACGGAGTTGGTAGTTCTACGTGTCGAGATGCCACCAAAATATTGAAAAGTATGGCTTTACTACGCGCCTGTGGCATCTGGTGGTATTACCATTCACATGATGGGCATCATAGGATGTATAGAAATAAAAGGGTATCATCAAATGAATTCTCCTATTGGTATGACTTTAAGGGGATTGGTTTTAAACGATACCAGCCCTATTGTGGGTAGACCGCAGATCTACTGCGTTCCTTAGAACTCATGTTGCTTATGTGATAATAAATGTAACCATTACAATAGCGCACCTGGTCCGCAAGCGCAAGTCACTCACCATTCTCCCAGGAATCCCCATGTTTCCTTTGTCTCCCTATTGACCAACGCAAATTCAGAAGAAACAAGGGTCAATAAGAAGGTTAGACTGAAGTGAACTCCTAAAGGGATACCTTGACATATATACTTTACTTATTTTCACTACATAAATGTAATCTCATCTGATTAAATGGAATCTAATTGAAATAACTTCCATAAGAACAGCAGATACTATAGATCCCTAACATAGTGGGAACGACATGCTAATACTGGGTTTGTGGAAGTCCTAATGCCATGGTATCCGTTTAAGGGCTTGAATCATTTGTGATGACAGGCCTCAGTCAGTGAAACATGCCATGCCTTATTCTGACACTAAAGACACACATTCCATGATATTGTGATGCTGTGAAGAAGAACAAAACCATTGTGCTGCATTCATGCAACCCAATGAGAGATTCAGTTTAAGGCCCTCCTCCATCGCTTTATAAAGACTCTCCTTTCACACTATGGATAAACATTAACAGGATGATGAGGGTCAGGCTGTTGCCATACATTGTTCATAGCTATACCTACAAAAAGTAATGCAGTATAATTGGTATATAACCCACATAATCTGGAACCAGCACAGATGATGTAGCATAGAGAGCGATAAGGTGAGCACAGGGATGAGGCTAGGACGGGTGGGTGTGTCTGAAACACAGGACTCTCACACAGGACGTGTTTGTCACGTATCTTCCGTACTTAATGCAATTTCCATAGTTGTTTTAACACAAACTATGATCTTTTCCTAACCTAACCAAGTAGTACACAGTGTCAACAGACTTTTGACAGCATTGGGGACACCCACTTGATAATAAACTCACAACATACATTATGGACATCTCCCACAAGTTTCCTTTTTCCAGATTTCTTTGGAGATCAACTTTATCATAAATATTCACAGCTCAATTTCATGAATTGAAAGCCAATGCAAAAACAGAAATCTTCATTTGTAATACCACGATAGCAATTTTATTACAGTTTCTTTGATAAACCCAGTCGTCAGAAAAAAACATGTTGGTATTGTATGTTTCTGGAAACACAAGATGGTGAATATCGTCATTTCTAAATGACAAATAAGTTTCATATCAGCCTCCTATCACACCTGCAGAAACACATAATGACACGACGTAGTGAAACAATCAACATCTTTCACACTCTACATACGTGTTTTTAAGAACGATTTGTTCTGGTTTAGCGACACCGGAGGTTACCTTACTTTGCTGTTGAAATAACACATGTACCAACCACTAAGGGCAGCAGACACCCGGAGAGGCCACTCTAACTGAAAAACAACTAGTGCTTCAGCTTACAGACAGTTTATAGCCATATGTTGAAACATCATAAAACCACTGCACTACAGTACAAAACCAAGGCATGCTGTCCTGTGTGGTGCTCAGCTCTTACTGACTGTTGTCTGTCTTCGCTCAGATGTAACCACTCAGTGTTGAAGGCTGGGCAAATGGCTGCAAAATACATGGCCTCAAGAAACTAATTAACTCAACAGTAATGTATCTTTCTAGCTGGCGAGAGTCGTCCACATCCACGGGAGCATGGGTTTGCTACTGTATGGTGAATTCATCAGCTAATATTTGATCAGAAACCTATTTTTAGTTGAGGAAGTATTTGATATTACCTCCTGAAAAGCCTGTTTAAAGCAAAGACCGACCCGTGATGTTAGAGTGGTTCATGTTGATGTCTTAGTCAAATATGAACTGTCAATCTTCTACCCAAGCAACACATTGTCACAAAAAACATATAGTTTCCGCTCATTACAAGCATAGAGTCTCTTTTCAAAATAAACCTCCAACGTACAAAATTGTGGTTGTTGCTAAAATAAGCACATTTGTTATATAACTTGCATTTGTAGTACGGCAGTTAAACTTTGGTCAAAATGGACTTGGTTCTACAGCAGTCTTCTGGGTTAAAGTCCTGTTTGTTTGACCCGTCCAACCTCCCTGAGCCTGGACAGAGATTCAACTGTTTTCGGTACTGAAATATCAGATGTGCTGGTATCTCTGTCATTAGTATGTGGTATATTCTTTAAGCCTTTAACTACTATTAGGCTTCATCTGGGCTCTTTGAAGTTCTGTCCAAGGTTGTGATTTAAATCAAGGCTTGGGAATAAATCTGGCACCACCAAAAATGGTTTTAATCCAGAGCTGGGGGCTTTACAAAGCGCCTAACGTGATTATTTGCTGTGACCACAAAATACAACCTTCTCTAAAGTAGGTTTTATAGCCATGAGACGAATAGAGTGGACTGTGGTGCAACACATGAACTGAATGAGGTTTTAGAGATGGCTGCTGCACTGATGCTGTCCATTCCAAAACATGGTTTCTTGCCAGAAAAGGTAGGCGTTTCTTTACTGTACCGACAAACACCCACACACACACACACACGAGGCCTTGCGCTGACAAACACACTGCTATGAAAAGGATTTATGCAGGTCCTTAGCAGGGCAATGTTAAGGTGTCTGAGGCATATTTACAGTCTTAATGGGCCTCAGCTGGACCTTGACTCAGGCCAACCACACACACACACACACACACACACACACACACACACACACACACACACACACACACACACACACACACACACACACACACACACACACACACACACACACACACAACTGAGCGCAGTCACACCAGCCTCTACTCGCCACCAGTAGAAGTACTGCCTGTGAAAAAGACACCCATGAGACCACGTTTGTCTTGATATAGTTTTACAGTGGATCAGATGAAGGCAGATATCCAACCCGGTCTCACTCCCAATTCCACCAGGCTTTCAACTGACTCCAATATAAACCCATCCACGTCATTATGAGACGCTCAGAGCAACCGAGAGTCCTTTTTAGAGTGGGCGGGATGGGTGGTGGATGGGTGGTGGATGGGCGGTGGATGGGCGGTGGATGGGCGGTGGATGGGCGGTGGATGGGCGGTGGATGGGTCAAACAAACACAAGACGTTCACTCAGGGGAACGCTCTACGTGTCTTGTGTGAAATAAAAAGCCAGTGTTGACTTATTTTGTCACGTGACTCGTAAGTCATTCGTTCGTCACGTGAGTCATTAGTCAGTCAAATTAACATCAATTGCTACCTAAACCTAACTTCTTGTGAAGAGGGAAGTTTGTTTTGAAAAGACGCTTTTGGTGTAACGAGATGAAACTGACACATTGTCCCTGACACGTCCAGAACTGGAACTAGACGGGAACCTAGAGTGTCATAGTTTGAAGCTCAGGGCCACTGAACAAGCGTCGGTATTGGAATGGCTTGGACTGAGAATATGTTCTGATATCTGATGTTAACTTCTATCAATTATGAGAGAATTATTTATTATTTGAGTTAGTAGGAATTATACGAATGCTATAATTCTGAATGGGACGGAAAACAATGTGTTTGGGATCCATCATTATATCAGTGGGGTCTACCTTCTGTGGTTATAAAGACCTATACTTTCACATTCTGAAATAACCACATTCCACTGAAAACACTGCTCCCTCATTTTCAATTCTTACAGGCCGTCTTTCCAAAAACCACATCCTCCCGCCCTTATTTAGTTTAAGGCTGCTGGTGATTTCATTTCCCGCTGCTAGACGTGTGTAATCAATCACAAATCCTAGAAGGAATCTCACCCTAGCTTTGACACAAACTCTGCAAAACTCAGGCAAAGGAACATGGGAGAAAACACTGGACGGGTCTCTACTTGAGACGGTTTTATGGACCTGTTTCACAAGTGTGTTTGTTACAACCTAATGGGGGATTGGTGGTTGTAACTGGCTTCCAAGGACAAAGGTCAGATACTAGAAGGCCACCTGTTGTCTTGATGGGAACCATGTGGGTATGACATATTGAGAGCGCTGGTTTAGCAGAAAGAGGAGGAGAGCGTTAGACTGAAGAGAAAGGAGGCAGAGCAAAGATAAAAGATTGTTTTAGGAATAGATTCAAGCTGTAGCAGAATTTGAATTAAAACAACCAAGAGGCCGTGACACGATCCAGCCAACAGCTCATGATGTTAGGAATGGTCAGTGTTAAGGTTTTAAAGCTATAAGCACTCAGTCCCACTGCTGTACTGACATCTCTGAGGTTCTGAACTGAGAAGTGATCATAGAAATAACATAGAATCAAATTGTTTGACTAATTCTACTTCTCTGTTCTATAACAAGCCTTTGATTGAAGGTTCAATTCAATGCAACCCTGTTTCCAGAAAAACACATTCATACTAACATCATTTGCAAAACATAATCCTGCCAAGATTATCTGCATATGTGGAAACATTTATTGAACAAATCTCTATGTATTATCAGCTATTGTAGTGCCTGTGAACGTTCGATTAATCACTTTTGAACATTTAACCAAAAACTGTTATCTTTTCCTAACTACCAGGAGTTTCAGTAGACGATACCTGAGGCACTCTGTGGGACCGATATCCCGTTCTTTAAAGTCAGACTATGTCACTTTTTTCCACAAGTGGCAATTGCAAGATAATGGTGCTTGTGCATCTCGAGTCAGTTGCTTTAAAGACAGTGACAGACAACTCCACTCTCTACTTTGGTATGTGCTGATTTGATTTGATTAAACACACATTTTGATTTGGTAATCCAGTTTTGGGGCCACTAATCCAGACTATGTATTATATGTTATGTTGTGAATGGTTGTGGGGTGTACGTTCACTTACAGCAAAACTGCAGAGTCAATTATGTTCTCCTGGATAACGTTTGTTTCCATGAATATTTGACTCATCATAGTCTGTGGAAGTCTGCAAAGGGAGGATGTCGGGCTAGATGGCTGGGCTATACAAAGACAGGACTTTAACCCAGGAGATTGCTGTTTGGGTCCTGTGTGAAACCACAAATCAACTTTGATTTATTTAAATTCACGTCTGTAGCTTTAATAACATGGTTAGGGAAATAATTATTATTATTTCAAGCCAAATCTTGATATATTTTTCTCATTAACTAAGTCATTTTGTTGCCCAAACATATCAGAGTAATTTGGTTGCATTTTAGTTTTGTTTCAATTTATAACATTAACCTTAAAACTGCAAATGTAATCCAGGAGAAAATACTTTTGAACATAAAGAAATACAGATTAGTTGTAGTGGAACGTCATTTTGTATGTATGTGCGTCTTCTGCCAACACATTGAACACAATGAATACTGACTCTTGGTCAGTGGCCCTAAGCTGTAAACTATGACACTCTTCGTACTCCTCTAGCATTAGCTTTGGACGTGTCGGGATAGCCTGTCAGTTTCTATTCGTTACATGCATAGTATCTTTTCAACAATAAAATGTTGTCTTCACAGGAAGTTAGGGTCATACAATAAAACCACTTATTCAAATGAATATCAACTACGCCCTATTTCCCTAAGCTAACGAAAGACTGACAACAAGTCACGTGACCAGCGACTAACGACCCTCACCCAACATGACTCAAATGTCTAGCTCTACTTTTAGTTTTGCACGGGACACGAACAGCAGTCTCCTCGATGAAAGTCCTGTGTGTGTTGGACCCATCAACCACCAATCCCACCAGCCCTGTGCAGACTTCCTCTTTATACGACACAGTTGCTCTGAGCATCTAATAATGACGTGGGGGGGGGTTACATTACGTCTACAGACTATGAGAGGCGCATTTGTTGACCAACCGCCAATATTTGATGAGTTGGGACTGAAACCCGTTCTACATACGGCATGTACAATCTGATGTGTATTCTTTATATTTACAGTACACAAATACATCTGCATTCACAGATATATGTGCGCTTACATGTTGTATGTTTTTATACAATTTCCATTTCTCTTTTGCAGTTATTGCTGTAAATGTTTTGTTTGTTGATCCAGAACTACAAACTTGCATTTTATGTGGCAATCAAAAATTAAAGAGCTACGCTACAAGCAAATCAGAGTCATTTTGTGCTATAAATAATCTAATGTGATTGTCAGAGAAATAAACTTAGATTACACAATGTTGCCTAAAAGACAGAATGCAGCCATATGTTCAACGATTTTACAAAACAGCTCGACTACCATGGAAAGCTACATATGTTACGTGACAAACTAGTTCTTCTGTAAAAGTTTCATCTGTAAAGTAGAGTTTGTGTTATTTCCACTTTCAAAAGGTGCATAGCCTAAATTTAATAAGCAATGTAGCAAATATGTTTCCTCCAAAACAAATCCAGCAAAGGAAATTAGCAGGATACAGATGAAATTGTTTCAGGAGATCTGTATGTTGAATTAAAAAAATAAATGTCTTGGAGCCAGCTATCATCTGATAATAACCGCTGATATATTTCATTTAACTAAATCTATGATCATTAAAACTCATTAAAAATCCAAACAAAAACAACAACTATCAGTAGAGAGCAGGTGAGAGATCATTACTGCAGTGAAAACTAATTACTCATGCAAATACTGTATATGGAGCCACACACAGACACAAGTTCAAAAAACAGTTACCGGAAAGCCTGCTCGTCCAGGAGGACCCTGAGAAAAGGGTGAGAGAAAATTGGTACAAAAAGAAAAGAGTGAATTTACAGATTAAGTCCACATCATGAAATATGCCTGCACTGATCCAGACCAGAATGAAATGAATTGGAGGTCAGCACAGAGACAGAACACTGCTGATGCAGTAACATCGCCTCTTTAAATTCTCAACAGGCACTCATTGAATCAAGTTTGAACACAACACAAAAATGTTCTGAACATGAAAGAACAAACTGTTTCTTCATTTCACCACAAAGACTCATGCAAAGGTTGGTTTTGGGAGAAAGCATGCATGTTTCATCGTAACAAACCAGATTCAAACCTCCTAACTGACCTCACCCTACTGAAGTAACTTGCTAATCCCGATGTGACAACACGTCAGCATGGTGGCTTCCATCAAAAACAAATCACAAAGATCTAGAATACAATGGCTTTCAGTTATGGCCAGGTTCAAGGAACAAGAAGGAGCACATTGACAAAAGTCAAGTGTGTTTTGTTTTCATTGAACAAGAGGAACACAAATGCTTCTTCTGTGAGCAGCTCTTGAGAAAAGGATGGAACGCTAATTGGTTGGAAGTCAAAACAGGAACTCTTGACTTTTTCCAAAAAGCTGATGACGCTTTGCTGAGGAATAAAATGCTCTGGAATGCTGGCATCGATTGTCCTCCATGAGGAGTCCAGTAACAGCACTGCACTCTGTTACAGGGAAACACAGAGAGAGAGAGACAGAAAGAGAGAGACGTAGACTGACACATAGAGAGAGAGAGAGAGAGAGACATTGACTGAAACAGAGAGAGAGACAGAAAGAGAGAGACATAGACTGACACATAGAGAGAGAGAGAGAGACATTGACTGAAACAGAGAGAGAGACAGAGAGAGAGAGACATAGACTGACACATAGAGAGAGAGAGAGAGACATTGACTGAAACAGAGAGAGAGACAGAGAGAGAGAGACATAGACTGACACATAGAGAGAGAGAGAGAGACATTGACTGAAACAGAGAGAGAAACAGAGAGAGAGACATAGACTGACACATAGAGAGAGAGAGAGAGACATTGACTGAAACAGAGAGAGAGACAGAGAGAGAGAGACATAGACTGACACATAGAGAGAGAGAGAGAGACATTGACTGAAACAGAGAGAGAGACAGAGAGAGAGAGACATAGACTGACACATAGAGAGAGAGAGAGAGACATTGACTGAAACAGAGAGAGAGACAGAGAGAGAGACATAGACTGACACATAGAGACAGAGAGAGAGACATAGACTGACACATAGAGACAGAGAGAGAGACATAGACTGACACATAGAGAGAGAGAGAGAGACATTGACTGAAACAGAGAGAGAGACAGAGAGAGAGACATAGACTGACACATAGAGACAGAGAGAGAGACATAGACTGACACATAGAGAGAGAGAGAGAGACATAGACTGACACATAGAGACAGAGAGAGAGACATAGACTGACACATAGAGACAGAGAGAGAGACATAGACTGACACATAGAGAGAGAGAGAGAGACATAGACTGACACATAGAGACAGAGAGAGAGACATAGACTGACACATAGAGACAGAGAGAGAGACATAGACTGACACATAGAGAGAGAGAGAGACATAGACTGACACATAGAGACAGAGAGAGAGACATAGACTGACACATAGAGACAGAGAGAGAGACATAGACTGACACATAGAGAGAGAGAGAGACATAGACTGACACATAGAGACAGAGAGAGAGACATAGACTGACACATAGAGAGAGAGAGAGAGAGACATAGACTGACACATAGAGACAGAGAGAGAGACATAGACTGACACATAGAGACAGAGAGAGAGACATAGACTGACACATAGAGAGAGAGAGAGAGACATAGACTGACACATAGAGACAGAGAGAGAGACATAGACTGACACATAGAGAGAGAGAGAGAGACATAGACTGACACATAGAGACAGAGAGAGAGACATAGACTGACACATAGAGACAGAGAGAGAGACATAGACTGACACATAGAGACAGAGAGAGAGACATAGACTGACACATAGAGAGAGAGAGAGAGACATAGACTGACACATAGAGACAGAGAGAGAGACATAGACTGACACATAGAGACAGAGAGAGAGACATAGACTGACACATAGAGACAGAGAGAGAGACATAGACTGAAACAGAGAGAGAGACAGAGAGACATAGACTGACACATAGAGAGAGAGAGAGAGACATTGACTGAAACAGAGAGAGAGACAGAGAGAGAGACATAGACTGACACATAGAGAGAGAGAGAGAGACATTGACTGAAACAGAGAGAGAGACAGAAAGAGAGAGACATAGACTGACACATAGAGAGAGAGAGAGAGGCAGATAAAGAAAAAAATTCACAGGTGCACGACAAAGCGCCTCATCCGCTTGCAGACCCTTTGCAGGCCGTGATTACATCATTTTGTTGTGCAGCCTCACTACGATGAGTATAAACTAAGCTTGAGAGAGGGACTGAGAGAGAGACATAGACTGAGACAGAGAAACAGAGAGACTTTGCTACATACAAGTCATTGCGCTATGGCTTCGTGTCACCCTTTTTGTGTTTGATGTCTCCAGATTCGGCCCGAGGCATTAGCAAACTAAGTGGCTGCTGGGGGGCCCCCATATACCGCCCACCTGAAACATCCCACAAGAGAGCTTGACACAGAACAAGCGGCCCTATACGATCGCTACACAAGTTGTGTAGGCCCCTCGCAAATTACGCAAGGGCCCCACCTCCCTCTTGTGTCTCCAAGTTTGATTTCAGCAAATAACAGTCACGTTAAGTTGCTGTGCTAGCTGTCAGTGCATCTCTTGGTCTGTCTTTGCCTTGCTTGCTCACCGGTCACTTCCAAGACTGAGTTCTGTGACTTTGTGTATGAAAAGAATAAGAGTGACATACTATTTATGACATTTCATAAACACCACAGTAGCGGTGTTTGTTAACCACAGCTCAGCAATGATAACCGTGTTGCGTGTGAACATGCGTTCATATGCGTGTCCACCAAATGAAACTCCAGCAGCAGCGTCTGTAGGGACCAATCCATAAAAATGTGCGTGATGGCCCTACTTTACAGGTTCTATGCTAAGTTTGTCAGCAGAGGAGATGCTGGATCATCAGCACAAGCAGAGACTGAGTTGATCCACATCCAGCAGAGCCAAAGCTCAGTTTTACATTTTTTGTATTAATTGTTAATGCTAGAATTCACTCTATCTTTTCAATAAATGTTTGTTTATATCCCATTCTGTTAGGTATATGCTTACCTATTTTTAGACTGATTGATGGAGCAAACAGTTTTAAAAGAGGGAGGATTGTAGTGAGGGCGCTGAGGTGCGCAGTGTGGCAAGGGCAAATGGTTTACATGGCTCACGGGTCAGGAAGGAGGGCCCCTTGGCAGAATCTGGCTTAGGGCCCCACATAGGTCAGGGCCGGATCTGCATGTCACTGTGTTGTGGATGGATAATAGAGAAACTGTAGTTGTGTCATAGTTCACATACAAACGCAGTTAAGTGTTATACAAATTGAGGATAGTATATAAGAAACCAATGTACCAATGAACAGCCAATCCCTTTGCACTCAGTATTAGACCCAATTTAGTGACCAGTAGGGACAGTCGGGGATATAACTGCACAGTGTTGGTGGCATTATTGATTTATGAACCAAAACCACAAGTTTTCAAGGTCTTGTTTTTTTACTCTGCTCTCATCCACGTGATAGAAATGTACGTGCACTTCCGTGTTTAAGGTTCTGGGTCAGTGTGACTGCTGCTTAGCTAGTCTACTAAAGCAGGCTGGCAGTGCATGAAGGTGCGTAGCCAGGTGCTGAGTGTGAACAGGCTGTATGGAAGCGCCTGCCCGTTAGCTACTGGGTCTCCACGGGCTGACAAAGGTCACCCACTGCCGGAAGGAACCCTTCACTTGAATTACACAGTAACCCTCCAACATGTGGCTCCCATTTGGCAAAGTGCTGCTGAATGAATGGGAAGGCGTGGAGGGGGTGGTGGGAGAGGGGTTTATTTGGCCGTGGTTTGTGGGATGTATGGTCCCCTGGGTACTCCTCTGTTCAATAAGAAGTGAGTTGGGATGTATAATACCATTCTCATTGGTATTATTTTACTCAGAAGCTGACTTGTTGTTGGTGTCACCCTCCAACTGTGAACAATAATTTGTTCTTTTTATTTTCAATTGGGAATCCACAACTGTATAATGCAAAAAAAACCTATTTGTCATTTATCATTCGTGAATCCAACACAAAAAAAGTAATGATTTTTTTTTCATACTTTGATTTCATGCTCATGTCAAAAATAGCCATGGACTTTGTTTGCCACAGTTTGTTTTCTGCAATAATCTAAGATCTAATGAAAGGTCTGGGTTGGCCGACAGTAATACATCATCCCTGCAGCACTCTCCTGTAAAAGCTAAAGCAGGATCACAACCTTTATGCTTCTTTAGCCTTATCAAGGTATAGGAGTTTGGCATACTGTATCTCAAGCAAGATGTAAGAGACGATGTGGAATCCGACCACGTCTTGGAGTTTGAAATGCTCAGATCCCGTGGAGATGGAAGTGTAGTGAGAATGGAAAATCTGCCTCGCTGTCTGACCTCATGCACCTTAAAACTTCTACAGTAGTAGCTATCCCTCACATTTTCCATGGAGGGATAGAATGGCAGAGGTGATTTTGAAACTGACAAGCTGCACAAAAGTCAAACTCATAGTGGCCAGATGTTTGGAAACTTTGTGCCATGGAGGCACTGGAGTCAGGAGGTTTTCTTTTCAACCAAAAGCTGGATTTCAGCTGTAAGATGTGATCCACTTATCCTGTGCGTGCAGAGTTGCATGGGGCTGAAGCCTGTTCCAGCAGTCAGTGGGCGAGAGGCAGACAGGTCACTCTGTCACACGACTGGCCGACGATTTCAGGTTTGTCAGGTTCACACATGCAGGCACTCATTTAGAAGAATAGCCAAAGAGACACAGAGGGGACAATTACACCCCACACAGAAAAAACCCAGCTGGCCAGAACCTTCTTGCCGTGAAGGTTACAGCGCTAACCACTGCAAGCCACCACTTACTGAATACTATTAGAGGCCAGGTACTTTAAATGTTAATTCACACAGTGAATATATCATAAACTGGGAGAGTGATTTAAAAAAATCCGCGCTGTGTGGACAATTTGAAACGTACAGTAGTTGAGAACATAAAGATATACAAAACAAAACATTTGCTTCGTGAAATAATATTATAATTATACTACAAATTAATGAATCACTTATAATGAGCCATATAAGGAAGCACTGCACATTATCACTGCATCCACACAAGGCAACATATTGACTACAGGTCATGTTGGAGGGGACCTTACAGTTTATCCACTTCATACCAAAGTCACTTTACCACATACAGGTCACACAGGGCGTCTGGTCTACTTACTGGAGGTCCTGCAAGACAAAGAGAGAGAAAGAGAGAGAGAGAGAACGCCTTTAGATTTATACAACATAGATTTCATACAGACTGAATATGTCAAATGCCATGCTTAGGATTGGTTCATAGTGTATTAAATGCTGTGAACGGGACCACTGAGCTGTGGGCCCACTTTCTGCCCATAACACCTGGTTTCCACATTGCTTTGTTTTGTTTTGTGTCCCAGATCCTGTATAGCAGTGGTCGCCAACCCGTCGATCGCGATCGACAGGTCGATCTCGGAGACTTTCCCTGTCGCTCTCCAAAATAAAATAAAAATAAATTCAAGAAAAATAAATCATGTGTTTTTATTTTGAAGGGGATTTTGTCTGCAGCCTGTCTGCTCATCATCTCCACTTGTGTGCACGTCTCAGAACGCGCAACTGGTGGGCCCCACCGAGGTGGGTCTATGAAGCAGTTTAATTGCTGATTAAAGATATAAATGAGTGACATACAATTTAGCCAATCAGCGTCCTCAAATAGATTCAGAGTGGGGCCAAAACGATCGTCAGGAGAAGTCTCTACAGGCGAGCGCCAGCGCGAGCACTACTCCTCCAAGACCCGTTTGAGAGGAGAAGTTTGAGGAGAAACTACAGTGAAAGATCTGATCCCAGATCAGCCTGACCTCACAATCAGACAGCAGACTAGCAGGAAAGGGAAGCAGTACATGAAGCTTCTCTACTAGCTGTACCAGAGAGGTTTGGCTAGCTGGATGCAGTCATGCTAACAACTTAAAACAACGGGGACAGATCCAGCACGGACAGTTAGGGAGTGAGGGATGAGGAGGTAAGGAAACATGAGAACACCAGGGTAGGGAGTGAGGGATGAGGAGGTAAGGAAACATGAGAACACCAGGGTAGGGAGTGAGGCAGGAGGAGGTAAGGAAACATGAGAACACCAGGGTAGGGAGTGAGGGATAAGGAGGTAAGGAAACATGAGAACACCAGGGTAGGGAGTGAGGCAGGAGGAGGTAAGGAAACATGAGAACACCAGGGTAGGGAGTGAGGGATAAGGAGGTAAGGAAACATGAGAACACCAGGGTAGGGAGTGAGGCAGGAGGAGGTAAGGAAACATGAGAACACCAGGGTAGGGAGTGAGGGATGAGGAGGTAAGGAAACATGAGAACACCAGGGTAGGGAGTGAGGCAGGAGGAGGTAAGGAAACATGAGAACACCAGGGTAGGGAGTGAGGGATGAGGAGGTAAGGAAACATGAGAACACCAGGGTAGGGAGTGAGGCAGGAGGAGATAAGGAAACATGAGAACACCAGGGTAGGGAGTGAGGGATGAGGAGGTAAGGAAACATGAGAACACCAGGGTAGGGAGTGAGGGATGAGGAGGTAAGGAAAAAATGAGAACACCAGGGTAGGGAGTGAGGGATAAGGAGGTAAGGAGACAGACACCTCACAGACTGCCTCAGACTGGCTGTCTGTGCTTATGAGCCGAACTACAAGGCACTCACAGACAGTGTTCAGTCACAGCATCACACTGACTTGAGTCACATGACTTCTGATGGCATTGTGATGGGACACAGAGCTGAACTGCACTTACATTAGTTGCACTGACTGAGAATTGTTGTCAGTGTTGTGTTGTAACGTCAGTTGATAAATACAACAGTTAATATTGGTAGTTCATCCAGCCTGCTCATTGCAAATGTGTTTTTTCTTGTTCTTATTGTGTGCGGTCAACAAATAATTTCCTTTTTATGTTGCACTGAAATTAAGTTATTTAGTGTGTTCTTGGTCATCAATTTGAAAGCTGGACCAAAGTGTTTGATTTCATTCAATTACAATTAGGCCAAATAAAAAGCCTCAAGTTGTAAGTACAGTCTGGACAGTCTTTTTCTCTCAACGCCTCAATAAGTAGATCTTGCCGGTCACCAAGGCAGAGGTCAGGGATCTTGGGCTTAAAAAGGTTGGTGACCACTGCTGTATAGTATACTCGTATGCCCCCTAGTGTTGAACACAAGGAAATCTATCTCTCTGCGGATGGATAGAAATGCTACTGCATATATGGGAGATTTTCAATAGACGAGTCACATTCATGCATTAACACAGCTAGCATTGGTAGCATGCTAGCTGTGTAACATATAGAGTGTAGGCATAGTAGTTCATACGTCTTTAAACTAAATATTTCAAAAACTAGTTTAATATGCGACGACCTTTTCACTTTCGTCAATCAGTTATTAATTCTCTAATTAGCATAGAATGCTAAATCCATGTAGCACACAGTGCATGCAGTCCGTACGTAAAAACAGTCTGCTGCAAAAGTTGTAATTTTTCAACGTGCTTGTTGCAAATTCTTGACCAAAAAGCAAACACAGCGATGATCACGAAGGTTCCCATGCATGAATGAACTTACAATCAACTTGCAAACATACGAAGAGCTATGCAGAAATGAGTCGTAAGTGTCTGGGGCCTCGAGCAGGTTTCCTTCTACTTTCAGAAATAGTCTTTGCAGCCTCTATCTTTTTGGTTCATTACTAACTGATGTGTTTTATCTGCTTCTTCACATAAGAACAAGACACTAGGAATTATTCCCATACACAGCCTGGCTGGGCCATGATTACAAAGACACTTCATGTTCAATCATTGAGACATGAACCACAGCATCAATTTCAGAATTTTAGGGGTCTCGATCACCGCACATCTAAAAAGCTCCATGTGTTGTCCCCTGGGACTGCCACAGTGAAACCTGAAAACTGCCTACCAATCAATCCTGGGATTGATGGGAGGGAGAAGCCAGACGATACAGCAGGAGTAGCCTAAAACCGACGAACAGAAGAGCAGAATCCTTCCTCGAACTATTTCCATAACATCCAGTCCAAATTAAGTCAAGCCGCTTAGTTGCCCCAAGCAGTATCACTTTGGTGGAGCCCTTCAATTATGTGAAATCCTCTTATATAAAAGACTCAAATGTCCTGTGAATTTATTTAGTGTTTGGTTTTATTGGCATCTCCAGACTGGGAAACCTTATCAAAAACTCTACTCTGTTTATTTCAGATCGTATTTGGCTCAGAAACTCTCATCAAAAACATAAAAACATATGTGAGGGACAGTCAGCCCGTAGAACAGACTTTTCACATGGACCAATACGCTTCCCCTTGACCTTATCATGAGCACAATGAGGTCACCGGACAAAATCAATTACTGCTGAATCCAGACAAGGGCCACAAAAGATGCTGTTACGTCAATCACAGCAAGGTGGGGAAAACCAGTAATGGCAAATCTCTCCTGTGAAAGGTCGAATCAAATCCTCCGCTTTATCTTCTGAGCAGGTTTATTACGTCTGCTCATCAGACTGGTCAATTCCATTTGTTCACTTTGTACTCGTATAAAAGGAAAAGAGACAGTTAAGTGGAGGAAGGGGTTCTATAGACAACTCAAATAGGTAAAAAGTAGGAGTTCAGATCTGTAGTGTCAAAAGATGCTTCACAGTGAAACTGCAAGTAATGTTTATTTGCATTTTTGCGAAAAAATACAAGTCATCTCTTGCTGGTTTTAACATTAACTTGACAAAATCCAACACTAATATTATCTATTTCACAGTTAACGGAATTGTTGCAGTCGTCACAACCTCAGACTTTACCTGACCTGAAAAGATAATGGTCCTCTAACTTTTATACATGTTTTAGTCATCTCCATGATCATTTATTCACTAGGGAACTTACAAAGGCCAAAATGACCTTACAGAAATGTAAAAGAGCAAGTTGCTACCCATTCATTTCAATGAAAATCCTGATAGTAGCTTTGCCGCCCAGCCTGGCCGCAGTGGCCTACTTCGACCTTTCCACAGGAAGTCAAAGACGGTCAGGTTAACCTAAAACTTTGGTCCAAGATGAGATTTCTTTCCTGCCAACCTGCCTGACCCTAACTGCCATATAATATGGGGATTTGCAAATTGTCCTCAGAAGATGATCCTAATGATTATATCTTTCTGATTATGAGTTTAATAAATGTAATACATTTGCTTTAGATATTCGTGTCTCCCACAGAATCAATCCATTCAAAGTCATTTTTAGAGCACCAGCAGCATCTGTCCCTTTTACCTCACGCAGTCATTTCTGCGTTTGCTGCTCCCAGTGGTCAATACCTGTCTCATTTTAACCTCAACTTTGAGGCCTGTATTACTTCATTAAATGCACTTATGAGGTGATGGACTATAACTTTGATCTAACGTTACACGATATAAGCACCCACAGTCTTATCATATGTAAGGTCTCTGTTATGAGATGAGATCTGCTTTATTCCGTTTTTAGTTGCAGCAGGGCAAGACTGTTCCAGTCACTCCTGCAGTTGTCATCCACTCCCTAAAGGGTAAGCTTAGACCTTCTTTGAATGCAACAGTGGGGAAAGCAAACATGTAAGCAAGATTCCTCTGGCATTCTGGGCTTGCCATCACATCCTGTTGGCTCGGATCACTCAACCAAAGGACATACTGCAGAGCACCTTGATCCAAAGGCACTTTGGGAGGCCTGGGGGAAGGGGGTTCAAATATAGCGCATGAAGCGGCGCCTGGAGCGGGGCCGCTGAAGCAACAGCTTTACATGCAACAAGCAGCGGGCACAACATGAAACAAACGTTACACTCATAAACACACACACACACACTAAAAGGGATTTTGCTTGACTGCATTGATGTCATTGCTGTCAAACTATTGCAGACACCTGTTGTTTCTGCTTATGTAACGGCACTAGTTAGACTTGGCTGGAAATAGAGATCTAATATTGGACGCCAACATGCAAGTCATGGGCGTTCCCTTCTCCTGCTCCTATTGGAGGCAGTCATCTGCTCAACACTGACTTTAGCATGTTTTCAAAGCAATTGTGCAACCTAGGATGCAGTCTAGGACACTTTGCTATATATAGCAAAAACTAAGAATGAGTAAGCTCAACTCTTAGTACTAGAATACTTTCGTCTCTGCATTTGCAAGAATTATTAACCTTCAAATCAACCTTTGTATTGGCCCCTTTATAGTCAACTTTATTTACCTTTTGGTTTACAAAGATTAAACTGGTGTGGTGGGAAGGTGGGCTGCCATCTTGAGACAATCGCTGTCCCACATGATACAGAAATAACCTGTGGAATTTCAGTTCTGAATATATCCAGATCCAAACCCACCACAGCCTCCTCATTGACCCCTGCTCTCTCAGATTCCCCTGCTTCTCCGGTTGCCCTTGTAAACACACAGCAGCAGCCGGTGCAAATGTTTTGGTTGCCAGGCTTCCATTTTGGTGAGCACCAAAGACAGATTCAAGGAAATACTATTTTTCAGACTACACTGGGAGACGAGTGAAAGATAAGACATTTAATAGCAGATAGAAACATCATACGATGGTCCACTGGAGGGCGTCTCAACGGCCTGCTTCGAGGTCATATACAACAACTGTTGAACTGAACATTGAGGCTAATGCAGGCAGGAAGTCTTTTTTTTAAAGATTGCCTTCCAATGTGACACATAGGAGTGCTCCAAAATGACTCATGCGCTTTTATGTTTATGTTACAGTACGGTTACGTCATGGTTAAATTTGGATTATTAAAACTCTTTAGTAAGGTTAGGGGAAGATCATCCGCATCGTTAACACTGACATGCCGCTAAAGACCCAGCCTGCATTACGTAGGGAGTTACAGATCATAATTCCTCTATAATATCTACGTATATATTGCTGTGAAACAAACATTTTTTATATGTTACAATTTACATTCACCCAATACTCATTTCCACTGGATAGAGCTTGGAGGCATCATAATGCATCCTTAAAGGTAACGTTAACGTTAGCTGTTTGCTCCGATATTTAGCCAAGCAGGACTGCACTGCACACCGGCTGCAAAGAGCTAACCTTAACTTGCTCTCATCCTGCTGATTACAACACAGAATTGTTGTTCACATTGTAGCATTATCAGAGGAAAATAGGGTGAAGAACATTGTTTAACCACAGATGTGCAGTAGCGATCGGGCAGGTTGTATAAATTGGGTAGCAAGTGACATATCAGATTGGTGAATAGACTTGCGTACTCGACGGTACCCGCTTCAGCATTTTAGGCTGTATGGAAGGCATTTCCAATACTAGTATCAGAACAACTCTAAAAGAAACCATACAGGCTAAGCAAGATATCCCAGATGTCCTTCACTCCAGCTACATTCTCCAGCTCCTCTAGATGGGGTCATACTGTATGAACCCCCAGCTGGGATCCCCCTCAGTTAGACATGCCCGGCAAACCTCCAAAGGCATCATGATCAGAGACTATACTGGTTGCAACAATGATCTACTCTAACAAATAAAAAGAGTTCTGTGTTTGGAGTTACAAAGCTAATAACCAAGTGCAAGGCTTAAATGAAGAACTCTGACAAAGTGAGAGTTCAGGTGCTATTTGGCTTTCTGCAGAACCAGTAAGGCACACCTCATCCTTTATGAAGTGGTCTGCAACACTGTAATTTGGAGTTAGTGTGATTTTTCATAACAAATCAAACAGCTTGTCCCAATAAGTAGCCTGATGAATTGTGCAGGTGGTGTGAGGTGAGTTTGAGGTCTATGTCCACATTATGCAATAAAAGAAACGTAATCCCCCTTTATGTCAAAGGTCTCATTTAGACATATGGTGACAGGACAGTGACAGGCCTGTTTGCATTATCAGCAGAGCATATTCACTGACCTTCACAGCCATGCATTAATCACTTGGCTCTGAATCGTTCAAATTTCCAGATATTTTCTGAAAAGGAAAAAATGACCACGCTATGTAAATCCACTTTCACACTTCAAGGGTTTTCAGCTGCAGGTGTGCAAACAGTGGAGGGGATTTACTGAGGGGTGTGTCCATCAAAGGATACAACTAAATGAACTTTTGCACCCCACTCATTGTGAGGAGAAACGCCCCAACATCTTACTGAGAGCTGGAAAAATCTCTTTTTTTTTTTTTAAATGTCATTGCACACACACACACACACACACACACACACACACACACACACACACACAGTTGTGTTTACATGACTTTTGGAGACATTACATTGACTTACATTAATTTCCTGGAGACTTATAACTATAACTGCTACCAGCCTAATCCTAAACCTTACCCTAACCTTGACTTAATCCTAACCTTACTTTACCTTAACCGTAAACCAACTCTTCACCCTAAAATGCAATGATTTATGTTATGGGGACGTGCAGTTTGTCCCCAACTCCCCACAAAGTGACTGTGTAAACAGGTCTGTGTCCCCATATGACTGGTAAAACACACACACACACACACACACACACACACACACACACACACACACACACACACACACACACACACACACACACACACACACACAAACACCTTCAGTTTCCAAAGGAAAGATGTGGATAGACATCCGTCTGGACGGGTGAGGTGAGGTGACCTGTCCTTGCTGCAGCCTCAGGAGATTAATAGACCCTGTAACTATATTGGGTTCGCAGCCCTTCACAAAAAAGAAAAAAACTGTTGATTGAAAATAATTTCCTCTGTTTATTTACAGCCTGTCTCCCATTCTTCATCCCCATCCTCTGCTTATTAATTATATAGAAGACAGCTCAGCCATTACCACAGAGCACTTATAGCTTTGTTGCCTTGTAAAACATGAAGTCATAGTCTTAAAGCTGCCTGTGATTTCTTTGGCTCCATGCTAACGTGATGTCTTGCTATGAAAAAATGTCAAATGTGAAGAAAAGGGGAGCATGCTATGAAAAGATGGTCTCTAATACTGCTGAATGGCCACTAGTAAACTGAATGACAGCTGAATGTTCGACTTTGGCTGTCGGACATAGGTGAACCTGCACCTCCAGTCAAACTTCCTACATGTTATTTACTTTGAAGAGGGAGGTTCATAGCCAGGGAAGAATTGTGCATCTATAATCTTTTTTGGATATGACACCTTCAGAGCCCAGACTGTGGAGCCAATATGCTTTAGGGTGGGGAACAACATGCTGCTCGCACTGATGAAATCTCCATGTGCAGACTGTAAAAGTATCATTTTGCAGGATATCTGATGCATTAAATGAATAAGAGGCCAGACAACCTGCCCTGTTTTACACAAACAATCTCTAATTCCATCAAACTCTCCGCAGCTGTTTATGTCATCTCATTCCTGTCAATTCATGAATGGGGAAAAATGTGTTTGTTTTGTTATCAATGCCAAATCATTTTGTAGAGAGACTGGAATATTTTCCAAAAGGCATTAAACCACAAAAAAACCCGCTAAGCCTGGGATTAAATAATTACACAGCAGCTCTTACAGCAGAGCACTACAAAAGTAGCATTGTGCCTTTGCCAGGAGAGCTGCTATTAACCTGACTCAACAATTATTCTCTGAAATTGCTCTCAGGAGTATGAAAACACATGTATTAAGAAACTTCCAGTGCTCCACTCTAGTCTGGACAGAAGACAAGCTTCCTAATGCAATTCATGGCCACGAGTGGGACTGAAGTAGCATATAAATCAAATCAGAGGAACCTGATTGTTCTCGTGAACTACAGTTAGGATTTACTGACAATTTGAGCAAATATGACACAAATATATTTTTTTATTAAAATTACCAAATGCAGCTTTAAGTGCTCATAAAAAGGGCTAAAAACCTCTGTAGAGCTGAGTGAGCTGCAGAACCTTTGACATGACACATAGAAATGTATATCAAAATCTAACAATAGATAACCGCTTTAAATAAAAGCAAGAATTCAATTGCAGCTCCAACAAAGTCCAAACTCCAATGTACAACAGCAGGCAGTGTGGATTAGCCAGTTAAGTGATGAAAGACAGTATATTTACTTTATATACATATGTCCTCTAAATCATCCAACTGCATTAGTTTCACGTTCTTGTACAATAAACACTTCACTCAGAGCTTGGGAAGCTAGTAAAGCCCAGGGTCTATCATTAGGAAATTAGGCTGAACATCAGTGCCCCGGGATACACGGTTACATTTCCTTGACTCGCTAATTCATCTAACCACTAGAAATGCAGTCAGGGCCTTTCTGCAAAAGGCCAGTGCTTTTAATGAGCCTGTTGCCCCAGCTCCTTTCATTGACTTAATGTGGGGTTGCATTCAGGGGCACTGAGGGTTTATTCAAGTTCTGCTTTTGAACACGGTGATCTGCTGTTGGGCCTCGGGGCAGGAATTAGCGGGACACAAAAGATCTGTGAAAGGAAAACAACTGTTTGACTTTCCAAGTAGAGGGGTCTGAGGTTTAGGTCCGCTGGTTTCCAGCAAAGCAGAGAGGGAAAATGCGGGATGCCGGTGGATAATTGAGAGCAACAAATAATCAAAAAGAGGAAGACCTTAAGACGTGCCAAACAGAGTCCGAGACAGACTCTCTTTAAATAGTGAGGGATTATGTGGGAGAAAAGCTGGAAAAATTCACAGAGTGGAAAAAAAGGAAGATCAGAACGGAGGCACCGGAACAAGGCTTCTTCTCAACGCCTTTGGCTAGGATGCGACCACCTCCCACACTGTAACCCAAGAGGGCCCCTTTGCTGTGAAATAACCTTCAAAAGTCCACGGGCCCCTGTCATGAAAACCAATATGTCATCCAGCTCGCACTTCCTTTGCTCGATGTCACCAGCTTAACGGAAGAGAGAGACAGAGGAGTGTTTGGAAACGGAGATTGCAGTTGCAATTCATCTGCTTTGAGTTTAAAAGATTGATTCAAACTGTGCGTTTTGGCGTGGCGGGTGGATGTCTGAGGTGGGAGAGGAAGTGAAGAGTTCTATGGGTGGAGAGGCTTTAACAGGCAGAAGCTGTGCCAAAAGGAAGTTCTACTAAAGAGACAAAGATCTCAGGCCATTCAAGTGTAAACAGACTTGACATATTTAGGAAAAATGATGCCAAGTGTCTGTCTTCATTTTCTATTGTCTGCTAAAGATTAATATGTTTGGATTATTTGTATTGCGTCCTTCTCTAAATGGATAACGCAGCCTTCACCTGATGTTTCAATGACTTCTTTCACACAACAGAAAGAGCCAAGTTAAAGCTTCAGTATCTTTAATAAACATAAACTTAGTCATATTTGCTCAAACTGTCACAGTATCAGTAACAGATCATCTCTAAAAAACCTCTGTTTAGTCCTAATGGCATTCATATTTGATCAGCGCTGCCTAGTCTGAGAGTCTGATCAGAGTTCACCAGCTTCACCATCAGTGATTGAGTCCAGATCAGAGTCTGAGTCCTCCGCTCTGATTGGTTGTTTTTCTTCAGGTGTGGCGGAATCCAAACGCATTAGAGCACTAAAAGGAGGCAGAGGAACCTAATTACATGTTTTTAGATGTTCTGTCTCATGTACTGCAGCGAGCAAATATGACAACAAGTTAAGTACAGAAAAAGTTGGACACTTTGCGAAATAAACTAGAGCTATAGAGAAGAACTAAAGCACTTTAACGTCTGCCCTTTAAGCATGGAGCACACATTGTTAGTTTTACATTTCTGTTTGTGTACAGGTTCAACAAATGAGATACATTGTGTATCTTGTGAACTATGTATTTAACACTATAAAGTGGATAAACTAGAAAACAGACTAGCATTCAGTGTTGGATATATTTTACAAAGTCTCTAAAAAGATTCAGCCGTTCCATGCTGCATTACAAAGCTTCTGACATACAAATCTCACCGGAGCCCTCATCAAAGCCACGCAGCGGTTAATACCTCGCATTCCACATACTACAACCTGAAGCCAACTATTGTGTAGACTACAAGTTATATATTAGTGTAGTTGTGTATTAGTATTTTAAAGCAAACAGGACGCTTTGGAAGGGAAACATGCAGCAGCAGTAAATAAATCAATATAAATAATGACAAAAACAATTGAATGTAATATGGCACAGGACATCGATCCTGCTCCATGTGATATTTTGTTTATTTCTCATCATTTCTAGTTCTTCGTCAAACAAATGTATCATTGATGTGCTTGTGAGAACAAACTGGTGTGGCTTTGGGAGGGTGCTGGAATCCCAGTGGTCTTTGTGTTAACAAAGGAATATTTCCTTTCGACCAAACATGATGGAGGAGTTCATTCACAGATCCTTGATGTAGCTGTTTACCCAGACTTATAGACTTTATTGTATTAAGAATGACGGATCCTCACAGCCATCTTGCCCCTACTGACTCACATCACGTACACAACTGTTGGATAAGGGGAAACGACCGGGGTCCAACAATACTTTTCCTTACATTCCCTAAACGCATCGTCCAATTTCCTCATATACTTCCAGACCTTTACTGTGTAGGAATCCTGCCCTTAAATCATCTTTAGGACATGATAACATTATTCTCAATCATCTATTGCAGGCAGTTTCTAATAATAGGCCGAGCTCACGGCAGGTCTAATGTGAGCAGCATCCAGGCGCCACTCTCTTCCTCTCTAACTGGCTTAATGCGGGAGACTGTAGCTGTGATGGGAGGGAAACCTCACCTCTGCCTGACCCTCAGCACATTACTTAGCCAGAAAAATGGCAACTCAGCAAAGGTTAAAAAAACAAAGTCATTGAGGCAAACCCACGGAGTGTTTTATGTGTGGGTTAAGACAACAGCATGCACTGTGTTGCCCTTCCTCTGTCTTTTGATGCTCAGTGTGCATGTTTGTTCTTCATTAAGAGACTTTATCTACATCATTGTATTGTTTTCACAACATGATGAATGAAATGATGAATGAGGTAATGAAACAAACCAGGAAATCACATCAACACGTTGCAATGAAATATCTTATTTCATCGTTCATATCAAGCCCTTTTTAGTTCCGCTTTATACAACTTGGATCTTATTTTGGTAGTTTGGCCATCGTTCCAATTCTGAATATGACAACTTATAAAAGAAAACTTAGTGAAGTCTTCGTGATGGGGCAGGAGACAGCAGTTAGACAATGAGACAGGCTTGAAAGAGATGACTGGAAGGCAAATGAAAACATTCTTACCCAAACTATCCATTATAAACTTCCATCACAATTTACAGATCAACTTCAGTTCATCTTTGATCATATCCCAACATCCATAATTATCAATAACATTTCAGGTGCACCCACGTATAATTGTACACACTGGCATCACCAGGGGCCAGGTGGTAGATGGGTGCTACCTCCTCTTTAATGATCAGCAGCCACATCACAAAATGGCCACCGAGGCATGAACTACAGCTCCCAGAAGGCCTCACCACTCACCCAGGTGTGGGTGTTTAAGTCACCTGATTGAGGCCGGACTGGAGAACCTTTTGATTTTTTGCCTGTTTTTGTGAATTACCTTGCACCACCCCACCCTAGCCTGCCATATTGACCTCTCATGACATTACAGCACAAATAAAGTGGTTTAGATCAGAGGTTCTCAACCTTTTGCAACTTAAGGCCAGCTTCTGCATATTACAAAATATTCCCAGGGCAACCTTTCCAAATAAATGAAACAAAGAAGAACTTTGCTAAATCGGCTGCCCCTCTCCGTGCTCTGTCCTCAAATGGTCAGCTAAAGCAGGTAGGAAACCCTGAGCAGTTCCGGTGTGTGTGGGTAGTTTTGGAACACAAACTGAATGCTTTCAAATCATTGAAGCAAAATGAGTTTTCCGCTCCAGTGTTTGATGCATTCAGATATCAGTAAGCCTTTCTTTCTGGCGATTAATGCTGGTAATCGGGGGGGTTGGGGGCTGTCATGTCACAAGAGGGTGAGGGACAATGATGGCCAGTGGTAGATACAAGCTGTGGACTCCCACCATCTGAGCCTAATATGGGGAACTATAGTGAAAGGACACTAGAGCTGCTGGGGTTGAAGTGGGCTGTTATCAATGTACTCAGGGATTATCGGATTGGTAGTAAATTCACCGTGTTCACTGATAATAATCCATTGAGCCATTTGAACACCGCAAAGCTTGGCACTGTGGAACAGCAATGTTTGTCTGAATTTGCTTAGTTTGACTGTCAGATTGTGTACCGCTGAGGAAGGTAGCATGCACCAGATGGTTCTGTCCCAAGAGACCGGACCCCAAGCACGCTTTGGTGTCTAGCTTTCCCTCTTTTAACATTTCTGCAGCGGGTAGATACCCTCCGTGACAGGCTGCTACGTTGTGTATGGCCAGTGTTACCCCGAGTAAAGTCCAGTGTGGCCGGTTGCCGTCCATGTCGTTGTCTGGTCTGGCAATGGGAGCGACATGTTGACTACAGTTATCTGCATTAACTGCGGACATTCTTGCTTCATTGTGAGTAAACTATTTGATGTCATTTGGTTCTTGTTGCTCGGACAGAAAATGAAATGATACTTTTTGATCGTTGGAGATCTCAGTCTGGGAGGAATCTTAATCTGATGTTGGTGGTGGTGTGTGCCGCTGGATCACTACTCTGATGGACATGTTTATACTTGTGGCGTTTGCATTATGCATTTTGAAAAATGATGTACTATGTAAGTTTGTATGTGTATTGTAGCGCTTCCTGAGCAGTTGTGGACAAAGATAGTTAGGAAAGGGTTTGCTGTACAGCCGGTGCTTTTTGTTTCGTTGTGAGGAGTTGTTTGGGAACAATGATGTTTTTGTTTGTTTCATTGGCAGCAAGTGAGCCAATGCCTTGGTCATTTATTTCTTTTCTTTGGTTTTGATTTAACTATTAGTTTGCATTCCATCCCGTGTTGTTGTGAGCTGGCACTTTATTGGCAACATTGAGCGCCTAGGACCTAGGTGCATCATTTGTGAGCTCCTCTTGCACTGGGTTGCGTGCAAGACCTGTAGTCCGTATATTAATCGGGCCGATGCTCCTAAAACTGTAAATTGTCCTTATTATTCTTAAATACATATTGTGATAATTATCATAATCGATCAATATAAATACATAGCATGATACAATTTTTGGTTAGATCGTCCAACACAAATGTCATGTTGTTCTGATCTTTCATTCAGCAGGATCTAGTTTATTGACCATACATAATAGATTGTAATTCACAAATTTAGAGTCACAAGCTGCAAGACCTTTTATGAGCTAACATTGTTACACTTGTGATTTAATTCCTCAGTGTTTTTCGTGGCTGTTCTGCTGACATGCATCATAATTTTCGGAGAAATGTAATCACAAGATGAAATTTACATGACAATTAGTTGCGTTGCTGACACCTGCAGCCTTAAGACAACCAAAACAAACTAATTTGATTTACGCAGGCTCCCCTATGTGTGCCCGGTTCTGTCATCTCACTGTGATGAGTGAGTCAAATACTTTTAGTCCCGCTTTGTCAAATCGCTAATGCAAAATATCTTTCTGATATCTCCCTGATGACCAGCAGGGCTGGAACCTCGGTACCCTGAGTGGTTTCATAAGCTAGTCTTTGGCCAAGTTTAAGAATGAGGTGCTGTGAGGATTTAAAGAGGTGATTCATTCTTAAATAGAGTTTCCAGGCAGGAGGAATGGTAGCCGGCACACTACGCTATGTGAGCTATTAAAACAGAAGCTCAGACGGAGAGAGAGGGAGAGATTGCTGAAATAAATGGAGGTAGAGTCAATGTCTTTACCATGTGTGTAGGAGTTTCACGCTCCACACTACTCTCTGTGTTAAAACGGAGGGTCTCACTCTAATAGCTCTTGCCTGTTAGGCTAATAACAAAAGCAGAACCACCAATATGAACATCACACGTCTTACGTACTAGAGGGGACCAAGGGGGTCTGGCTCTAATCACACAGGGTTAAACCAAACTGAAAAGGAAGTGAAAGAAAAATAAAGAAACTGTTAAATTATTTGAGCATTCTAGATGGTATGATGAATGGAAAAGATTTGATTTGGGCCTTAATATATAAACTGAGAGGAAATGGGAGGCCCGGGCACTTCAGCAAGCCTTCCCTGTGCATTTAATAATATTTGGCCACCAATGCATACCCAAGTCCTTGAAGTGTTTCTGTGGCTCCACAAAGCTGACAGATGAGCTCGAGATTAAAGCGGTCTGATGGTGGGACGACATCTCGCTCTACCCACTATCTGATTCCTTCTAACACCCTACACTGAGCTGAACTCTGGGTTTCTGAAGGCCGATGTGGTTGCCAACATATCTGGAATGAAGCCAGAATGCAGGGGCATCGTTAGGCCTATTTTAGGGGGGCTGAAGCACCCCCTAAATGTTCTTCAGCCCCCCAAATAATTTGGCATTATTGGCTTTAAAACATTTTTTTTTTAATTTGATGATGTCATTAAATTAAACTATTGTTTCTCACATGGACAAGTTATTTATAACTCTAACATGCTACATATGTGCGTGCGTTCTGGTTTGTATGTTTTCTCCTTCAAATTACAATCCAATAGCCTATCATCATACTTAACGATATAAACCCCGGGCACTAGGACCTTGGGGAGGCTGCTGCGCTGCCAAGTAACGTCTCTCGTCAACGACAGCCAGGATTATAGCCAAGGAGTTTAGCTCAAAGTAAATGATGCACGGAGTGAAATTGTAAGTACAGGTAGTTACAGAATGTGTCTATCTGTAGTTAACGATTCTTACCTGCTTACATTTAGGTTTACTTGAGACAAATGAAAGGGAATATTGTCGTGGGCTATTTTAACACTAAGCTAGCTAGCTAGCTGTACTTGAAATGTTTTTTTGTTTTTTTTTGTTATTCATGTTGTTGTTTTTTTCCATTGAATGGTATATTTGACATTGAACTAGTTCATCTTTATCTCAGTAATAGTGTCCAAATGAGCATAAAATATCACTGGTAGTCAGCAAATATTCTAATATGTAAATAATATATATATAAAAATACACACATTGGATTATGAAACTATGAAAAAAACCAAAACGTTACCAAGTGTTTTTGGTGTAACAGTATACCCATCATTTTCTGGAGCTTTTCTCATTCATGACTTGAAATATAAAATGTTGACTTTCATTGAGAAACTAAAGTGTCGACTTATATCAAGTCTGAGCTGAATGAATATTAAACTGCAGCTGAATTTACAAATGGACATCTATTTGTCCTGTTGTCATGACAAGTATTTAGTGCCTAGTATTTTGCAGGGTAATAAAGCCTCTGAAAGAGGCTTTTAGGCCATAGGGAAGCAAAACTTTGCTTTGATATTCTACTTGATAGTTTGGTTGAACCCTTCAATTGACGTTGAGTTAGCTAAGAAACTCCAACCCTCCATAGCTGAGAAACAGGCTCAGCTCAGAATGGGAGCTGTCATCAGAGACATTAGTCAGCCGGACTCCTGTGTCCAAAACAAATGAATCAGGCATACATGGAGACGTGATGGGTGTAAACAATCACTTTAAAATAGCACACAGAAACCCTACATTTAACTTCAGGTGAAAAGTGAAACCCACATAGACTCAGGATATAATGTCAGTGCAAAGATAAATGAACCCAGTTTGCTTGTGGGGAGAAGTAAATGCACTATTTTCTATTCACACAGTTAGGCAGATTTATGAAGCCAGGAGGTCGCAATGGCTTGAGACACTTTTTTAAATATGATGCATTTGACTTAACTTGAATTCAAATTAATATCCCAAACCTGAATCCAGGAATGCTGCAAATCAGGGCTGTAGTCTAGACCAACTTTATCGACTTCAAGTCATGACCAAGTCCAAAGGCATCAAGAGAATCAAATCGAATGTCTTTCCAATGCTAATCCTCGTCCCTCCTGCATAACTGCACCCAGCACACACAGCTTGGATAACCGCTCATTTTTGTTAATGCATTCAAAATATGCAACAGAAACGTTGCATGGAATATATATCAAATGTAGTGATCACTGGTGTTAGCAGTCAGTGACGTGTGAAGGAATAAAAGACAGTGTTGGAACTAAGTTGGAACTTGGTTTACAGTGGTTGAGGCAAAATCAAGTAACAGTACTAGGTTTGGGCGATACGTTCACATTTTATAACTGGCCATCATCAGCCCAACAAGCGGCAAATGCCAATGTATTTGCACAGTTGTGTGTGTAGACCGGACTCGAGCTCTACAGCCGAAGGTGGTCAATAGAGGTGTAGCAGATCAGTTTTGCCCTGGAGCCATTGTCACCAGTTTCACCAACTTTTCAGAATTGTCTATTTATTATTTTCACAAAGCGCTCTGCATGGAAAGTCCTGGTGCTAAAACAAGCACACTGGTTCATTCATGTGTTAATAAGTTTCAATTAATTTTGTGATAGCTGAAAAAAAAGATGCTAAACATGCTGGCTTCAGGGTAGCATGGGAGGATTCGCTGCTTCTCCTCTGTTTTCTATCATTTTAACCTGAATAACTTTTGGGTTTTGAACTGTTGTCACATTGTGCTACCACTAACTGATCATGTGTATATGTGGAGCACAGATGAGGAAGGATGGTAACATTTAATGAAGAAAACCTCAACTGAAATGACATTGCGACTTTTTTTTTGGCCAGGCAGTGTATGTTGTCACCAACATGTGCTTGTGAACTGCACAATGGATGTGTTGCTCTTTAGCATGATGCGGCTGTGACACCAGAATGCCTTTAGTAGATGAGGATCTGACCCACACAGGGAGGCTTTGTAATTCCTGTGGTAAACCTTCAGGTCTATGCTCAGTGTCTCGCTCTCATTCCCAAACAGGCTATCAAAATAAACAGTAACGTCTGATGAGGGATGGCATGTCCACTGCAAAGACAAACAAAATGAAAAGCTCAATCACACATGAGATCGGGTTTCGTACAGAGTAGACCATAATGTGAAAAACAGGCCTGGCCGCAAAGACGGCAGTTTACCTCCAACTTGGCAGAGTTATGACTGACAGGACATTCTCGCATTCCTTCATCTCACCACCAGCGACCCCTTCTGCATCTCTTACCCTACCTCTCCTACCTCTCCTACCTCTCCTACCTCCTACCTCCTACCTCCTACCCCTCTACCGTCCAGAAAAGGACAAATCTGATAACAAAACAGAGGTGGAAAAAGCAAACATATTCTCTAGCCATGCATGTGAGGCTTGTAAAGCTAAGTGTTGATATGTGATACCCATGCAGTGTAGCTTGGGATTTCACTGCTGTATAACACCACACAGTGTGCACACACTGTTGATGCTATACAGTATGGAGTTTGTGTTGGTCAGGTGGGCATTTAGACTAGACAGGGTTACTAGAGGAAAAGCCATGGGGGGGAACCGAAAAGTAGCCTCACATCGCCAGACCTATCTTCTTAGCTGGCTACACCTATGATTGTTCTGGTATAGAGGGAAAACACCCAGCGACCTTCCAACATAGAGAGCGAATATAGCAGAAGGGGAGACGAATGGCAGACCTATACCCACTGTCTGCAACAAAATCACTAGAAACCATCCTCTGGGGACCATTAAAGTCCACAGCTATTGGTAAGCTGTCAAATGTTATTGATCAACCAACCAACATACTGACCATATTAGAAATGCCAAGTTTAAATGTCCCATGTGTAGGATAAAGGGAGCAGTAAGACTAAAGCTGAATTTACAAAAGTCAGCAGATCTGATCATCAAAGTTTACAAAGACCATGAATGAAACGTGCATAGTATTCTATCCAGGAGATGCTGAGGCATTTCATTCGGAACCTAAAATGTCAATTTGCTCGTGGCACTTAAGGTAAAGTCATTAAGACCCACTTTACACCATGCATTACAATGCATTTATAGTGATTAGATTACAATCGAATGGGGCTCGAGCACATGGCCGGACAGTACCGAGTACCGGCACTTCTAAATTTGTACTCTTTAACCTATTGTGACTTTTACTTACTCACCGGTACTGCTCACTAGCTGCTAGCACAGCGCGGAGGACGGGTGAGGACAATGATGCTGATATTTATTTGTGAACAAATATAATCAATGAAACATTATTTAAAGTGTTTATGAATCTGCTCTTTTGATTTACAGAGTATGATTTAACAGGGCAAACACTTCCAGAAGAAAACTGTAAATAATTAAGATTAACTACAGTAATAATATTAATATGAATACTAACTACAATGGCAAGTTATGTCTTTTAGCTTTTGGACTTTTTGGACATTATCAATCAAGTAATAATAACAATCCAAAATTATGTAAAATTGCATAGTTTTCAGTCAAAAACCTTCAAATATTCTAGATGACATTAAACTGACAATTAACAAAAATGGTTTCACAATTGTTTTTTTGTTTTTTTAATTGCCGGTGTTGTGATGTGACAGCAAACGAGGCCCAGCTGATTTAATATGGTGATGAATAACATGGAAAGAATCTTCATCTCCAGAAAGCCCCAGATCTCTCTGGAAGCTCTCTTACTCTAAATAATCAGAATTGTGTTTTCCTTCCAATCTCCTTTCATCTCTGGCAGTTTTCCACCATGCACCTTGGAAGAATGTGAAGCTGTTCTAGAAAGCCCTATTCTTCCGTCGTCAGTCTGTCCTTCTGTCACATAAACATCAGCTCTCTGTTTCCAGATGTCTTCTGCCCGTCTACAAACACTCAGATCTGATCTATTTGGGATTTCCTACACATCTGCCTATCAGATCCACAGTCAAACATACACACACACCTCTGCATGCCACCCAGACGCTAAACCTAAACTGCAGAGAAAACCAAGTTAAAGCTACAGCTGGGAATCAAGTTTAGGGTATTCATTTTAAAATGAATCATGTTTCTACTCTGGGACTCCTCATTCTCTCAATATGAGCTGGAAATACTGTAATGATGACTACGATGTCTGATATGTTGATTTAAAATGAAATTGCGGCACTAAACAAAGCAAGACACTGCTAATAATTGGCTTTTCTGAGATGTTGGGGTCTCAGTGAAATGTTGCATTGTACTGTATATTTAGATGCTAATTTAACCAATTAAAAAGCTAAATCATGTGTTCCCTGATTGCATTTCAGCTAACGCATTCTGCCTCTTTTATCTCTACATGGACTGTTTACCTGCACTCTCTGTGAAATTATATGAAATCATGACTTATGTAAATATTAGCAATTAACAATGTCTCATATTTTAGGGCTGTGTATCTGAACACGTGATTGAGAACTGAAGGTGGTTACTGGTCAGCACCTCCAGGGTTTATAGACTTCAAAGCTTTTTCAAAACAGGGACCTCAGTCCTGTCGCAAAATCCAATTTAACAATCCCAAATTTCTCCGAACTCTTTGGGGCGATGATAAAAAAAAAAAATAACTGGGGTTTCCGGACAGAGGAAGCTCGGAGACAAGAGCACTGGGCCTCTTCTCAGTGCTGATTATGTTGGTCCAGATCAACCATCTGCTATTCGATTGTTACCTGAGGAACAAAAAGTGGAGGCCGCTGTTTGTCTCAGATCAGCAGAGTGGAACCTCTGAGCAAACACGCCTCTAGTCGCCCTAAGGGACCACTGACACATTGCTGGAGGCAGGGGAGCTCTGGTGTCCATTTTGGCTCGCTGGAGCGAGACTGAGCCACCGTGGCAACACACTGGTTGTCTGAACCCCCTTTGGTGGCATCAGGCCTCATAATCTGGGATATCCATGTCATCACATGTGAAGTGGAGTGGGTCAACCATGACGGCAAACACTGAGGAGCCCGCGTATGAGAAGCTGTCATTCATAGAACTTAGAGGTGCAATGGAGGATAAAGGTGTGTGGTTTAGCGCTGCTTCTGCTGGGCAGCAGCTCCTCTGGCACATCACAAGGTTACTGATTTAAACTCCAACAGGGATCTTATCACTTCAAGTCCCTTGGCCCTGTGTGTGTCTAGTGATGGAAACAAAGAAGGATCCTAAAATATAGTGTTCATCTTTAGGCAACAAACCTAAATGCTGGTCATATGCAGTGGTGTTTTTAGGTGGAAAAATGAGTGGACAACAATAATTGTGCAAAAACAAGAAAGAAACATAACTTTACAATTTGACATAGGTTTGTATGGGCCTGTTCAGGTACCATCCCCTCCACATAACACCCATGGGATACCAAAAAGCATCTTCACTGAAAAGCTACACTAAGCCATTTTTATAAAGGATTACTATTATTTAAAAATGTTGATCCATATAAGCAGTTTATCACTGTAAACGTGATCACTATACGCAGTTTACACTGTATGAGCGATCATGTGATTGCAGTTGCATTTATGACAACAAACCAGTAAATATGGTACATGTCATAGTACAGGGCGTGAGCTGTTTCTTGGCTTCCAGAAAGAACTCAGACAACCTGGATAACGTGGATAACGTGGGTAACGTGGACATCATTAGACCCACAAGATGTCCCACGAGCAGCATAGGAGATCATTCCTGCCGGTGACCATCACGCTGTTCAATTCTTCCTCACTCTGTTGCAGTATGAACATCGGTGGACTGGGAAGCTGCTTAGGCTCTACTGGACTCACTAACTCTGGCTGGCAATGTATAAATCATAATTACATCAATTTTTGCCACAGCAATTCGGTTCTTGTATGCATGCACATGTTTTAAGGGCAAACTGTTTTGATTTTCATTTTTATCTTCGCACCTTGAACTGTTCTTATTCAGTGTGGTCTGTCTGTGTATCTGTCTATCATTCGATCTATCATTCTGTCAAACAGACTGAGTGTGGAATGTGTAATTCAGGGTGTGAGGAGATGTTGGACTGGGAACCTGGATCATCCTCAGACTACCCTCCTGAGCTTATGCTGGAAGACAGCATCCTGGGTCTTTAGTGAACGATCAACTGGGGACACAGAAGTCCATGTCTATGACCTCACCAGTTAACTGCTAAGGTGTGTCTGTCCGTCGAGGTTTGTCTCTGTGTTGAGCGTCCCTCTGTTGTTGGTTATGAATCCAGTTCCAACTTCTGATCTGTGATTTTGGACACACTGAAGTTTGTCACCATCTGTTTATTCAATAGCAGCAAAGCGTATGTGTTGTTGTCATTATATTCTCTCAAGTATCTGTCCATTCTATGACCCAACCGTTGGCTGGAGTCTAGACGTTTTTCCATACTAAGTCCGAATTCATGATGAGCAAGATAATGGCAACAAACCAAGCAGGTGTTTGAAATACTCCTTGCAGAGTTTTGTTGTTCCTGATTAATTGACTGTTGAAATGAGTATTTGTCCAGTAGGCAGCAGCTGTAAGCTAGGACGGGACAGTGTAACCTGGGTAATCCTCAGCCACATATTCTTCTCCATATTCAACCAATGGTCCAGCAGTTTGTACTTTCCAGGTCAAAGTCACAGCATAAACACAGATAAAGCTGTTGCTACACAATGGTGACTGTGGCTCAGTGGTAGAGCAGGGTCTTTCTTCAACCAGAGGCTCGGTGGTTCGATTCCCGCCTGCGCTAGTCCATGTCGATGTGTTCTTGGGCAAGACACTAAACCCCAAATTGCTCACAGGATTGTTCCTGTGGTGTATGATTGGATGCAGGAATGGTTAGGTGGTAGCCCCTGTCATCAGTGTATGAATGGGTGTGAATGATGACATGTAGTGTTAAAGCGCTTTGAGTGGTTGGAAGACTAGAAAAGAGATGTGCAAAAACAGTCCGTTTACACACTCTCCACAGTCCACGTCTATTCAGCAGCACATACATTTACCACAGGCAGCAACCGTTTAAAACAAAGGCCCCATGTCACAATGCATCATGGTGCGAGGCACATGACGGGTGATAACATGCACTGAATGCTCCAATAATAACTTGGTATTGTAAGGTATTTGTTTATTTCTTACACTCTTATACACTATTGTTTTTTGCATATTGTTATGACATTTGTAAGTATGTATACTTTTGTCAGTATAAAAGTCCCTGTTTTTCATACTCATAATAATGCCTTCACCTTGGACCTTCCTCGATATCAACAGTATGGCCAAAATGATGATTGATTATTTTTGATCAATATTGATATCACAAATATTCATCGCTTTAGGGAGAATATATTTCCATTGCACCTTCACATTTAAATAAACAGACCCTGCTTTCATTTCCATGTTGTTACATTCCTGCTAATGTTCAAATCTCAAAATAAGTCTGCTCCTTATTCACGTTGCGTCTCCTAGAAGCAAAATACACCTGTACCAAAACCTTTCACCCAAAATTGAGATACAGCCTAATTAAACATGAAACACTGTTGTTGTGAAGCATTATGTTGGTGTGGCCCACATGAATTATGGCTGTTTTTAGTTTTTTTTAGCCATGAACAGTTGTGTCGCCAGTTGATTACTAACTATGACTAGCGGCGACACATAACTATGATGTTATAGAGGGAAATGAAACCATCCACAGCTGACATGGAGTCTGGTGTCACGGAACCCTTTTGAACATCCAGACAAACATAACTGCAGGTACCACAGTGGTACAATGTAGCTAGGACCAGCCCAGTGAAAGCTACGATGATGGGCCATAGTTACTCACTCATGCTTTTAGTTTGAAAGCCATGACTGCTCTCTTGTCACATGATCAGAGAGAGACTTGATATTGGACAATACATATTATTCAAATATCAAATATTTGAGAAATTATGATAAAGTAAAATACTCTAAACCTCTGACAATCTACTATTAACAAAACAAGACTGAAAGGAAGACATGAATTTTGCATGTCTCTCATGTTGAGGTCATATCAAATGCCTTGCAGAGACCATGTGAATGATGTGGCCTTACACACATAAACCACACTGCCAGTTTACACACACACACACACACACACACTGTAGGGTACCATGGGAAAGGGAGCATCAGTAGTGTTCTCGCGCTCCACCTCTCTGGATTAGTCATCACCTCCCTGCTGAGCCGATGTTGACTCAAGGTAAACAATAAGAACAACACTCCCCCATTCTCTCTCTCTCTCTCTCTCTCTCTCTCTCTCTCTCTCTCTCTCTCTCTCTCTCTCTCTCTCTCTCTCTCTCTCTCTCTCCACCTTGAATACTATAAAGGGGGCCTTGACAAGCTTGGAGCACTGATCCCTGCTTTGAAGCCTGTCATACACTCAAATAACGACATCAGGTTCTGGTGGCTGTGATGTGAGGCCTAAGAAATGTTCTTCCTGCACGGCCTTTACAGTACATCAAATAAACTTCAACTTTATTACAATGGTCATATACTTTAAGGTACATACATCATGAACCGTGACCTCTACACTGAACCCATCCTCAGCATTAGGAGCTGATGTGAAGCTCCAGGGAACAACTTGGGTTCAGTGTCTCACTCAAACATACTTTGACCTCCAACCTCGTGGTTTAAGGACCAGCTGTACCCACTGAGCTACAGCCTGCCCATGTGAGGTGGAAGTCGTCTGGGGGGAGAGTTCTTGTTTAGTCATTTCATACCGCCTCATCGTCATAGCAACGTGAAACAGAGGATCTGCAACTCGACAATTGACCACGGCATTGTTGTGCCCATTTCAAAAAAAAAAAAAGATCTCAGTCAAGTGAATAAAAGATAAAGCGGTAGCTTGGCTGTTCAAAAACAGCTGCTTAAATAAGTTTGGCGCAGGATGTCGCTAGTAACGGTTCTCAGACCAATCAGTGCTCTGCAGTCTTAAACTCCTCCTCTTCTAGTATCGACTCAGCTCGTTTATAACCTCGACCGTGGTGGTACCAAAAAACGTTCCAGGTACTATCCACAACTTTGGAATAACGTGTGCGAGCTGTGCCGCAACACGCAGTGGAAATCCAATATGTGCACCTGCTGAAGGCAATAAGTAGAGCGATGTGGTTGTACTGGATAGCTGGCTGCGTGAAAGTGCCACAAAACAGCATGATGCGCTGTCAACTTTCTCCTGGTAAACAAGTAGAACACACATTTGGCAGATGGCCCACTTGGTCTGTCACCTCCTGCACTGTAAATAACCCTGTTTATGTTAGAAACATCAAACGGGTTAACAGCTAGATGAGCAAACCAACTGTCCTCCCCCCACCCCCCTCGTCACTCCTTCTCTTCCACCTTTCCCCCCCTGATACTACCACACAGCGCTCTCTCATTAACAACAGCTGGGGAAGTCGTACAGACGCATGGTATCGCCATCATCAGCCTGCACACACAAACACGCACACACATGCAGCCCGGGGGTGAGCCAGCGACAGGTTTGTCCTCTGACCTGCTAACTACAGGTCCCCATAGATAAGATCACTTTACCTCCAATCAGCAGCAGCATAGTCACCGTATCCACAAACAACGGCATTGTGATCAACAGGAAGTCTGTATGTATTGGTAAACAAGTAGTCAGTGTTCTTTGCCAAATTAACTTCACAAAAAGAAAACGCAATGTTTTTCTGAAGACTTCAAGCAGCTCCTCATTTTCCCACAAACCAATGCATTATGGGAGAATAGTTTCCATCACCTTTACTGTGGACTAAATGCAATATCATTTAGTGATTAGAAGTCATTTTGTCACTTTACCAATGTGAACGCGCTACAGCAGGGGTCTCAAACTCATCTTCACTCTGGGCCACATCAGCATCACGGTTGCCCTCAAAGGGCCGGTTGTAAATGTCAGACTGTAAATGTAACTACTCCGAACATATTGGTAAATAACTGTCTCTGCATTTGATTGTTGTTTATTCAAGTGTTAAAATATTGTACATGCAGTTATATAAATGTAAAAATATATTGAAGCACATTTCTGTTATAACTTAAATCCTTTTAATTTAGGGTTAAGAAACCCACATTACTCGATCACACTTTAAAGAAAATAGCAAAGACAAATATCAAACACAAGTTATTACAATAGCTTTGTTCAAAGCTTAAAATATAGTATTTCATGTGTTGTAAAGCCACGTTTAACGCCGTCTTCAATGTACTCACAATACATTTCAAATGCAGAGTAACCTGCCAAAGAGCTGCTTCTATGACTGTTGTGTTTAAGTATCTCATAATTATGACTTTCTATCTCATCATTTCTTGCCCGCGGACTCACGGGCCACATAACGTTTGTCACCCCTGCGCTACAATAACAAAACCTAGAAACAACTTTTTCAAAAAATAAATGAGAAAAACGACATCAAATGAAAAACAGAGGAAAGCTTTGGAGCAGCATTTAGACCATAGAGCAGAAATATAATGAATGAATCAAATTTGATTGTAGTGGTAATGAGAAAGGGTTGTGGTCATTTCACATTATAGTGGGTATATTCTTTCACTGAAATGTTACTTATCATGCAATGACAGTTGTGAGAAGACACATATTTGACAGGTTTCTAAACTATTTGCCATGCATCAGCGCTCACTGACTGTATTTGTTCCTCATGAAAAGCTCAGGGCTCAGACACATGCTTTAGCAGGCAAGGCCTGGGTGCGTGATATTTTTATTGAAAGTACTCGGTTATTATTAACATCAGCATGTCACAGATAGGTTTACATGGCTTCCCCTATGCGGGCCTCTTAAAAGTTGACCCCAGTCTGGCAGGCGTTTTGTCCGTCTTTTGAAGTGGGTTTGATGGAGAGACTCTGGGAACGGCCTCAGTCAGTTGACAGCCCCGTAGTCTGTCAGACATGCTGCCCAGCTAGTGCTGAACTATTCTTAGATGGGGGGGCTTTTGCAGCAACTGTGATTGATAAGTGTGTGTAGAAGTTTGGGAGACGATAGTGTCAGCTCCGGAGAAAAGCTTAACCTGACTGCAGCCGTTCACAGACTTTGCGGGGTAGAAGAACCAACATTTCTAGCTTTTCAGATGGGCTGCAATAGTGTTTGAGAACAGGAAAAGAGAGAGAGATAGATGGCTGAACGGGCGTGTGGAGGAGCACACCAGAGGTGGCTTTTCCGAGGCGTTTGAATGATGGATTGACAAGATTACTCGCCGTGTAAGAGCCCAGCTTAACTCTCCGTCTGGATCAAATCTCAGCAGTTACCAGGGTGTCACATGCGACCTGAGTGCTTCGATATCTTTCACTTCTCACGTCTTCACAATGCAATGATCCAGTCTTCCTCCGTTCCAGTGCTCAGGTTTTTTTTTTTAGCTTTTCACTGACTTGCGCAAGACTTAGTGTCTCTGGTAAAGCCATAGAGCTCCTGTTGCATTCTTCAACTGGCCTCAGAGACCTGACGTGCTAACGTCTTTACAAGACAACAAGAAGCTCCTACGTGGAGCGCGGCACATTCTTGGACTGCTGAGAGGAATCTTACGAACTTTGGTTCCACGTCCAAATTCACACGACAACAAAGACCCTTTTACAAGGAGAGCTTTCGATGGTTTCTGTGGAGTGGATGGCATTAAAGGAATGAATGGGAAGAAGAATAGACCAAGAGAGAGGCTCTTGAGTGAGTGTTTCTTGGTGTTTGTGTTGTGGCTTCCTAGAAGCAGAAGTGATCCTTACGGCCCTGTACCTTCAGGAGGAAGAGCACTCTTCGCCATTAATCATCACTGTTTGTTTTCACAGCATCATAAAGTCACAGTGTGCGAGACGCGTGAGTGGTTTTCCTTCCTCTGTCTCGTCCAGGAGAGCAAGGGGATAAGAGGGATTAAGAAAAATACGTCTCGTACTATTGTCCTTCCTATTGTCTCCAACAAGGAAAATTGTGAGATTGCAATTAATGTATTTTTAATACTTGTGTTGAATATCTCAAGCAACAAAAAAAATGGTTGTCAGTTAAGGCGGGAGCAGTTAGGGGGTTGAGGGTGGTAAATGGTAAATGGACTTGTACTTTTGTAGTCCTACGACCACTCAAAGCATTTTAACACAACGTGTTCATTCACCCAGTCACACCCATTCAGGGGCTACCATACAAGGTGCCACCTGCCCATCAGGACTAACTAATCCTTCATACCCATTCATATATACCGATGGCACAGCCTACGGGAGAAACTTGGGGTTAAGTGTCTTGCCCAAGTACACATTGACACGGACTAGCGAAGCTGAGGATCGAACCGCCGATCCTCTGATTGAAGGTCGACCCGTTCTCGTGGTGTGGTGGAGTTACCTTACATGGTAAATTCAGCGCCGGCGTTGATACACTGCCACACTGCCAACAGCTGACGGCTACCTTGCTGAACTGCTACTTGCATGCCTGTGGCGTCCACGCTGGCAGTGTTCTACTACTGCCAGCCCCTTCTTTCTACAGTGTGTGTGCCTTTCAGGACAGACGCACTGCAATGTGTGCATGTCATCATGTCTCAGGTATACTTATACATAATGCTCCAAGATTATCACATGCAAATTTAGTGTGGGTAGTCGGTTGAGGGTCAGAGGTCAAAATGACCCCTTACACAGTCTTTGGAGCTTGTAATGGATTCCCCCTTTTCTGACCCGGGGGGCTTCTGATGAAACACTTTTTATCCTCACCTCCCACACTGCTCCATCAGTAGTCAACGCTAACAGCACTGAAAAGATCCTGTGTCCTCAGAGAGGCCTATAAAAGATCCTTGTTGTAGACCAGGGATGAGGAGATGGAGGGCTGATGGGCGTAGGGGTCGAGGTGGGGAGGCAGAGGGGCTTGAATACTTGAAACATAGAATAACTGTATATCCTTCCAGATTCAGCCTGGCACTGACCACCTACCTACCAACTACCTACCGAAAAACCAGGCTGTAATGGGAAGAACACAAACTCATATCAGCACCAGTGAGTCAAAAATAACTTCAGGACACACTTTATTTTAAGTTCTGGGATTTTCACGCTTTGTTCACAATTTATAAGCAATCAAGTTACTTTTCATGACTACGTGTCATAACCATGAGTCATGAGTCGTGTGCATTTATAAAATCACGTAGAAAGCTTTAAAGTCATATTTTCACAGGGAAAGTGTATCTTCACCCAAAAGCATTTCAGATTCTCACTCTTCAGTTCTTGCTCATAAACTCTACCGTAGTTATTATGTTCAGTTAAATTCTTGAGGGAGTTGTGTGGTATGAAAAACATCTTAACTGTGTCTGATATTTTGAGTGTTTTGAGTTTTCATGTCTGGCTGACAGATCGTGCATCTCAAAGAGTTGGATTCGGATGGCACGCCTGCCAGTCAATCTGAGAGCGGAGCACTGTATAAAGTGGCCCCACAAGCCCTGTGGTTTATGGCTTCATACGAAAAGTCCATTGAGCGTGAGGGGAAATGGAATAAGCTCAACCTCAAGGCTGATCGGACAAATCAGAGCCGCATGTCTGACACAAAAGGTAAACCATCCATGGGTGAAGCCTCTCATACTGTGCGCATCTGGAAAAGTCCTTGATAGTATAAAGGCAGCATAAAAGCAGAGGTTTTATTCACATCGACTGATCTGTGCATTGATTTGGTCTTTGAAATATTAGACGCAGACTTCTCTATGATGTCCAAACAGCATTGCCTAAACCTCTTGGCAGCCTTTGCTAAAGCTGTGCCTGCGGTACTTTATACTAAACCACTGTGAGCATGGAAGTTTATTCTTGATGTTGGGGTCAGTATATGCGACAAATTATCTAACCCAAAATCCATTTCTTGTTTTCAACTGCATCTCAGGTCGTTATCAGCGTATGGAACGGGCTCAGGTGTCATCACGTGACCTCGGCGTGGAATGTCGAGGCCATTATCCCTAATGTGGGAAACGCGTTCACATTGGACAATTCTACAAAGGGCCGGGACGAATTTTAACCAAATACCTTGATATCAATATTGCAACAATATTATAGGGGAAACTGTTGGTGCTTTCGCTAAATATTTACACAATGAGATTTTTCATGTCATGCCTAAGATGGAAAGGCAATTAATAGAACAGTTAGAACAGTCTAGCTAAGCTTCCATTAAAAATAAATGTTTCAATCCACAATGACTCCATGAGACGCCCGTCTGACAGAGAGAGTGGTACTGCTTGATTTAGATAGAAACAAGGTGAGTCCATGGAAACCAAACAACCGTATCGTCCATTCAGAAGGATGCAGCTCTTTAGAAGATGAACATTCAAGCCCTGTTTGGCACAGCTCCTTTTCCTGTAGTCCAGGTTTCAGCTTTCTACATTCCTCAACTCTTTTTCAAAGCCAAATATGTGGACTGGTTCTCCAGTCACCAACTTTAAATGCAGACAGAAAGTATTTCAGCAGAAATCCCATAACTGAGCCACAGAATACAAAAGCCCCGAGTTAGATTCATGTTGACAAAATTTGTCTGAAGTAGAAACATCTTGTGAAAAACTCCTCTACTGTCCAACATGGAGGGCAAACATCCATCAACGTCACCACGGCACATCAACTCTTTCCTCCTGAACTGACTGCTGATGTTACAGCTGGACGGAGAGGAAAACAATCCTTTCCTGGACCACAGTTTGTGGAGAGGAAGACATTTGATTTCAAGCAGACATAATGTTATTCAAGCTTCCAGTCCTTCTGGTCAATCATAACGTGATCCAGAGCAGATCGTCCCTTATTAGCATGAAGATGTTTCTCACAATTTATGTTCCAAAATAACTATGGCTATCTGAAAAAGAGTCAAGATGTATGATGGATGCTATAATTTGACCAAACATGATTGGGGACAGATCAGCCTATTTGTGCTAAAATGTTATGACAACACTGTACTCAAAGTAACTTTAAATTGGCATAAAAGTCTATTCCTATGAACAGCAGTTTGACAAAATAAGCTTAAAGCATGTCGCCTTTGTCCACATCCTAGTCTTCATCGTGAGGGTTCACTGAAAGCTCCAGAGAAGGCTAGTAAGTGAACCTTGAGTTGACAAACATATAATCAGCTTTTCCCCAGTCAAATCATGCCGCTATCCATCCGTACTTCACAGGGGCCTAACAGATTATTATTATTAACATAAGCATCACAATCAACGATATTTTTAGACTTTCTGTCAGACATTTTAAGGATTGCTTAAAGATGTTGATTCCCTCTTTGTGTGTGTGTGTGTGTGTGTGTGTGTGTGTTCACTTCGGCCCAGTCTTTCAAGTGCCCCTAATTACAACTGAACTTTGAAGGTGATACATGACCTTTTGCAAATGAGCTTCTGCTATTTTAACTACTATTCCCTCTGCCCTCCTGCAGCCAGCTGAAGAAAAAAAAAACAGATTCTCAAATGCGTTCCTGAAAATGCCTCTGAAACGTGCTGTTGTTGGCAGGTTGCCCAGGTCAGTTAACATAAGAGCACGCTCCCTGTGGGTTTGCTAAATCACTCCGATACCCACAGGATGTCTGGAGCAAAGCAACACAGGCCTCACAGACTGTATGCCAAACTAGGAGTGTGTGTGTGTGTGTGTGTGTGTGTGTGTGTGTGTGTGTGTGTGTGTGTGTGTGTGTGTGTGTGTGTGTGTGTGTGTGTGTGTGTGTGTGTGTGTGTGTGTGTCAGGGACCTGTGATGTCAAACAAAATAAGAGAGTAAATGTATGTTTTCATCAGCTCTTCTTAAGACAATAAATTAGCCTTCTAAACATCTGAAAACAAACTGATTATTAACATTGATCATTCAGATTGGGCCAAATAAAGTCAGCTCTGTAGCACAGTATATGTCATTTCATAATGCGATACTGATATGTTGTATTGTGATAAAGCAGTTTCAGGAAAATAAGTTGGGTTTATTAAGGTTGGGTTGTTATGGAAGATGCTTCATAAAATCCATAGCCAAGCTCTAATGTGTGCACTACAATGAGGATTCATGGAGTCTGTTCTGTCCTTCTGTATTGTGGCTTGGTTTGGGAACATGGCTCTGGCCAATGAGAATAGGTTTGGCCGGCTTGTCAAAGTGGACAGCAAAGTTACTGTGGTGAGTCTGACCCAGACCATGCTGGACTGTCCTGATCACCTGTTGCAGAGAAGTTAGGACAAACAGATAAAAAGGATCTCTTGTTTGCCCAGCGATTAGAAGCCTGAATTGGCCCAGGTGATCTCAGCACCTAAGCACAGCATTCTGCTGTTTTTTGTCCTGACTTTGATTGAAATTATCTCGCATTTGTACTCCCTGTGATCTGATTAGATTGTTGCATTATGTGAGTATGTTTTTTATGATGAGTGTGATTGATTACTTGGCTGCAACCAAACCTCCACCTGGTGGGATAAATAAGTTTGACCTGACTTGAACATTCAGTTAGCCGTCTCACTTTTAAATAGCGATGGCAGAACCTTCTGCAGATTAAATGATGTAGCTGGAGGCAGATTGAATAATGTTCAAATGAGACTTGGCTGCTGTCTGGTGAATGTGCTCTTTAAAGTGGACAGTGGAAAGTGTGTCTTAGCATTCCAACAACACTTATGAAGCGTTAACGTCTTAACATCTCAGGAGTCTGAATCTCCCAGATAAACAGTTATGAACAACCTAATACTAACACTCCTGAATCTGGACCTCCAGTATGTGGAGCAATTTTTGGAATATTTCAGTGTTGGCCTTCATTGATAGAAGTTTCCAAATATCATCTTCTCTCCAGTTAGACATTTTGATTAGCGTGTTCGTGTAACTGACCCATCATCACCCTTGGATGTTTGTTTTCTTCCGGTTCGATATGAACCACATGATAGAAATGTCCTCAACACGCTCACGCGACGCTGTGAATTCTCTGGACAAGGAGCAGCTCTATTCTCACACGGGCTCAATAAGACATGACATGGACGATGTAGTAGGGAGCTGGCAGGTTAAAGTCTGTTTAATGTGCGGTTCGACTGATTTGGACATTTTTGTTCTCACATACATCTCCTCAAGGTAATGTCTATGAGTTCAGGGCTGCAGAGCATGTGTGAAAGGGGCTACTGTGGCTTCAAGGGCTTGTACAGGCTGTTGCTACAGTCGTCATAGTGTGAAATTGCGAGTGTGATATTCACATGGGGACTAATTAACAAAGCCTAAAATGTGTGAAAATGAGCAATGTGTCGGTGAAGTGTGAATTCAACAAACACATTTTGTTTGGAGTGGGTCAACTTGTCCAACGAAGCTGTTTTACTGGCTAAAAGCCAGTAAAAGGGAACTCACACTAATACCACAATGTGAACAATCATTCTGGATGAACATCACTTCAACCAGCATAAAGCTAGTACTGAACCTGTAAGCTGTTTAGTTGGGAATTCCAGGACCATCTGGAAAACAACTCAGCTGTCCATGAGAATAACATTTGACTTGAAAATGAAGCTGAGATAAATGTGTGTCTTCATCCAATGCAAACAAACACGTTTCTTTCTTCACATACTTCAGTTGATTACTCTCAGTTCCTTGCCTGCATGATTAGGAAGAAGCTTTCAGCCAAATCCTCCACCTATGCCCCAACATACGACTGTTTGTTGATTGCAGAAAAGGTTTGACTGGTCCACATGTTGGAAGTCATCACATATGGACGTATAATCGGACTCTTTTCGAACTTCATTGTAGAGATGTTACCATATTCTCAGATCTGAGAAAATAGTTGTAGATTGTTTCCAGTCCTCAGATCTTTTTCAGAGATTAAATATGTCTGGTCTTATGATTGGGGGCATTATCTTCTTGTGCCCAAGCTAGAATCCTTTTGGAACAAAAATAGCAACAGTCCTGGATGAGGTTACCCAGACTACCCACGATGTACAGTCTCAAACAAAAAGGATCAAAGCAACATTGACCATCTTCAAAATCTGGCACCTACGATACCCACTCAATTACATTTGGTTAGACATTCAGGTGTGTTGTGCTAGCAGTGGCTAATGTTGCCTCTAGCCTACAGCAGAGATGAGCAGTGGGCTGCAGAGGTCTGGTAAAATCACTTCTTTCTAACTCCACACCTACAGTTTTGTTTTTACATTTTCACAGACCAGATTGACGCTGACTCACGTGACATCACTTGAGGACATGAATCAGACTTCACGCAGCTCCTTCTGGAGACATTGCAGACTTTATACTACTCTTCACTGGGCAGTAGAACTCCACAACACCTGGAAACAGACTTCCATGTGTACATTTGGGGTTCCCCTTTCAGGTAAGTGCTTCTGGCAAACTATATCTCAAAAAAAGATATTGATTTGATGAAAAGTCCAGTAACTAATTTGGGGTGCACCATTCCAACTGGGGGTATAAGCAAATACAGAGTCCTGGTCCAATATCAATGCTACTGACTCTCTCTTCCCCAAATTCAAAATCTGTAAACCAGAATGCATGGAACTCTTTGGAATCTTTTTTACTCCAGGTAACATTAAGCCAGGCATCGCTCTGATAATGAGTTGGCGGCTACCAACAAAGAATTCAATGTGGATGGGACACCTCATGGCCCATACTCAGTCCTCCTCATAAGGCCAGCAGTAGCTCTGATCATTTAATACATACATAACTCAGACGAACAAAACAAAAAGGGAATTCAGTCAGTTATTATAACTTCTAGAATCAGATTAAAAAAGGATATGCTTGTGTAGTTGCAAATACTCAACCTAAACGTTTCTATAACTCAATCTGCATCCCCGATCTGCTGCGCTCCATGTGTGAAAACACAACAAACACAGAAAAGTCACGTCAGAAAAGGTTTAAAGCCTGTGGGCTGCAGCAGTGTGCCAATACAGCCGGACTCCATTTGGAACCCCTCTTTTCCATAAGAGGCAGCTGAAGAGTAATTGTTCTTTGGGGATTGGGGTGCACTCAGGAGAGATCAGTTTCAGTTACCTCGAATTTCACCGTGCTGTATTGACTAGCATGATTTCATTTGGAGGAGCAGAAATGGCCGCTTGCTTGCGGTCAGCTCTTGCTGAATGCATTTCCTGAATCCTATTCACACAAACACGCACTGAGTGGGCCAACATGAAACAAGATACAGTGGAGCCTTCAGACAAATGTCTCATTCACAAGCGCGCTTGGTGCCGATGCTCTTGGAGGGGAAAACTCACTTCTGGTGTGCATCGTGCAAAAGGCAAAGAAATATTTTTTTATTTCAAAGGGCATGTTTGCCCCTTTGATTTGAAAATGAAAGATCAGTTTTATATTCTCCTCATGTTAAAAGATGTTCACACTGTAAATTTAACTCGTGCTCAATAATTTCCGTCCAAATTTGCATTTCTCAAAGTCAGTCCTGACAAGACGCAGGAGGCTAACTGGCTCGTAAAGACATTTCTCAGAGAGTTGGCTGTGAACACTTTCCAAACAAGATGCTAACAAGTTTAGGATGTGAGCAGTGCGCTGTGTGTGTGTGTGTGTGTGTGTGTGTGTGTGTTCAAACTGGAACAGTGAGAGAGAGGAGATCAGGTGGCTGAAAGCTCACTACAATATTTATTATGAGGAAAGCAGATGGTGTTTTCTTCACTCACCTACTGTACTGCTGTCAAATCACGTCCTCAGACTAGCTTCCTCCTCTGCACACGATTTAGAGAGCAACTATTAACATATTTCAAAGGGCAGCTTGTCAGTGCCCCTTTGCAGAGAGCACTGATGGACTTTGAACGTGTGTGACGTGGCTAATGACGGGCGATATATCATAGCAGGATTTTTTTCAGGCAGGATCATGATTCACAACCTTGTTTGTCTTGTTTATGTTGGTTTTTAAGATGTTACTGAACAGTGTGACCAAACTAATATCCCTTTTAAAACACCATACCAAATTCTGTTCTCAAATTCAACACTTGTTGTAAATGTTTTGAAGTATTTATCAGCCACTTTTCAAAATCCACATGAAGCATCCTTCTCATCTGTATAAATGAGATCCACCACACAGCAATTAACCAGCTGTTATTTCATTGAATTGTAAATCTATTTCTGTTCTATAAAATGTCTTTATGTTCATTACAACAGCTCCGCTGTGTCTTCGGCTATCTTTAAAATGGAGGCACATGGAGAAAGTTAGAGGTGACCAAAGGTTGTCTGAACTTAACTGCCACTGTGGCAAACAGCCCCCGACCCTCACGGAGCTTTTCCAAAACAATGACATAAGCCTCCCCTGATATCATTGTTTTGGAAAAGCTCCGCTAACCCCGTACACACTGAAGCTCCAGGCTGGCGTTTGAAGTTTTACCCACTCTTTCTGTTTTGGAGCACTGATGTCACACTTCATTCACGCTTCAAAATCACCGGCTCGTTTATCAGCAGTTTGGCTACCAGCGGACTAGTGACGTCCAATCACATCAATGCAGTGATTTATTGTCAGGTATCATCAGCTAGGTTTCACCTATTTTACCCTTTCTGTCCCAAAAGGGAGAGAAATACCAATCTGTCAGAGACTGCCAGTTATGATATGAGTTTATTAAATGAAGAAAAATATATGAATGAACAGACTGCGTAACCTCTCGGCTCTGTAATCCTGCAGCACTCGTTGTTGTGAGGGATCCAGGGCTGGGGGGACACGATTGATCATCACAACCATGGACGAGGCAGCGTCTGTTAGGATGTTCAGCTTTCTGCTCAGAGACTGGTCTATGATCCGTCTGTACATGCGTAACAAACGCAAAATGTGCTGCCAACTGGTATATCATGGTGAAGTTACCAATCTTTTACCAAGCGTTTACAACTTAGTATAAGTTTTCTTGCATTGTGTTCACCTGTCTCTCGGCTGGTGCTCCCACTATCACTAACATCGTTGCCTGAAGGTCAGAAGTTAGACCACACTTTAGGACTTTTTGACAGAATGTAAACAAAAAGCTTCAATGATTACATCGTTGGTCGGTTCCCGTTCTAAAGCATCCTCATAGATAGAGAGAAAACGCCAGAAACAGCATTTTAGAAGTTTATAGAAACATCCGTACAAGCACATACAATCTAAAACAATATCAATTCTACATAATGCTCATTTTCTGGTGACACTGTGAAGTTAGACTAGCTTTAGTGGAGTTATCCATGCTGAGTGGTGTTTCTATTAATATAAGTCCAAAGGCAGAACGCTGTCCCCTTGATAGAGAGAGGATGTGTTGTAGGGCTGCTGTATTGGTAACTCAGTGTTTGTAATAATTACTTCAAATGAATTTGAGTTGATCATGTTGGGTTTTGTGAAGTGGTGTGGAATTTAGCACTGGTTTGTTGATAGCCCTATGCTAGCATAAAGGATCATAAAATCCAAAACTAATTATTATTTAAGATAATTATTCCATTCATAGTGTTTTGAGGAGGTTTTTTGTTGAGGTCATTTATGTGTTAGCTGTAGTTTTTCTAAATACAGGCAAAGTACACTTAATTCCTCTTTATCGTTTCTTGTCTCCTCTTCTTGTATTAATCCCTCTTCTTCCTCGTTTGTCGGTATAACTGCCAGTGCCCTGTCTCTTTCCTCTCCCTGCCTCTGGCTGCCACATTCCTCCAAGTATGGCCACACGCTGGCAGCTGCAATGTGAACTTATCACGGACGAAGAAAGGGGATCTGCCGTGCTCTCTTCCTGTCAGCATTGATGTCAAGGTGAACTTGGGGGACTCCTTAAATAACTGGCTTTGCGACCCCCCTACACCCCCTCACCGCCCTGTCAGCTGCCCAGATAAGAGGAAGTCTCTTGTTTAAAAGGGTATTGTGGGGTTTCTTTTTTAGCTGCAACCGTATCTTCAGCAAAGAGAATATTTATACAGCATTTAAAATGATTCAGCTGCAATTTAATATAAATGAGCTCAGATTCAATAGCATTTGATATGTTTACTTGTACGTGAAGTTCTATTAGTTTTGACTCTATAAGGCTGCACCAACAAAAGTAAGCGTGGCAGTGACACACTGGTAAAGGCGTGATGGTGGTTTAGGGGTTTAAGGTGCAGGCCATGGCATTGTGACGTCCCCAATTTGAGTCCAGCTGGGAACCTCTGATGCATGTCATCCCTCACCTCTGTCTCCACACTGTCCACAATTATTAAGTTATTATTGCAACGTCAAGAGGCAGCGTTTGACATGTCGGACATTTCTTTCAGCGTAGCATTCTATTGCCCTGCTCTCAGGGCTCGGAGATCCAGCTGCCCTCTTGTTGCACCACCACTCTAGCAGTCCGAGTTTGTGTTTTGTGGCAATAACAAAGTCACATTGCTGCTGCATAGCACTGTCTACACATGTTGCCCTCCTGTCCTAACCAGCGTGCTATTTACATCTCACGGATACAAGCACAGCTAAGCTCCTCTGGTATTATCATGAAATGGCACGAAGCCAGTTCTGCTGGTGAGAAGATAGCTTTGGAATTGTTTTGTGGCCCCTTCAATCCGTTTGTTTGGACCCCACCCATCTTCCAACTAAAGTTTTGTGACTGCATCTTGCAAGTTTGTGGCGCTATCATGGTGAAAACATCCGCCCACAGACAGACAGATATATTAACAGCTGGTAGAGTCCTCAAACCGTCTCTGTGGTAGTTGCTGCTACAGTCGGTGTCTCCACTCTGACTCACACGGTGAACACAATAGCAGCGTCGCTGTCACAACTGGTAATATAAATTGTGGACCTTTTTAGGAATGTGTTTGAGGGGTGAGTAAAGGGTCTGAAGCCTGAATTATGCCAACAATGCCAGACTGTCAAGCTGTGTGGCTGGCAGGGAGAGGGTGGAGGGGGGTCGGGGGTCAGGGTGGGTCAGAATCTGTTCTCTACTGTCATGGCTTCCCCTGTCAGGAAAACTTCCAGGTCCACTTCCTCCCGAAGAAGAGGGAGGCCTTAAACCCACCCGCTCTCTTTCCTTCACTAGTTTGGTTGACTAACATGGCCGTCCATCTACAACCTGCTTGATAGTCTGACTGCTCGGGTTTCTTGCCCCATCTGAGTTCTAATTTAGCGATGCTGCCACATTCCCAGATCTCATCAACTAATTAGTGGGACCAGTGTTTTTATAAATTATAAATAAAACAATGCATGCTGGCACAAAATAGATGAATTATTAAACCCAAAGTGTGATTGTCAGCTCTCTTATCAGCCCTCAGAACCCTAAATATGTCTAGGCTTCAGCGTGGCTCTTTATAGATAATGCACAGAGCCCTCCCCCATAGCTCCAGGTCCTTTGGCATCGCGATGCTGCTGCACAAAGCAACTAAATCCTGTGAGTCAGAGCTTCTCTGCTGAGGCGGAAATGTGATTGACAGGAAAGGGAGGAGGGGTGTTGGTGCTTCACAATCCTTCTATCTCCTCTTTCGACTGGTGCACGAAGAGGTGCCACTCAGCCTCTCCCTGCACAATGCGGGGAATCAAGTCACTTCTCAGACTTTGGGCCGGAATTTAAGATCACCACCACATCTCTGTACTCACGAGGCTTGTTTAAACAATTATGGCATTGTACTTGTTTTGCTCAGAAATAATAGTTGGTGGAATTTGCCATTTGGCTCTCTCTAAATAAAAATGCAAACATTGTTTATGACAGGACGAGGCTGATAAACTCTTGCTGTGTGTTCACACCCATAAATCACTGTATAATGTATACACACTGTATCCTCTGCCCTGAAACACAACAATGGCCTGATCTCATCGCACAACATGAAAACGGAGACAATCTGAAAGCTCTGTTTATGTGACGATGAGATTTGCTTCCTCTGATAGTTACTGAACATATCTAACAAAGCTTATTTAGAGCTGAAAACTGTATATTTACTATCCTGTAGTAAAAAATGATGTTAAGACAGATATTTTTGATAGGCACTACTGATTTTGTTTTAACAATGATCCAATGCATTCTACTTTCTGGTTGGGTATTTAACAAACTGTTGTTGGGGAGTTCATGGCTGAGGTTACCTTTGTTAAAGTCACAGAGGACAATAACTTAGAAGTCAGTATCTGGTCGGTGAGCCTTCACTCCGTGGTCCAGAATTTACAGGCGATCCGGCAACAGAGGGCGTAGGAACGCTTTCTATTCATTTCCTTGCAAATGAGCCCGATGCACTTGGCTCACAAAAGTTGGGCCAGGCTGTCAAACCAAACCAGGCATAAAAGATTCAGCAGTAGCTTAGCCTGATTCTCGCCTTATATATTTTTGGAAATAGATTTTGGTGAATTATTTGTACGGAAAGATACACGGAAAGATTCATGAGAAAGGTGCCATGTTGTTTTCTGTTTGAAACAACATTGAAAGAACCACGAACCAATCAGGTGCATTTCATGATAGGACACTTTGAGTGGAACCAGCGAGTCCCCTAGTGTCCTCGCCGGATCTGGTAGAAATGTAACATGACACTTTTTGGATTTTGGAGGGTGTGATAGAATATAACATGCATCATTAGTTTCTGCTTTTCGACCTTTCAACAGTATTCCTAGTTCTTCACTTAGCACCAGAAGCTAGTAAGTGGACCTTTGAGCTTAGATATTTTGGTTTCATATTCCCTAAGCAAGGTCAAATAACCATTGTCTGACTGGATTCTCGTATCTTTGAGGGGAGAATATCAATGAATATGAATACATGTTTAATCAATAATAAGTTATTTTAACTTTTCAAATCCCTGTTTATACTATGTGATGTATTATAATGACTACCACAGAGTAATGATTCATTCATTAACATGTACACAGTACATACATTGAGTGTTTGGTGGCCATGCTTTGGCCTTGTCACTAAGATGTAGCAAACAACAAACAGCCCCAAGAAGACTAGGATCGGAGCCTGCATCCATGCTGATGTAGAAGTGGAGCTCATTTCACTTAAATACTTACTTATTTAAATGATACTGAGACAAATGGCTGAGAATTGTGAAAAGCTGAAATATTTTTCTTCATGAGTCCGTAACCTTCTAAGACTTCCCAATAAATGACCCATAGAGAACTATATCATTTGGTACAAAATATGGGGAAATATGTCCATTCATAACTCCATTCAAACAAAAGTCAATGTCATCTATTATCAAAAACACCATTCTCAGTTTGTGTGAGGGGAGTGCATGTCTGTGGACAAATTTCATAATTTTTCAATTCAGACAAAGAGTTTCTAGTTTTTACATTAAAATATATTTCTTAAAATGAATGCATTGCGTTTCTAATATCCCTATAATGAAGAAGTGCTGGGAAATTCTTCAGACCCATTAAAACAATGACATATTTGATATCTTCCTTACGACCAATTCTGCACAGTTTAACATAACAGCAGCTACTTTCTCAATATATTTGAAACTGGGGCAGTATTGAGATCTAAATGCAGGTTTATTGTGAACAAGCTCTATTAGTCTAAACTGCTGCTGACCTTAACATCCCAATAAACTGCCTCTGCCGTCTCTATTCCACATGTTCAAACTGCAGGAAAACATGTGGAATAGCCATCATGTGTTAACAAGTATATAAGCACTCTATGGAAGAGCAGCAGTGATGACTGCAGAGAGAAGCGGCAGTGTAAGAGTCAGCTGAGCACTAACAGCTTAAACACAATCTCTTCCAGCAGAGAGAGCTGGATGTATGATGTACGGAGTGGAATGTGTTACATGTGAGCGTCAGAGCGCTCCAGTTGTCTGCCTGAACCGGCTCACGGGCTTTGCTCTATTAAAACCTCATCCTGGTCTGACCCTAATAGGCCATGTGGTGATTGCACATACACAACATGCCCAGACTGTTGATATGAGGCCCACTCAGCCATAAGCAATGTGTCTGGTGATTCATCTCCATCCACTTAAAGCGACACGTATGTTACACATATTTTAAGGCCTATTGCTCTGTTTCACGGCCACGATAAACATTTGAAAGACAACAGACTCTGTGGCACCTTCGAGGCCTGAAGTGTCTCAAATGCTGCTGCTCTACTTTTAGCAACTTGCAAAGTTCATTTTTCACAGGCTGCTCAGAAACATGTCAAGCTCAGAATAATACTCAGGGACACCCGAACACACCCACTGGCCCAGAGTTACAACTACAGCCATGGCTGAGATATATTCATCTTAACCTCTGGCACAACAGGAACCTTTATGAACCGTATGTATAGATTGGTGATAGAGAAAGGTTTATTGGGTCACTCCATTGGTCATTCTCAGAGGTAACAAAATCATGCTCAGTGAATGAAATGCCATTCTACCGTTTATATAGAGGGAATATGTTGGTCAACTTCCTCAATCCTTAGGCCTGGCAAGTAGCGTTAATAACTACACATAATCCATGTGTATAGAGTCATCATCTAGCTTCTTTGTGGCATGAGCTATGTCCTTCCTTTTCCCATATTCATTGATCATCTACTTCCTTTAATGAAATCCATTTGTCCATCACTAACCCACATGAGCTCCAGTCGGGCTGAAGCGGCTTCACGTCACACGTTAGCTTGTCTATGTTGTACACTTCACCCCTCTCCTCAGCTTCTAATGCAAATAATTGGCATATTAGCATCATTTTAGTGACTAACTCTGCCTCGTCTCCTCATTAACTTTGTAGTGGACAACCCACCGACATGTCATCTATTGCGGCTCGTGGCCTGTCAGACACGAGTGGCTTCGTTTATAAACCCACATAATATTATGTTCATCACTTTGTCATATTGATTATCAATAAAGCAAAAAAAGCTGGATTTAGCGCCATCTGCTGAGCTCCTGTTTAATTTGTCAGAGCGAGTCATAATGAAAAATGCCGGTTCAGCTGTTTTGCATAGACCAAAATGGGCTTGAGGTCGTACACCAGACCGGACTACTGTAGTATCTGTACCTAGACTCAGATCAGAGTTCTGCCTTCTCTGTAAACTGGCACAGTAAATAATCCCCACACAACTGCCACGCGACAGTGTGTGTACATGAATACATCCCACAATTCACTGCAGCACAAGGGCCAAAGTGAGGCCTGCTAATCCAACAACAGCTACAGGTTGATTAACACCATATATTATACAGTGGACCTTTGTACATTGAAACAGGAGGAAAGATGAAGTTTCTATGGGCACTTGACTATTGTTTTATGACAGACTTGAAAAGTTGCCAACGTATCCTTAACAGATATGTCTTTACCTACTAAAACATCCAGCACGGAGAAAAAGAAGAAAAGCAGACAGTGGTGCTTTTCTGTGGTCGGTAAGTTTTGGCTGACAAGTTACTCACAAGCCAAAAACCTCCTTCTCTGAGACTCAGACATTCAGCCTGTTGTGGGACACAGAAAGTCGCACAAAGCTGTAAAAGCACCAGACCACCTGGCAGCTCGGAGTTGAAAGACTTCCACACCTGCAGCGACTGGAGGAGCTCCTCTGAAGCTGCGAGCACACCGCCACCTTAACAGGCATTCACGAGCCATCACAGACATTTACCACCAAGTTACAACACTAACAGACCAATTAGCACTAATGTGTGGTGGCTGGCTCCTCCCCCTGTTCTCACAGGGCTGTCGCAGGCAGACACACGCACACAAGTGGAGTTGTCTGTCCATATTCTAAGCTAAACAACAGTATTCAACACCTACAGCTCCCATGGGTCTTAGTCATAGGCTGTATTAACACAATAGTTCAGATTTCAAGAGTAAAAAGCCATTTGAGATATCATGTCTCTAAGTCTACATCCCCACAAATATTGTTTTAAAACAAAATCAATCTCCGTCCACACGGCGTTTCAGCATCGTTTTTTGAAATTATTTCTGTCCATACTAACAAGCCGGAAAACAAATATCACATGACTATTGACGTACACTGGGCATGCTGGTGCTGGTATAAACAGGAAGTAGATTGGTTGCTTAGTTACAGAAAATACAACATAGTAATATAGTAGTCTTTAATAATGAAAGGTCGTGTTTGATACTTAAGATCTTCCTCTAAAATATTCCTCTTTAAACACATTTTCGTTTTAGAAATGTGTTTTGGTTAGACTTAAGTTACAGCGCTGTGGGTCTTGCTCTATATCTCTCACATATCAAATTTACTTTAAAATCAACACTTACGCATAAATGTTTACTAGATTATGGGTCCATAAATGTGGTCAACACACGTCTCTCACTCGTTTCATTGTGTCTGTTCTCACTCGTAGCTCTGCTGGAGGCTGAAGTCTCTGTCCTACTGGAGAGCATTTACTGCTTTTGTTCCTTTACATTTTCTGTGCGGACTTCACAATAGTTGTGCAGAACAAAGTTAGCATTGATAAGAAAAGGAAAGTCCTCCGTTTTGTGTCCATCGCTTCTCCCTCCGCCTTCCACTGTGGCCGCTCGGAGCAGCTATAAACACTTTTGATTTTATAATTATTATTTCTAACATTTTCTCGATCGTCATTGATATGAATACAAATTATAAATTAATAAAAAATAAATTTGAGCAAACAAAATTCAACATACATTGTTTTCGTTTTTCGAAATGAGGTGTGTTTTTTGTTGTTAAAATGAGCCTTTTGGCACATTTACAGTGATGTTGATCAATGTGCATTGTCCCTGAGAATGAATGAATAAATACAAAGTCTTGAGCTGTCTGGCCACAAGAACACTTCCACACATAGGAGTACCTCCTACCATCCATCCCACATGACGTGAATAAGTACAAGAGTCAACACACACACACACACACACACACATCCCTTGTCTATCTGATGACTTAATGACGACCAGCTGGGGGCTGCATCAGAGAAACAGGTTACCTTACTCTACTAGTCTCAGCAGTACTGCTGCTTTAATCATGTCTGAGTGAGCGAGGCGCACAGCTGGCATGTACACTATCAAATACAACACATCACATCAGAAAAACTGACTAGATGGCTCACGTTTGATATTTCAAGTGAAGATGAGGCCTAGACCCAGTCAGCTTAGCCAGCGAGAGAGAGAGAGCACTGCATGACACAAGTGACCAAAGAGAAAGATGCTTTATTGTTGACCGTGTTGCACTAGTAAAAATAAATGTAAATAATTGTAAGCTTATTGTCAATAGTTATTTAAAGATGAGGAATCATATATCTGCCCCCTCTCTTCATCTGTTGTATTGTGTGTCTCTGTATGGCCACATGTTGATCGTTCTGTCTAAACGCTCCCCTCTCCTCTCCCACTAACTGATGCCCATCAAAAACACAGCAGTGCAACGCAGTATGTTCACTGATGATTGTGATGGTTGATGAAGATATCTCCCCACACAGTGCAGCTCTGTCTATTGACCCATACATGCTGGAGCAACATAAGAACTTCTCAGGTGGGAGGGGTGAGGAACTTACCTGGGGGACACAGGCAGCTGTGGGGAGCCTCCCTCGTCTCCCGTGTCTTCGGTAGTCTCGCTGCAAGCTTCTGCATGAGAGTGAACAAAGCATTCATTCACTCAAACAGGAACTACCAATATTGGCATTATTGTTTCATTGTTAGCACGAGGCCTGACAACACCTTTCAGTCTTTCTCCACATATAAAAGTGTGACAGTTGACCTCATTCGATAAACAAAAGCCTGCATGTGATGTGACCCTGAACAGAATAGAAAAGCATCCGTGTGTGTTCTCCACTGCAGTCAGTCCCACTGCTGGTTACTGTTTAAAGCCTGCAACAGGTGCTGAAGGGGATGTCATGGAGGTCCTGTTATTCTGAGCACTGCTGCAGTATTCTGGGTACAGCCTGTTACCTCAGTGGGTCTGTTATCCCAGTTTGTGGGAGGACGGTGTGATGGCTGCACCTGCTGAATGTCAGTAACCCTCCTGCAAACACCAGTGTTTTCTATAGTTTACGCTCAATAGCTCATTTTCTCCTCACTCAGTTTGTTGACTTTTTGACCACATGCACATAGCTCAAAGATCACAGATCAGGAACATGATGACACACACCTTCTGTTTCATACGTCAAACTCATAGTTTATTTAGTATTGTTGGCAATACATTCATTTCTATTTGTAGCACATACATTTAGTAAACTTCTGTAGAGTCACACTTTTGACTGTTTAGTCATTCCTGGTTCTATTTCTTCAAGTGTTCAGTGCTGAGTGGGGTGCTGCTGCTGCTGCTGGAGGGACATCTTGGCGAAAGATGGTCCTCCTTACTGCTCTATGCCGTGTTTCCACTGCTGATAGTACCCCCTCAGTATAGCTGGGACTCTCAGCTGATCGCCGTAGCGACCACAATGTAACAATTGCCACATGAAACTATTGTGACAATTTTCAATGGCACACTCAAACATAGGAACATCTGTACTTAGTCAATTTTAAGCGTAGTGTACATAGCGTATCAGTCGTAGTTTTTTTAAAAGATTGCGCCACTATTGACAGTAGCTTTTATTTATTAACAGTGTGTTTGTGCCACTAATGACTATTCCTCACCTAGAGACAATTGCTCACCACATGATGGTTTAGAGATGTTGTTTATATATTTAGGGTATATCAGTTTGTTAGTGCTTTTGCTTTGATTAATTAATTATACTGAAAGATTAATTGTCCTGTCTGATGTTATTTGCAGTTTAGGTGGTAGTTTTCTTTTTTTTCTGTTATATGTAAATTGTTTCATTTTTCGGTTGAAAACCCTCTATTTGAAAATCCACCTTTGACTCCTGCCTCACAATGGCCATGAGTCGAACCATGGAGGATCATTAATAAAAAAACGAGACATGAGTTACGTTTGCTTGGCCATTTTTCATGCCAACCAGTGTCTTCTGAAGACGTCTAAAGCCTGACGTCATATTCTAGGTGTTGCATAATAAGAGAAGTTCAAACCCTGCTTACCGTCATACCTCATGAAGCCTGATCAATTACTGAGATTGTCTGTTTCAGAATTGTTGGATGGAGCCTGAACCCAATTCCGCTGGGGGGTTCAGATGAAACATTTACTTTGAAGCACATTGAGGCCTTGATAAGCATAAGAGCATCGGAGAAAGTGAATGTAGATAAACTAACTCAAAATAAATGTACGTCCCACAGGCCTTACCTGAGGCCTTCATTCCTTAAGTATGGGGTTAGCTATGAAACACACTCTTAGAAATCTATAACTGCCTAAAAATAACCATGGATTCCAAAGTTAAGTGCTTTTGTCATTCAAAAGTCTCATGCAGAATCAAATGAATCAAAATTTTCCTTCAACTCACTTTATTAGGGCCCGAGCACCGACGTAGTCGGAGCAGAGGACCTAATGTTTGTTATTATTATCATAAGTGTTTCATCGTGAAAAGGAGGTGCTTGGGATACTGGTAAGCTTTTGAAATTTGGCATGCAAGCCAGTCGTGGTGAAAATTGCAGTCTGATTGGGGTGTCCAGCACCAGGTATGACATATTGGCTTAATAGCGCCCCCTATTGAGTAGCCCCAACATTGGGTTTCACCTAGCTGTTTAAAATGTGGTACGTATGTGTAACGTGATGGGACGTAGAAAAAATCATCTTGGAGTTATTTACTAAACCAAACAGGAAGTCGGCCATTTTGAATTTGATGACGTTTTTTGACCATTTCAAGGCTCCGTACTTTAACAAACTCCTCCTAGAGATTTCACCCGATTGACTTCAGATTTGGTCAGTATGCTCTTGAGGACATGGCAGTAAAAATGTAGTCAAAGATCAAAAAGTTATCAAACTATGTATCCGTGACGTGGCTTAAAAAAAACACCATTCGCCATGAAACAGGAAGTTGTTGTAACTCTGCCGTACATTGTCTAATCTGCGCCACATTTCTCATATGTCATAACATCCTGACCCTGAACACATCTATATGACAATTTAGAATCGTAGTAATAGCTTCACCTAGTGGCGACAGGAAGTTATAGGTTGTGTACTTTTACATTCCGCTGCAGATTAATCAGATCCCTCCAAAACGTTGTCAGAAAAGCCTTAAGACCTTGATAATGCTTCATTGTGAAGATTGTAAGAATTCATTAAAGGGCTATGATTCTATGCCATGAAAAAGGGCGACTGTGGCTAAGTGGAGAGCAGGGCCGTCCTTCAATCAGAGGATCGGCGGTTCGATCCCCGGCTCTGCTATTCGCATGTCAATGTGTCCTTGAGCAAGACACTAATCCCCAAAATTGCTCACTGTAAAAACCAATACAATGGGATGATTCTTTTGCTCCACCCACTGAGCTTTAATTCAACCAATGATATTACTTATGCCTGAACTAATTCAGCTCTGCATCCTACTACAGATGTTCTGTTGGTTATCAAGGTCATACAATGGTATCCTACAGACTATGGTTATGATGTATGTGAGGAGCAGCTGGGCTGCTTTGGGTAAAGGGGTTGAATTGTGTGCGTGTGTTTGTGTGTGTTGTGGTGGTAACCCGATGCCAGCGTGTTGTAATGTGGTTTGAACATTCTATTTTAAAAGGATGACAAACCCTTTTACTATCCTGTAGTCTGATTAACAGTGAGACCTGGCACTGCTGCTCCACACACTTCCTGTTATGATGTTCTGAGTCCAGGCCTTCACTTCACTTATTTCTTAGCTTCTGAGTGCTGTGCTGCGTCCAAAATGGCATTCCTTGGACTACATAATCAACATGTGTACAATACTCAACATCTTTTCGGACACTCTGAACATTGACTACCACTTCACTTCCTGAGAGCCACTTAGAGACACGAAACCATGCTAACCCGTGCCAACCTCACGTAAACAATGATTTGTGAGAATCATAAAGTCTGACCTCATTTTGAAGAAAGAGAACAGCGAAGTGGAACCTTATACTTCCGGTTACTACCGTATTGCATTGTCGGATGTTTGCACACTGTAATATTTCACCAGAAATAGTTGGCAATTCACATACTACTAGTTTTAGAATAAGGTTCCAAACATGCTAAATAATTGTGCATGCTGTTTTAGTATACTAAATATGGAATTGAGGACGCAACCTTGAAGTCAAAACAGAAATTCCTTTTAGAAAGTAGAAAAAAAAATCACTGACATTTGAAATAATGCAATTTCCAATCAATTATGCTCAAAATCATTTTGAGTCATTCTTTTTTCAGAGAGGTCATGTTATCAAATAAAAAACGTTATTTCCTATTTCCATAACAAACAGTATTTCTCATTAGATACTGACTGGTTGACTGAGGTCACACTACATTACATCATTTGAATGAGCTACACAACATAATTAAAATGCAAAAAGTACTGTTATCAATTCCGTTTTTCACCTTCTGGTTGCATATTGTCCAAACATGAAAATGAAAAATGAAAAAACAATACATTTCTCATTAATTTTCCCATTCATTTACATTATTGTTCTTTCTATTGTGATGCACCCTCAAAATTTAATTTCAACTTGATTTTGACTTTGATTTTCATTAAATCGTGTATGTTATTTCATGTATTTTGAGCTGTTTCCATTTTAATATGTAGTGTCACCATTGTTTGTATTATTATCATTATTATTATTATTATTATATGTAAGCAATACTGGTACTAGTAAAATAAACTCAATACATTTTAATATTAGCGGCCCCAGACCATAGATACAATTGAGTGAAAAGCTAATGAGAATGCAGATGTTTGGGGTGTAGACGTGTCTTTTAGACAGCAGCATTCTCTTCCCCTGAGACGGCAACTGATATATCTAACAGGTACATTATTAGCAAATGGGTATCATCAATCACACAGACAGAAAGCATTTAATACGGAAAGAATAATAAGGAAATTATTTAATAAGGAAAGAATTTAATAAGCATTCATTTAATGCTTAATTTAATAAGCATTTAATAAGGAAAGAATCAATGAGACATTTCATGACATGTCATGAAATGTCTCATTGATTCTTTCCTTCTGGACAGTGATGTGATGTTTTCATTAAGAGAAACACTCATTGTAAATCCTTACTCCGCTGGATATCTTTACAATATCGACAACTGAGCGGGCCTGTTTACTCTCAAGTTCAACCGTAATATATCATTCAGGTAGGAGAAAAAAGTCACTCAGTGTGTGTACATGTTTGTGTGTTTTTCGTGTGTGTGTGTGTGTGTGCAACCATCACTAACAGTGCTCTGATGAAGTGCAGAGGTGGCTCAGGCACTTCTACTTGAGTGTGCTGTTTGCATTTGGCTGTCTGATTAGCACATGGGTCATTTGTACTTACACACACACACACACACACACACACACACACACACACACACACACACACACACACACACACATCATAGAGGAAGCACACATGTCTAAGCATGTATTTGTGTTTGTGTTGTGTGAATGCATGCATAGGCCTTACAGTGTATTGGGTGACAGGTCTGTGGGGAGCAGAGTGAGGAAACCGGGGCAGGGGGAGACTATATTTTTCAAGTTTCTGCACCTCACAATGTGGTCTCCATCTCCCATCATGCCTCTGCACTCACTATGCACACCAGGTCTCCCCCAGGTCTGCAGAGAGCACTTTGTGGTAAATTGTAAATGTTAAAGGGGCCAAGTTTGGGGCGAGATAATAAAGACAGAGTTGGGGGGTTGGGCTGTTGTCAGGGGTGTTGTTGAGGTTATGGTTGTTTTGGGGATAGCTACAAATGCCTTCAAGGACCTCACAAAGCTTATTCTTAACTTGGATACCTGTTGAGCATTTGCAGTGACAGAAGGCTGTGAACCTTCACACCTTTTCAAAATAGGAATACATGTTTTGCTCGTACAGAGAAATGTTTACTCTGTAGGCTGAATGATGAACAAGAAGATACTATTTTATTATACTGCAGGGACACCTGTTTCACTATACTTGAAAGCTGCTAAATAATCCACGGCCAAATGTTATGAAACACACAAGTGATGAATACCAATTAGGGCTGCACCTAATAGTTATTTTTTCTAATTAGTCGATTAATCAAACGGCTAATTGATTGATTATTCTAAAGACTATCTTCAAATGAATTTGTCCCGAATAAATATCAACAACTTGTCTAATTAATATTTTATTCCACTATCTTCTCTTAAAAACAAAGACATGTAACAAAATAACAGACCTTATTTGTCAGATGATCAGTTAAATACTGGGCCTCACATTCAAAAGGATTGCTGTGACACATTTAATGTGATTAATTTATTCTCTGTATGTCATTGCAACCAGAACCGGAGAATCAGAATTTGTACTTTAAATGGTTATGACATTGATGGATTTCTTTACTGGAGTAATATGCAGTTAAGATAAGGGAAACACCAACAGTCACAGACTGTAACAACTGTTAATGTTAGTGAAAGCCATTTTCTTTTACATGGCCAGTAAACTGAAAATGTAAATTAGCAAAGTTCGATGACACATGGTGAAACGTTACATTACTACATTAGCAGCCTTGCAGAAATACTTTTCAACATGAGGGTGATGAAGAAACATGAAGAAAAACTACTTTAGCTGACTGTCTAACAGAAACACGTTCTGCGTGTTGATAATGCTGATACATCATGCTTTTGTGGGGACCAAAAGTTAACAGTCGGAGCTGACTTATTTAAGAAAGGCTTTGGGTTGCGTTCACTTTCACAAGTGTTCGTGCGTAACACTTTGCGGCGCTAACTGGGCATCACAATGTTGGGTCTCTTCTCTGTCTGAAATACTTCAGAGGATCGTAGGAGAGTTTTTTTTAGCTGCAGCTTGTTCTCCGGGGGAATGACCGAGCAGTCACTTCTTGTGACGGCCAATGCATGTCACGCAAATGTATTTTTGTAATCGATGAGGCCCCAGCCCTAATACCGATCATGTCTGAGGATTAAACATAGAGCAAGAAGCAGGACATGGTTTGGCTAGCTTAGCATTAAGAGTGGAAGCTGGGGAAGCAAGTCTGTCTCTGGAGTGCAACGGATCATTAAACTCATGGTTCGGGTCGTATCAGGGTTTTAAGTGACGGATCCAATTGGCAGAAAAATAATTAGCAAATATAACTTAAGAGACGCTCCCATTGCGCTTTCTTGGTTATAGCAGTTGGTCTACAAGGCTCCAGATAGGTATTTTTTTAGGTATTTTTCACCACCGTCCTGAAAAATTCTATCAACCGCCCCAAAGTCAAGCGCTAAACCATCAAAAATACAAAATGTTATCATTTTGCTTTGTTATTGTCATCTGTAGAGGTTATTTGCATAAAATAAATACAATTCAGACAATTAAGAAATAAAATATTGTGTTTGTATTGATGAAAAAAAAAAAGGTCAACACATATTTGTTCACAACTGAATTATCAGGGATTAAGACTAAATGTCGATCTCCTGTTTGGATATTATTGCTGAATATCGGTTGATAACGATCTGCAGTAAAACTTTATTTCATACTATGATGGTTAAACTGTGTAATTAATCCATACTGTCCATTGGACCGCTCACTTACCAACACACCTGAAGCTCAATAATTAACACACTTCATCTTGTTAGTTTAATCCACACAAAACAGAAATAACAAGGGGCCATGATAGACCGCATTCTTGATGTACAACAGTTTATCATCAGCCCGCACTGCAGTGTCTCCTGCTGCAAGTTGCCAGATACGGTTAGTACCAAACTGGTACCAAACCTGGCAACCACATTCCTAGAAGTCTGCTGTTCAAGAAATAATTGCAATGTTGCTATACAAAATACTCAATAAGATAATGGATTCTGCTGTGATCCAGATTGGAGTGGAATAATAAGGACCAACTCTGTGCTGCTGGAACAGGGCAAATTTTCCATAACAGAGTAATCTGGTCATCATTGATGGAGACATGGAGCTGCATTCTGGATATAGTGTTGGGTTAAAGTACCACAGGCGTGTGTGTGTCTCTCTCTCTCTCTCTCTCTCTCTCTCTACAAAATGACACATCTGTGCTTGTGTCCCATTAATAATAACTATTTATACATTCAGAGATAAACAAAGAGGCAGGCTGCATCGCCCCAGGCCCTTCTGGAGATGAAGGAGAGATCCTCTTCACTGGGCCCCATGGAGGAGCTCCAGACCCAAGCACTCAAAAAGGACTGGATATCACCAGCACCTTTGATTGTACATAACTGAGTCCTTCAGTACATCTACACCTCTTTGTACTATTTGTGAACACATAACATATGAATGCAGCTTAGTCAGCGGCCCTAAGATTCAAACTATGGCGCTCTAGGTTCCTTTCTAGTGTTCGTTTTAGATGAGTCACAGACGGTGGGTCAGTTTGCTCTCAATAAATGTATAGCGTCTTTTCAAAATAAACTGTTATAGGAACCATACAATTGCCGGTCATTACGTTCTCACAAGAAATCCAATATAAGTTTATTCAGTGTTTAGGTTTACTTTCACAAAAGATTGTGTTTTGGGTTAAAATAAGTATTTTTGTTGAACAAAGCTAAGGCAAAATAAGTAAATGTCTACTTGGTTTCACAGGGGGCATAAACAGCAGTGAAAGTCCATGTTTGTTTGGGCCAACCAACCACCATAAATCTCCTCCCTACAGGGACTTTCTTGCTCTCTATACAACATCAGTCGCTCAGAGCGTCTAATAGTAACGAGGATGGGTTTACATTGGAGTTAGTTGAAAGCATGGTGCTCCTAATTAGGGCTGCAACAATGAATCGATAAAATCGATAAAAATCGATTATTAAAAGAGTTGGCAACGAATTTCATTATTGATTCGTTGTGTCGCGCGATTATTACGCCACTCAATAAGTCGCGGAGATGTTTCAGTGTTCAAAGCAGGCCCGGTTGCCTGAATACCGCAGCTAGGAATAATGGAATAGGACTCCGGTTTCTCTGAACTGGGGCCATGATTAAGAGTGACGGCCGGGGGAAACCTCACGCGGCCCAGACACGGAAAGGATTGACAGATTGATGCTCTCTCTGGATTCTGCGGGTGGTGGTGCATGGCCGTTCTTAGTCGGCGGAGCGATTTGTCTGGTTAATTCCGATAACGAACGAGACTCCGGCATGCTAACTAGTTACGCGGCCCCGTGCGGTCTTTTAGAGGGACAAGTGGCGTTCAGCCGCACGAGATTGAGCAATAACAGGTCTGTGATGCCCTGAGATGTCCGGGGCTGCACGCACGCCAGACAGAGTGGATCAGCGTGAGTCTACCCTTCACTGAGAGGCGTGGGTAACCCGCTGAACCCCTCTTGTGAGATTAGTCCATTTTTTTTTTTTAATTATTACTTTAACAGCTCAGGGATGTTGGAGCAACCTGTTTGTGCACTTTCTGAAGATGTGTTGCTCTGTGAATTTGCACTGTCAGTTCTGTTTTTGAATAAAGGGCTGGAAATTAATGCTTCTTTGTTTTTTGTTTTTTTATCCGATTCATCGATTAATCGAACAAATAATCGACAGATTAATCGATTATTAAAATAATCGTTAGTTGCAGCCCTACTCCTAATACAGACGCCAAAGGGTGCGTCAGTGGGTGAGTTTGGAGAAGGAATAGGTTGGGTTAGCCTTGGCAGACACAGCCTGGCTCTGTCCAAAGTGGTGAAATGCACCAAACCGCTAAAGCTACCTGATAGCCCAAAACCAATACCTGTGCTCTCAACGACCATATCTGGCAGCTCACGCTAAATGGAGCCGTTGCACAGAGAAGTGAAGAAATGTGTACCTACATTTCTGCTGGTTGGAAATGGGGGGTTAACCTCTTCAACTCCCCTTCCGTTCTTACGGCTTGCTTACGTAAACTACGTCACAAAACATGGCCGTGTTTGCTATCCCAGCATTCACAAAATCCTCATCTTTGCAAAGAAAACATCGATTTTATTTTATTTTTAGTCTTGCAGCATTTCGACGGCAAAGATACAGTACAGACCCGACTTTACTAGTGAATGTACTAGTGGACGTTACCATGGAGCTAGCGGCTTCAGAAAAGGCAAGTACTTATATTACAAACCAAATCTTTCTCTTACATAAGCCGTCAACCAACGTGGTCATAATTTTCACTTTTCACGTGCGTTTTTTTTCTAATGATTCATTTTGGTGTGTCTGTGTCTAAAAATGACTTTGGTCATTTGATCATAATGACGCTGGTTTTCAATACTGCACTATGATAGCATCTGGCTCAGCGTTGTGTGTTCACTGACAGTAATGTATTCAAGCTAGGAGACCGAGCTACTTTTACCGTGCCCTGAAAACGTGGATTTGCTCTGTTTTTGTTTGACTGCATTTTATTAGTAACAGCTAGCGATACGTTTAGGCTTGCCAAGCCCTTCGTCTAGAGGAGACTTCAGGCTTTCTAACGATGTATTGTATGTGCAAATTGAGCTGTCCTGGGGGTGTATACAGTCTCGCGTAACGGAGCTACCCGCATACTCGGTCGTGCGCTCGGTCGTGGCTATTACGCACAGCAAGTCTGCTACTTATCTGCTACTTACATACCACGTCTTCGACCATATATACTTAGTTTTTGCAATGGCTAAAAATAAAAGGGAAATAATATAATATCAAAATGTAAAGGAAAAAACACATTTAGTGTGTCAGAATATCATTTGGTTATCATGTGTCTATTTGGGTCTCCAAATATCCTTTTAGAGCTCCGCCTGGATCTCTTCATGGACAAAACACTGTAGAACGGTCATACTTTGTCCAATCTTCTTCAAATTTGAGGCAGGTGTTCACTAATAGTGTAGTTACAGCTCTATACTGTCCTTTACCTGTACAGATACAGCCACAGGCAGTTATTTACACTGAAAGATACTTTTTTATTTTAGGCGGACAGAAATCTTCAATTTTTACTGACTTCAAAGGCGCACTGCTCTGTTTCTGTATGACCTACAGGTTTTCTGACACTTTCACAAGGAACTTGTACGGAGTTTTCTTTCTGGCAAGACCTCATTGATGCATATAGTCAGAGTGGTTCAGAAGCTACAGCCATTTTAATTTGGGTATGTCATTTTAGGCATTTTTGCTCCAAAATAGGGGGGGAGTGGAAGAGGTATTAAGGAGACTTGGTCTTGTGAACTCTGTCCTTCTTAAATGATGGCAATAGCCCTGAACACATCCTGACTTTAGCTCTGACAATTATCGGTATCCATCTTCTCTTCTCACAGGAATGCATATGTTTCCTTCAATTCTATTTCGTATCCCAAACATAAGAGAATCCTTTTTTTTAATATTTGCTCTTATAAAATTTCAACTCAGGCTAACATATGGAGAGTAGGCAGCCTGTGCTCTTCCTTCTCCTGGTAAGTGTATTATATGGGGGGGTGATAAAAGTTAGGCCAAAGCAAACGGTGGAAGGGAAAACAGGGTCCCTGTCTGACTTCAATCACTGAGGAAGAGCTTGTTAGTGTAGCTGTGTAAGTGGTCAAAGAGAGATCAGCACAGAGGGCGACTTTAAGAGCAACAGATGTGAAAGGGAGCGCTCAGTGAAGATGCACACAGGTCCAACATGGTGCCAATGGTCCAATTCAGATGAGCAGAAACATTGTTGAGTTTGACTAAAGACATTCTTTCAAATGAGGCATGCTTTACAAATGGTACCTGGAAATTTCATTAATTATTGATAAAGTATCTAGTAATGCTTCATAGATCAGTTATAGAAGCCGTTAATAAGGTTCGGGTTTGCCAAAATAAGCTAAATTGTGAATTAATTGATTTAACTAGAAAAATCTGTCTCACAATTATCAAAAAAATCAGTAAAACATCAACTAATAAGAAACAACTAATAAACTCCTTAAGAATATTTATTATTATTATTATTATTATTATTATTATTATCATTACAATTGTAAAAAAATATATATTATTGTTTCATCGGGACTAAATCAAAAGATAGTGGATTAAGCCTAATGCTTATCGTCCTTCTCACACTAGTCTCATCTGAAGTTGTAGAATACAGAAAACTACTGAAACTAAATGAAACTGAGGCCTTTTCTTTCTTTTACCTATTCCATTTATTTTCTTATTAATAATGATTTTGGGGTGTTGAAATTGTTATAAGATTACTGCATCTTCTTTTTCAGGGTAAAAAACCTGAGGAAATTGACCAATAACAAGATTCAAATTGACCGAATGCACTGAGGTTTTACCTCTTAAACTGTGCAGACTTTATTTGCAACCAAAAAGATTTCCGACCCTGTTAATTAAGGGCGTTTAAGTGGACACATGAAAACATCGCTGGGTAAGTATTTGAAGGGCTGAATTAAGGATTAAAGGGCAGCCTATCTTCAAGGGTTGTACAGACCACTACATATATTAAATTGGTGTTTCTAAAACGTTCCGATTTCTCACCTCCTCCAGGATCTGGTCCAGTCGGCCCAGGATAACGGGCTCCACCTGTTCCGGAGACAACATCCAGGCGGAGAGCTGCGCGTCCCGCTGCCGCTGCTCCAGACTTACTATCCTGTTGTGCAGCTCCGAGGTTCTCACCAAAACCACAATGCAAACTCCAAGGCACAAAACAGATGCTGCGATGCAAATCATTACGCCTGGCAAATCTCTCCAATTTCTCCACAGCGGCTGTTTTGAAGGTTGCTGCTGCTCGCCGCGAGTCCGTCTCTCCTCACCCGGTTTACCGGCGACTCCCCACTTCTGATGCTCATCCATGTTAGACTTCTAACTCTGCTTTTATCCACGCAGAAATCCCTTTATTCATCAGGTGAAGAGGAATCCCGAGGCCCCGCAACGTTGGAGCTGAGAAGCTTCTCTCTCTGTTGGGGGGAACGTTCAGCAGCTGTCTGTTTCTTTTTCAAACTGTCTCCAAACTACTTTGCTGCATTCAGATGAGCAACTACATCAACGTTAGAACACGAGACATTGTGAAGGTTGTCCTCAGTCAGTCGGTGATGTGACTCGTATTCCTCTGTGTGTTCCGCTCCGTGCGTCCCAGTCCCTGCTTCTCCTCTGAGTGAGCCAACAATGTGCCGCAGGTCAGCCGTCAGTGCGCGTCTCTGAAACCCGAGCCAGCCTCCCTCTCTCCTCTGCACAGCTCTGGATGCCGCGGGCCCTTTGCTCGCGGCGTATGCTCCTCCTCTGAGAGGCTTTAGGTTAAATGCCGGGGCGGGATTCGTGGCCATGTTGTTGCCCCCTTTGATCTGCACTCTTGGTGAGGGATATTTTTAGGGCGCGCAATGCGAGGACGCGCGGTCACACAGCCGGTACGCTGTCGGTGTGTACTGCTCAGCTCCGAACCAAAACAACTCAGCACAGCTTGGTCCGGATGCGAAAGTCACCTTTGCACATTGAAATAATCATTTACCACTGTTTCAAAAAGAAGAAGTCATGGCTTAGTCTTCACATTGTGTCTGTTCTTTTCCTAATTTTTTGTATGACTCCTTTGGAGGGATGTTATTGATGATATTTACAAGGCTGGATTTACTCAAATTGTGTTGCTGTGTACAGCAGTGACGTGCGGTGAGGTTCGTGGCTGGTGAGGCACTGACTCTTTCAGAGTCAGATTTACAAATATATGAACCCAATATAGAGTAGATTCAATCACCAGTCAATTGTCAGCTTGCACATTGACTACTGGTTGTTTTTCATATTTCATATCAGCATTCTTTACACACACAAAGGTAAGGTACATATTTGATTGCACCAGGAGCGTCTGTGCCGCGATCCGCGATCTGCCCCACCGACCTGTTTCAGAAGCGGAGCGCTCCGGGCACCACCCGCGAAAATCGCGAGATCCCACGATAATCTGTGTAAGAACCACAGATTTATAAAGAGAACAACAAACATATGAAAGGTTACTTTACCTGTCCGACGTTGAATTGCTGTTGATTTGATCATATTTCCCTGTTTTTGAGAATTGTTAAAGCTTAGATATGTAATCTTCGATGTTTGCAGTCAAAGCAAAATATAAGAAGAAGAAAAGTGTAGAAGAAGAGTAACGGAACTACAAGCATGAACCCTTCATTGAGGCAGTTTGCTCCCCTCTGTGCTTTTTCACTGCGGTTTCTGTCAGATCAGCAAGACTAAATATGTTCTACACATACGTGAAATACAATACATGACCTATTCTATGGAAAGAAAGAACAACCCAGTTTGTGAGGGATTGCGCAGTCTGAGATGAGGCTCGCTGCCTCGCCTCGCCTGTCTCCTCTCTGTTTGAACAGGACATGCGCAAATTCAGCGATTTTGATTATAAAAATGATTGAAATCATACAGAAATTACATTTATAGCACAGATCAGTAGAGAAATATTATTTATTTTATTTGATCATTATTTTTTTTTTACTTTTCATAATGACAGGTGAGGCTCTGCCTCCCCTGACCTCACGTCCCTGGTGTACAGTGCTGGAAAGAAAAACGTGCACTTTTTACTCCCATAGAGCAATCTGAGGGGAGCAGATAGGAGTAACATTCACTCAACTTCATAAGGAAACGAGACCATCAGCGAGAAAATTGTCTATTTCTAATAGTTGTTTTTCAGGTGCCTAATTATTTTTCCGAGGATGGCGATGTCATGACTCGCCCTACTGTTGGCTAGTACTTATGGTTGGTTTGGTTAGGTGTAAGCATGAGGAGTGACAATGGTTAGTGTTAGGGTAAGGATATCAGGGTAAGCCAATCAGAGACAGAAGTAGGCGGGTCATGCCTTCGCCCTCCGAGCAAAACACATCAGAAAACAGGATTTACAGCACCATCAGGCCATTTTCTCAGGCCATGTTCGTCAGTGAACAGTACGTTCACCAGTTAAAAAGACAGATTTCTCTTTAGATTTCTCTTTTCTCTTTATTAGGGCCCGAGCCACCGACAACGTCGGGCCAGCGAAGGCCCTATTGGGCCAGCGAAGGCCCTATTGGGCCAGCGAAGGCCCTCTTGTTATTCTAGGCATCCGCGTTTTCCTGCCCAGGAAGGGGCTTTTTGGGAATACTTGCCATGCATGAAAACTCACCAAATTTTGCAGACTTGTCAGGTCTGGCGAAAATAGAGGTGTGATATAGGTGTCATATTTGTGTGTAAAAAAATAGCTCTCTAGCGCCCCCTACAAGGCGGATTTGCGGCGCCTCTCGGCCAGTATGTCCGATTTACTTGAAACTCAACACACATGTCCAATAATGGTAGATCTACAAAAAAGCCAATCAGACCCCTAAGCTCCGCCTACTTAGATTTTCCGCCATCTTGAATTTAGCAAAAATCACATTTTTGCAAACTCCTCCTACACGCTGGATCCGATCGCTACCAAATTTGCTGTGGATCATTATTGGATGTAGATCACTCAGATTTATTAAAAGCTTTTTGATATCTCTTTGTGTTGAAAAGATATGGACCAATGAACTTCTTAAGGGCGTGGCTTAATATCAATACACATAACTTCTCAACCATTTGTCGAAAATTCACGAAACTTTCAGCATATGTGCACATCGCATCCTGTAACATACCCTGAGATTATTTTTGCATTCAACCAATAGGGGGAGCTACAGCAAACCCGCAAAGTTGTGCTTTTTGGCACATTTTCCATTTTTCAGCCTTCGTACTTTAACAAACTCCTCCTAGAGAATTTATGCGATCGACTTCAAATTTGTTCAGGATGCTCTTAAGACCTTTGTGATTAAAAATTATTAAAAGCTAGAGTTTTCGTTGAAGAACCTTGACATGGCGTGGCGGCCATTTTGCATAATTTTTATGAAAAAACAAGTTGTTATAACTCCAAGGTACATTATTCAATCCGCACAAAACTTCTTGTGCATGATGCCACTTCAAGCTTGAACATACTTAAATCGAAAAAAATGTAATAACTCATAGCGCCGCCTACTGGCTGAAGGAAATGTCATATTTTATACTTTTATTTATTCCTCCTAGCCAGGTGACCCGATTAGTCTCAAAATCGGTAAGGATAGTCTTAGTACATTTTAGCCATGAAAAAGGAAGCTGATGTTTTAGTGGCTTTAAATGCTCAAAAACGCCTGGAACTTTGTACATGTGTCAAAGGCATTGGAAGAAATATTTAGTATGATTTTTGGCCTAGGCCGTTTCATATTGCTTCTGTAGCGCCCAATACAATATTTCAAAAGACCAGCCCCAGCGCTACATTTGAGTTACATGTATGAATCTTGGTAGACACATGTATCCTATAGAGACTTAAAAATAAGTCTCTTGGGACCATGCTCTAAACCACTTCAAATTTTGTGAGGACCATTGTGATTAAAAATGATCAAAAGCTTTACTTTTGACGGAACGGCTTAGCCGTAGCGGGCGGCTACTTTACGTGATTCCCCATGCAAAAAACTCATGTAACTCAACTGGACTTTATCGAAACGGTCCCAAGCTCCACATGCTTGATAACACTCATGGCCTGAGGATGTCTACAAGCTAATCTTCACTAGAACTCACAGCGCCACCTGCTGGCGAAAGATACTCTGCGTTTTCTGACAAACACCATCCGATTTACATGACTTTTACACAATGTGGTTTACATTTCACATAGAGCAACATAATGCATGTTTGCACGTGTTCTGTAGCGCCAGGCAGCGGATACAGGAAGCATTGGACTATTTGCAAAGCATCATATCCAGCAGGACTAAAAACGTCTCACTCGCGGACGCGCTGTCCGACGGTCGCGGAAGTTCTCGCCCGCCCTGGCCGGAACCCGCCGGCACCCCCGACGTGCCGGGGGAGGCGAGGGCCCGTTCATCGCTGCTCACAGCTTTAATTATTTTTGACGTTATATTTTGTGGTTATGGCTGATAGGGCGGGATCATCAAAGAGAAAAAGATACAAATAAAATTAAAGCTGCGAGCAGCAATGAACGGGCCCTCGCCTCCTCCGCCGTGTCGGGGTGCCGGCGGGTTCCGGCCAGGGCGGGCGAGAACTTCCGCGACCGTCGGACAGAGTGTCCGTGAGTGAGACGTTTTTGGTCCTGCTGGAAATGATGCTTTGCAAATAGTCCAATGCTTCCTGTATCCGCTGCCTGGCGCTACAGAACACGTGCAAACATGCATTATGTTGCTCTATGTCAAATGTAAACCACATTGTGTAAAAGTCATGTAAATCGGATGGTGTTTGTCAGAAAACGCAGAGTATCTTTCGCCAGCAGGTGGCGCTGTGAGTTCTAGTGAAAATTAGCTTGTAGACATCCTCAGGCCATGAGTGTTATCAAGTATGTGAAGTTTGGGACCGTTTGGAACAAGTCCAGTTGAGTTACATTAGTTTTTTGCATGGGGAATCACGTAAAGTAGCCGCCCGCTACGGCTAAGCCATTCTGTGAAAAGTAAAGCATTTGATAATTTTTAATGACAATGGTCTTGAGATTGTATTGACAAAATTTTAAGTGGACCTGACAAAGTCCGTAGGAGGAGTTCATTAAAGTATAGCGACTAGAAATAGGCCAAAATCGATCAAAAAATGACATAAAAATCAAAATGGCCGACTTCCGGTACAGTTAAGAGCATGGTCCCATGAGCCTTATTTTTAAGTCTCTATGTGATACATGTTCTGACCAAGTTTCATACATGTATGTCAAGCGTAGCCCCGGGGCTGCTCTTTAGAACTGGCTAGGAGGAGTAAATAAAAGTCTAAAATATGACATTTGCTTTTGCCAGTAGGTGGCACTATGAGTTATTTAATTTCTTTCAATTGATGTATGTTCAGGCTTGAAGTGGCATCATGCACAAGAAGTTTTGTGCGGATTGAATAATGTACCTTGGAGTTATAACAACTTCTTTTTTCATAAAAATGATGCAAAATGGCCGCCACGTCAAGGTTCTTCGATGAAAACTCTAGCTTTTAATAATTTTTAATCACAACGGTCTTAAGAGCAACCTGAACAAATTTGAAGTCGATCGCAAAAAATCTGTAGGAGTTCATTAAAGTACGAAGGCTGAAAAATGGAAAATGTGCCAAAAAACACAATTTTGCAGGTTTACTGTAGCGCCCCCTATTGGTTGAATGCAACAGAATTATCAGGGTATGTCACAGGATGTGATGTGCACATATGCTGAAAGTTTCGTGAATTTTCGACAAACGGTTAAGAAGTTATGTGTATTGATATTAAGCCACGCCCATAGGAAGTTCATTGGTCCATATTTTTTCAACACAAAGAGATGTCAAAAAGCTTTTGATAACTTCCAATAATGATCCACAGCAAATTTGGTAGCAATCGGAGCCAGCGTGTAGGAGGAGTTTGCAAAGATGTGTTTCTCACTAAATTCAAGATGGCAGAAAATCTAAGTAGGTGGAGCTTAGGGGTCTGATTGGCTTTTTTGTAGATCTAGCATGATTGGACATGTGTGTTGAATTTCAAGTAAATCGGACATACTGGCTGAGAGGCGCCGCAAATCCGCCTTGTAGGGGGCGCTAGAGAGCCATTTTTTTACACACAAATATGCAACCTTGCGCAGCAGAGTTTCTACACCAGATGTGAGAGGTGTGCAAATTTGGTGAGTTTTTATGCATGGCAAGTATCCCCAAAAAGCCCTTTCCTGGGCAGAAAAACGAGGACGCCTAGAATAACAATAGGGCCTTCGCTGGCCAACGTTGTCGGTGGCTCGGGCCCTAATAATATTTCCAGGCGGTTGGCTGTGGTTGATTTTTTCTTTGGTCTGAATGTTCTAATATGTCCTGTTCCTGCCTGTTACCTACGCCTCATTACCTTGAGAATTATTACATTTTGACAGGAAACAAACCGACCAATTACATGCGTTGTAAATCACATCACGTGATGCTGTTTAGCCAATGAAATATGTGTATTCCGATAAGTTTCCCGACTCAGTGAGATCACATGGGAGAGAGATGGGGTGAGAGACCGAGTAGTCGGAGAATAATACCTGAGTCACAAGTTATTTCACATGGTGTTGACGGACTCTTATATGTTTATTATTCCCACAACCACTTCAAAAGCAGTATGTCTCATATGTTCAGAGGCTGTGAAGATTATTAAAAGCAGCAATGTCAAGCGCCACTACGAGACAAAGCACAGATCTTTCACATCTGAAATGAAGACACAGAAAATAAACCTAAGAGTCAAATATGATCAGAATCCTGACACATGAATTCACTGTTCAACAATGATGTTAACAGAGAGAATAGAGCTGAAACTTGTGTCCCTGCACACACATTTCTCTTTTAGAAGATGAGAAGAATATAATATTATGGCTTTTTTGGTTGACATTAAGATTAAGATAGACTTTATTGTCCCGAAGGAAATTTGTCTTGGAGACATACATACAGTGTCTGCTGTTAAGACAATACAAGTAACATATTGCATACATACATTACATACACAGACTGTCGGCAGTCCACATACCCGCACACACAGTACCTACTGTACATGCAAAAAGACTACCACCCGCCAAAAAAATACATTTCACACCTGTACAACACACCTGTAGTGTATAGTTAAAATAAATAAAAAACAAAAATGAATTTAAGGAAAGAAATCTGTTACAGGGGTTAAGCTCTGGCTAGCTTGCCATTTAGGGCTTTGATGGACAAGGGGACAAAGGAGTTCTTAAAGCGGTTGAGCTGCACTTGGGGACTCTGAAGCGTCTGCCTGAGGGAAGAAGCTGATATTCAGGGTGGAGGACATGAGTAGGGTCTGAGATGATCTTCTGGGCCTGTCTGATGATAGTTTTATCAAAGACAGCCTGTAGTGTGGGATGCTGTCTGACTCCCATGATTTTCATGGCTCTTTGTGTTAGCCGGGTGATCTGGGCTTTCAGCTGTACACTGAGGTTGCCAAACCAGGCTGAGAGGCCAAACATCACTTCATACCTGAATGAACTGAATTGAAAGCTGCAGGCCAATTAAGTCAACTATAGTCTTTATTTCTAGATTCACATTTTTCAAAAGCTTTCTGTTATGTAATTTATTTTTTAATCCAGCCCTTATTTTACCTGAAACAAGAGAAAAACATTTATTTATTATAAGATTATATATTATTTATAATTCATCCAGTTCAATTTGAAGACTGACAATTAATTTTGTTTTAATATTATTCAATTGAACTTTGTCAAATCAAATAAAGAATCAGTTGTTGACTACATACAGACGTTAATACAACAGTTGACTACTTATATGGGACTAAATCATAGCGCAAGTTAGACATTATTGTGATGTTCCGGACCTTTGCATGAGAAAATTCTCTCTAACTGGACCTCGCTGAATTTTAATTGAATACCTCTGCCGTATACTGTACACTGTACCTGCGGTCTTATCAGTTCATTTATGGAGAACAGATGTCATTTTGATAGATTCCTAAAACAAATCACACGGAGAATAAGCATCACATTCCTGATGCAAAACAGAAGAGGTCACTGTTTCAATGTGCACATTGCTATAGAGAATTCACCGCTGGTTGATAGTTTGAGCATGTGTTCATGGTCTGCAGAGCCCTGCACACATATTTGATGCAAGTCCATTGACCATCAAAAAGTAAGATGAAAATGTACAGCCTTTCTGTTTTATGTGGTGGTTTCCTCAGGACACCACGTTGATTAGTCCCTAAAATTGAGCGGTGCACTACCCTTACTAATACAAGAGCTTGCTGTTCTGCTGCAGCTTGGACATAAGATGATTGAACGTCCAGTCAAATCAAGATGGTCGACCTCATGCAATGGCTCGTCTAATTGCATTTATAAAAAAGCACACGGGCGGTTTTCTTTATGGTCTAATCCACCGCAGAATATAGAATTTCCTGTCTTGTGTCTTTGTACTGTAATTGTAGTCAGGCCGAGAGATATCCCTCGACTGTCAGCCACATCTTAAGACGCCATGCGCCTGCAGAGGTTTATGACGACAGCCTGATGGGCAAGAATCACTGCGTAATCACTCCATGTGCTGTGAGTCCTTGTAATTACAACGTGGCTCCGTGTGGCCAGCTGGCTTTGTGATTCTCTGAGCTGAAAAACACACTTTGAAAACGATCCTCAAAATTAAAGGTACATTTATTGCAATCATAGGATTCTTTCATATTAAAAGTGACTAATCCTGCTGTTATACCAGCTGTGATAGAGATTGGAGTTTAAAGTGACTTGAGAATGAGTTTTCCAATTGTTTTCATTCAAATCAGTGGAATTAGATGCTTCATTTTCACAACGTTCATTTGAGCTTCAGTTACCTTTACTCTTCCAAATGTCTGTCTCAGCTTCATTGGTCTCTGAACTATATATTACAGCACATCACTGTATACAAATCCTGATTGATGTGTGTGTGCATGTGTAAATAAAAAATAACAAATGGAAAAAGCTGAATTTCTCAAGGGGATTAATAAAGAAGTTTTCTTTTTTTATATATTTTTAAAGATTTATATTTAAAATTCATCATATGGTTTATTAGGCGGTGACAACAACATGGGGCTTTTAACATTCCTTTTCTGCTCTCAGATGTGCCTTTACTCAATGGACCATCATTGGAGAAAAGATTTCTGCTGCAGTTGCTGTTTGTTTTTCACATTGATTGAGCTTGATTAAGAAGGTTGTTTAGTGTGGATTTATGGATGGATTATGAGTGATGTATTAGTATGTATGAACATATTTCTGGATGTAAATATGATTCACAAATGCATGATGTCTACTTGTGTAGAATTTTAAAAAGAGGAGGAAATTCTACAGCCTGCTAGCATATCTGTGACGCTGCACAGTGCTGTTTTGAGCTAAATATTATCACAATCTGCCTAACATGCTCGCATTAAAAATGTCACCTGATGCAGATAATGTTTTCCATGGTTATCATTTAAATTCAGCATGTTAGCATCCTAACATTAGCTAATTGCGTCAGGGCGGGCTAGCAACTTGTGAGTGTGTGAATTCATGAATGAGAGGCAAAAGGTAAAGCGCTTTCTCCTTTGAGGTATATTGAGGTCCATTCACCATTAACCAGAAAACACACAGTACAGGCAGCTGAGGCTGATGGGAGTGGGGATTTACTACAAATACATTGCCAAACCAACTCACAAATGCAAATTGGTCAGGAACTCAGTATATTTTCCCAAGGGGCGTGATCAACGTGGATCAAAATGCCTTTAAAAGGCATTTGGAAAGAGCAACAGCCAAATAGAGCAAAGAAACATGTGACGCAGCACTGAGCAATGGAAAGCTGTTTACAGGTGCTGTGATGGTGTAGCATCAATATGACTGTGAACAAGGTTTTGCCATCATAATTAGAAGTTGAGAGGGGTTTTACTTGACCTGGTAACCAGACGAATCCGCAAGATTTATTTGGCATTCATCTGGCAGATGCATTTGCAATTTGGTCCGACATCACATCAGCTGCAGCCATCTTGGTTGTTTTCAAAATTGCCTCAACGGTGGTCCTCTTTATAGTCATCGTCTCAATGAAATCCCATATTAGACAAATGATTGTGATTGAGTGTCAGGTCCAAGTTGTTGAAAATCTGTCCAAAGCGGAGGGGGACCAGACACGTCTGCCAGAGCGAATAAAACATGAGCTTACAGATTTGTCTGGTTCCAAAACAAATAATATGCATGTATTTGGTAATAAACTGAACTGCTAGGGGAAAAGTTGAGTGATGCCCAATTTATAAGGATTCATGGGAGGTGAATGTCAAAACTAGATTTCATGCAATCTATCCAATAGTTGTTGCGATATTTCAGTCTGGATCAAAGCGGAGGACCACCCTACCGACATGCCCATGTTCAGAGCAACTAGCATGGCTGAAAAGTGTGCCTAATCTTTTTTTGTGGGGTTGGGTAACCTAAAAAGGCAGGATTCTATATATGATCTTTTAAAAAATTTAAGTTACAGATTTAACAAAACTATTCAATATCTATTTATGTTTGTAACTTTCAGCTGTATCACATGGTCCTCGTCATCAGCTGTCAGTTGCCATGACCACCACTACTTGTCCTTGTTGACAACTATTGAGGTTGGCAGTTTATTCCTGTCCTAGGAAACAGCAATTGAACAAACAATCTTGAGAATTTGAAAATATTTCTTCAGTAGTCCTGGAGCATCGGTCCTGTCACCCAGACAATCCGCCGATGAAGATCGTGTGATATGGTAGAAAGCTCCGAAGCAAACATGGACATTGAGCTACAGTAAGACTGTTTTACACAGCTGTCTGTTTGCAACTATCCACCCTCATGAAGTGAGACAGAGAAAGAGACAGGAGGTGGGCATGAGGACAATATGTCTTCATCCACACTTCTACACCCCTCAATGAGCACTCTCCTCTGAGCCAACGTGTCTTAATTGATTACCTAGCCTTATTTTGAGGCCTCTGCTCGAAAATTGTATTCCCATACTAAAAAGACTGTAATTCTGTAACTACAAGGTCTATTTAAATAATTATGATGTTATAATAATGGTAACACTTGTGAGATTTGTTCAGATGTGTAAATATCATTGTATATGTTACTGGTTAAGAGTAAATGAAGATGGCACACAGCTCAAATTGAAAAGTTTCAGGTTCGCCTGAAAAAAAAGCACTTTTATTGTTTTCTTGAAATGAGGCCCTGGCTAGCCTAAACACTCTCCCAAATCATAGCACAACATGTCAGCATTCTCTAAAAAAAATGTGGCTTTGATAAAGTGAAGCAGGACAAAGGTTTTAGTACAGAGGCGAGGCCAAGCAAAATTGTCATTTTGGAACCAGCTGTTCCAGCTGTTCCATTGTACTTTTATATACTATATAACTATATATTTCACTTGTGTTATCACTAATAGTGTTCAATACATCCAAATACAGCAGTTTGGCTTCATGAGAGCCAGAATCCTCTCTAAACCTGTAAACCATGGATGATTCTCGTCTTGAGTTCAAGTCTTCATGTGTGTATGTGAGGCTTTCTCAGCCTATGATTGGTCAAATCCAGACTATGACACCTCTTTCCACGCGTCAGAGTCTCGGGAATGCGGTGGGAGTAGCCTGATGTTGATTGACAGAATCGTTAGCCAGTAGAAATCAAAAAAGCGCCATGCATCCCCGAGCGTAAAATTCCATTAGCCAAAAGTCTGACCCCTTCCTCCCGGGTCCCACAAGTTACAGGAAACAGATGAGAAACACACAGGATATACGTAGCAACAGTGCTTAGCCGGCAAACGGGGAATTATGCCGTTCTTTCCGTGATTCAGCGTAAAGGTGAGGTGCTGCTAAGATTTTTTTTCGGTGAAGCGGTTTGTTGTTCTGCCGTTTGTTTGCTTACAGCTTTGTACTGGTTTCACGGAGAGAAATTCTGAAGATATCTCTGGATTCTGTGTCGAATTCTCTTGCTTTCTGATGTATTGGTCGGCCATGTTAGCCCTTAGCTTTTTGTTCGTAGCTTTCTCCGGAGTGGTAGTTTGCCGAGTCATGGCGACAAATACGTGATATTGTGATACATCTTCTCATTGATTATATTAGTTTGTGTAAAATTGTTTTTGCTTTGTAAAATGGCTTCGAAGTTAATGTTACCCAGAATTTCTTCGTTAAGTTGATGTGTATAGCATTCATTATTTGTTTCTGAAAAGTACATTCTACGACACTCTCTTCGCTGAACTGTCTCGCGGGAACCCCAAATGGTCCTCACTCGGTATCCAATGGTATCCAATGGTATCCAGGACATTTAGCTGCTCCTCAATGGATGTCTATGAGAGTCACTCGTGTGGTTACACACATCATCTGAAGCAGGAGTGTGTTGTGTCTCTTGTGTTGACTGCCTCTGACTGATAATCTTCCAAAAACTGGTCCCTCGCCTGATTTCCTAGCTACCAGCATCAGCAGTAGTAGCTACCAGCAGTACCAGCACCCTTAGTAGTTACCAGCAGTACAGCAACAGTACTAGCCACCAGCAGTCCCAGCAGTAGTAGTAGTAGCTACCAGCAGTACCAGCACCCTTAGTAGTTACCAGCAGTACAGCAACAGTACTAGCCACCAGCAGTCCCAGCAGTAGTAGTAGTAGCTACCAGCAGTACCATCAGCAGTAATAGTAATATCATCAATCAATCAATTAATCAAACTTGTATTTATACAGCACCTTTCAAACAAATCAAATGCAATTAAAAATGCTTTACAAATGATTCACAAGATATAAACAAGACAAAAACAAGAAAGAAAATATGAAACGGTCTTTCAACCAGGAGACAGTGTTTTGTGCCCTGTGTGAAAGAGAAGTAAACCCACTTACCCACAGTAATGCCACTTCCTAAAATAGTTTAACCCAAACCATGAACTTTTCCTAAACCTAACCAAATAGTTTTGTTGCCAAAACCTAACCAATTATTTTTGTTGCCTTAAGACAGAAGTTTATTTTGAAAAGACTTCATAAATGTCACAAGTGGAAATTGACACTTGTTCCTTGACTTTCAGAGGCAAATGTAAAAAAATTAGAAGCAACTTTCCGTAAGATAACACACGAACCGTTGTATGGAGATACTTTGCAGTAGCAGTACCAGCAGCAGCTACCAGAAGTCTCAATTTGACTAATTCAGAGATACCGTATGAGGAGAGGATATGGACACTGACAAGAGCACAACATGTACAAATGTAAGTGACAATTTTCTTTATTTGAATGACTTTACATCAAAACATGATACCTTTTAAACCTTATAAGCCTATTTTGAGACCTCTGCTCGAAAATGTCATACCCATACTCAAAAAGGGTTTTCTCTCTAACTACAAGGTCTATTTGAATAATTTCAATGGCATAATAACACAAATAAATATGAGCTTTGTTAAGATGTGTACATATCAGTGTATATGTTACTGGTAAATGCTGGATGAATATCACACACAGCTCAAATTGAAAATGTTCAGGATTGCCTGAAAACAATGCACTTATATTAATTTTCTCGATTTGAAATGATGCAGATACACCCAAATCAACCCTCACAAGTCATAGTACAACAGGTTAGGGGTCTGTAAAAAACAATTGGCTTGATAGAGTGAAGTATGCCTGATATAAAAGGATTTTGTACAGGTCAGCTGAGGTCAGCCAATGTCAATTCTGATTTTAGAAGCAGCACTTATAGCTGTTTTATTGTACTTTTATATACTATATAACAATATATTTCACTTCTTTTATCATTAATAGTGTTCAATCTATCTAATACAGCAGTTTGGCATCATTTTGAGAGCCTGGGCCCTAAAATAACCTGTAAAACAGTGCTCATTTTCGTCTGAATTTCAGTTTTACAGACTTCAATTGAACCTCACACAGCCTGTGATACGTTCTTTGAGTTGATTGACAGAATTTTAAGCCAATAAAATAATCGAAAACCGTGGTGCGCCCCCAAGGGTCAAACCCATTGGCCAAAACTGAAAAGCTTACCCATTCCTTATACATGCTCGTAGAGACTCAGTTTCTTCACAGAACGAAGGACAGAAAGCTGCTGCAAATGGAGGAAAGGATACATTTTTTTTGGGGGCGATTTTCTTCCAGAAAAACTTCTAAAAGGTACGAAGCGTTTCAAATAGTATTCTGATGGACTGAGTGTTGATCTGTGGGAGAATAATTTTAACTTTTTAATGGTTTGAAGGAGAAGAATTTGGAAGATATGGTTGGATTCCTTGTGGAGTCCTCGTGCCCTCTGATATGCGCTTTGTCTGGGAAAGTGCCGTAGGTCGCGCCTGGGATCGGTAATGGTGAACATAGCTCGCCTTCTCCTGGCAAAAAATAGGTGAAATTGTGGTAGTACTTGTAGTATCTTGAAGTACTTTGTGTGTATATGTGTTTTTGAGTGATTAAAATAGGTTACATGGTCCATTTTATCAGAATTTCTTCACCATGTAGGTTTTTGAAATATTTTAAAATATCATTTAATTTGTTCTCAGAAGTGATTTGTACTACATGTGTGTACTCTTCGCCCCCCTAGCCCCTCCCAATTGGGGGGCTCTCGGGTGCAAGAGGTCAACCACAAATGCAAATTCAGGTATGGAATATTTGAAAAAGTTGGAAGTGTTAGAAAGAGTTTTCCAATCATGAGCTCTTTAGAATATTGTCCTTCTCACTGGGTTCAGCATGAAGATTGGATGTGAAAGGGCCAGTGTCCACATAGTGCCTTTTTCTGAGCACCAGCGTCTTTTTTCAATTGTTCCCAAAGACGAGGGAACGCATGCGACCGCCTAGAGAAAAGGTACTGCACCCAGCATCTTTTTTTCTGAGCACTCTGCCTTTATTGTGCAACCACTCTGAGCACTTCAAGTTGAAAATCTTTGAATTTAACAGAAAAGCACTGGTGACTTAATTGTAGTAAATGGAGGAGAAGCTTGTTTTGGCCGTGTCTGTTGGACAGAAACAAAGACTGAAACGACCATTTGTGATCTGGCACACACTGAATGTTGCTGGTAAGTGTTGTGCTTTAATTGCTGTATGCCTTGTGTCACATTGCTCTAATGTTAGAGTGGTGATATGTTGTCAAGATATTGTTGCTTTCTTGTTGAAACTTTTGGTTGAAGCGCTGCCCAGCGCCCTGCGGCCACTTTTCTGCCAGAACAAGGCGCTATGTGGACACAGGCCATAATGGATTACACTGTCTCCCTGGGTGGATGGGTGAGGCTTTTGTACTGTCGCAATATGTCTAGAAATTAGGGAAACATCCCAAGGTCAATGGGATGTTCACAGCCCTGAGGTGAAAACCCACTAATCAACTAAAGAGTCCTGTCCTGTTAAAGTGGACACATGTGTCCACACCAGGCTCTATGTCCATTAGGGAACACTGAGAAATAGATAGTTTGTCTTTGATTGGACCACCATGAACACTGAATTACTCATTGAAAACTTTGGTTTCCCCTCTGACTTCCCTTTGATTCACAAATTAGGTTCAATTAGGGTCGTGACACATGGTTGGAATAGATAGAATTAAGAGGCATTTTAGCAAGTGTCGATATATTTTGCTTCAAATAAGGAAAACTAAAGCATATATAAAATAACCTAATACAAATAATACAATCTACCAACTGGCAGTGATACAGTAACTCAAATACACTTGAACCAGAAATTTACATTTGTGTCACTTTTGTCTCACTCAGTTGATGTGCAACATGATACAAATAATTCCAATCAAAGTTATTGCTAATGTGGTGAGCACCAAAAACAAAATGTGAAATGTAGGTATTTACAGAGTTGTATAATGCAGATGCTTACTCTACGTAATATGTCTGTTCGTCACACGCCTCCTGCAGAAAACATGAGCAAAGGACATATCAAACTGATATCTGTATTTCAATTGAATTTTGCAACAAAGATTGCATGGGTCTGTATTATCTATATATTGAAACAATTCTGACAATTGTAACAATGTATAGGCCTCCAAAACAGATATCCGTATTTCTTCCGGAATTCAGCCAGCTGGCTGCTCTTATTATCACCAATTATGATATAATAATTTTAAAATTCATATTAATAACAGAGATGACGGATGGAGAGCTATGGATGTTATGAACCTACTTGAAATCCTTGAACTTATCCAACATGTAACAGCGGCCACCCATCAGCATGGCAATATCCTCGATTTGGTTTGTGTCGAAAGGGTTAGCTGTTGGTAAGGTTTCAGTAACTCATATCCCCGTCTCTGGTCATTACTGTGTATTCTTCGACAGTGTTCTACCCATAGCTAGGACCACAGATGAGCGTTTGGTCCATAAACGACTGTTAGACACCAGCTGAAAATAATTTCTTTGATCCATGGAGTAAGAGTTACTTATTAGATTAAATGGTTACTGCTTTCAGAAAGAAAATGGAGGAGAACAGGACTGGAGGTCCACCGTAACATCTATAAAGAACATATAGGAACCTATAATAACACCATATGGACCGCAAGAAGGGCTTATTTTTCTTGTCCATCATAACAGAAAACAAAAATAACTCAAGAACGTTGTTCTACTGACAGACTGCTGAATCCTGCCCCTGCCCCTGCAAATGTCCTTCTAAGCCAAGCCAATGTGAGGAATTAGCAACTTTTTTCAAATAATAAAATCACAAATATCAGAACTGGCATTTCTAAAACTGCAGACAACTCATGCATTCAACCTCATCAAAGGCAGGCAACCATGAGCAAATTCACCAACATCTCAATCCCAGAACTCTGTAAAATTGTTAATCTGAGCAAACCATCCCTCTGTTGTCTGGACCACATCCCTTCCTCATTCTTTGAGAAAGTATCTCAAATCCAGTCCAGAACATTATTAACACATCCCTTGAAACTGGAGCCTGCCCTGAGTGTTATGAAACCACAACAAAAGAAGTCTAATTTAGACGGTGCAACCTTAAGTAATTATAGGCCCAAATCAAACCTGACCTTTTTAAGCAAGCAAGGATACTTAGTCATTTTTCACTACCCTAGAAAAATGAATCAGGTTTCAGAGCTAACCATAGCACAGAGACTGCACTCATAACGTTAGTCAGTGATCTGAGACTTCGTACTGATGCAGGTAAAGTCTCAGTTCTGGTTTCTCTTGCCTAATAGCATTTGACATGGTAGACCATGAAATTCTTCTAAACTAGCTTGAGAACTGGGTTGGCCTCAGAGTGTACTGGTTCCGAACATACATTACAGGAAAACAATTCTATGTTCGTCTTGGGGAACTTGTGTCATTGAAACATAATATAACTTCTGGTGTTGCACAAGGGAGCTGTCGTGCCCCTCTCTTGTTTTCACTTTACATCACCAGGGAACTGGTTGTCACAATACCAAAATTATGACTTCAATACGATACCTGCCATAAATATCATGATACCCGATACTTACGATACGATACCACAAATTCAATATGATACCACACATACGATACGATATTGGTATATTTATCTATAATAGTAATAAATAAAACATCTGTATGGTTCCCTTTTTTACCAGCTTGTTCCTGCCCAGCTGTTTGAACACTTAACAAATGGCATTAATATTAGTATTAGCCTACAGCAAGATATTAATGAAAACTACCTGTCGTCCTTTGAACTCTTTGAACAGTTGGGGTGTCTGAAAGGTGCTTTGCCATGTTTGACGTGTTGCCTCCCTTGGTCTGTGTGGCTTTGAAACACGTTTTGCAGACGGGTCTCTGTGTGTCAGTGGGCTTTGCTTCACTGTCTGAAATGGAGCCAAAGTACTTCCAGATTTCACTTCTGGCATCTTTTTTTCCAACAAGCCGAGGACGGTCGTCAAAAGCTCCTGCACCTGATGCCATGTCTCCCCTGCGATCACTCGCTGTGAGTGAGCGCTACCTGTTGCGCTGGGCAGCCCCGCCCCCTTGCAGTCAATGCGTGCAGGCAGCATGACAGGAAGCGGAACAGTGAGTGCGCTCTGATCGCGCTCTATTTTAATGAAGTATCGATACTAAAAATATGCTAAATCGTTATCGTTTTTAACATCCGGGTACCGTGGTATCTTTTTCGTATCAATATACCATGCAACATTACAGGGAACATAATGTTAGCTTCCATAGCTACGCTGATGTTACTGTAGAAATATGCAAAAAATATATAGAGGCATTGAACTTATAAGAATTATGTATGTGCTCAATTGCAATAGTGTTGCGTGGTCATTGAGCAAAGGCTTCAAGCGCTCCGGGCGAGGCACTTTTGCGCTCCCCGTACAAAGAAGAAGCTCTGACTCACAGGTGGTTTAGCTTAAACTTATAACTAGTTGTGTTATGAAACGGATAAGTCCGTTGAATATTGTGTAGCAACAAATGGGTGCAGGACCGACACCTTGAGAATTCCCTCAGCAGGCAGAACTCCCACAGCAGGAAGACTCCCACACACACAGGGGCCTCTACCCTAGCGTGTGTGTGTGCGAAGATGATGCGTCCCTGTGCAGGACGAGGTCAAATCCAGATCTATGCATTATATGTTCTGATGCTTGACTTAATAAATTGTTAATAGTTTTAGACCGTCTGTCATCTATTTTTCATCAATGTAATTCCAATTCAAACGATCTGCGCGGGGTCCTTCTGGAGGTGTAATCATTTGGAGTCAGAGGGCTCTTTGCCCGAGGTGGAATCCCCAACAATATACAATTATACATATCTGTTGAGCCAAATGATAAAGATGCCTAAAGCTCCCTCACTGCCTGCTTTCAACAGCACTTTATGTGCGTTACACAGAGCCCCACATGTTTCTTTCAAATGACCTTTTATACATTTGAACACTTTTATGTCTTAACATAAATCATTTTTAATGAAAAATGTTTTCCAGTTCTTATTCATCTGTTGAAATTCTTTAAATTACGCTTAAAATGTAAGCGCAAAATGCATGCTTTCTTCCTACCACTTTTATTTATTTTATCTGTAAAGCAAAGGTTTTATTATTTATTTATAGCACTTTCAGCTATATAGTCTGTATGAAATGTACTATACAAATAAAGATTATTATTATTATTATTATTATTATTATACTAGCCTCCATTGTTTTGGCCACTGACTTTGATTTAGTATTGGTCTTTGGATGAAAATATATATTAGTCTTCGTCAAATTTTGAAAGTTGTAGTCATCATACAAAAATTATTAATTATTTTAGTGACATTTTTGTGATTCTTTTTTTTATGTCTTCTTGGTGTGATTTCAAGGCTGTAGTTGGATTAATGTGGTCCGATCAAAGGGAAAAAAGAATTGCATTGCATTGATGCATTTCTGTTCTGGTCATGTTCACGCTGACTTTTTACAGGCAAACCAAGAGGAGTAAACATGAAGTTATACTGACTGACAGATAATCGTTGGCTGGAGAGTTTTGCTGATTGTTAACCTGGATCATCACAGCACCATCAGGACCCACATGGAGAAATCAAAGTTGTTGAATGTTATTCATTTACACTGTATTTTTGATACATTAATAGATTATATACATGGCCTTATACAGATCAATTATAAAATCGCTTCAGCAACAGAAACAGTTAAAAATTCAATATGAGGAAAACATTTTCACATGATGCATTGTGTTTGAGCACCAAGCATCATGATGTAAACACAGAGTCCACATCCTCTGGTCACACTGGAGTCCTGCTCTCTGTCCTGATGTGAAAGTGCAGCTACCCTCTGACTATTCCCATTGATGACCCTGCCTGTTTGGACTTTTCCGCCTTTCCTCGGCCCTGGTAAACGACTCGCCCTTCTGTCCCCAACCGCGAGATTCTGCCTCTGCTTCCTTTGGTTTCTGTCTGCCTTCTCCCCTGACAGCTTGGCTTTCCACCGAGTGGATTTCTACACATGTGCAGATCCAAGACTGTTTGCCTGTTGTATGTTATGCCTGGAATAAAGTTTTGTTTCAACTATTCCGTGTGTCCCGTCGTACTGCGTCTGGGTCCTTACCACACCTGTTACAGTTTAAGTAAAATATATAGAGGTAATTTGACGGTACAGCTAGCTCAAATATAAAAGTAAAACTGCTTTCAAAACAATCAAAAGATTAGGGCCTACATGCAAGTAGATCTCTTGTTTTCTTCACCACTGAGGAGGCCAATTTGCTGTCGTTAGACTCTTGTAGTTGATCAGATGCATCTGACATTTTGGCAACCAAGAAGTCAAGTACATTGAGGCTGCGGAATCCAAAGTACAATGATAAAAAGCTGTATCAACATCTATAATTTGTCTAAGCAGAATATTACGTCATTGCAGGTGAACCACCCCATATCTGACTCTTTTTCATTAATTGGTCCTTTTAAGCACCAGATTGCCCCAATTGGCGCCAGGAAGAAGACTTTTCAAAACACGTGTGAAAACAATGTACGAATCACGAAAGAATATAATGATGTTGCACATCACATTAAACTGCAGAACCTGGGCTACAATAGTATATAAGCCATTTGTATATGCTCCAAACACAACTCAAACAAACACTAAATTAATGACCAAATATCAAAATCCATATAGCGCCACCTAGGCAACCCACTCGCCACATTTATGACTCTACTGCTGTGGCACTTTATGCAGTACACACACACAATATCTCAAAATAAAGCAAACACTCCAGATTTCGGACATATAAATCAAATCCAGCAACAACAAAGCATCAGCGAGATATGAGCCAAAGAACACTAAGAACAGAAATCGCTTCATCAAACGATAGTTGATGTTTTGCTGTTTTTCAAAGATATATTTATTTTCCCGGTAAATCCACGGTGAAATACGTTACAGCTACGAACTGTGTTACACTAAAATCATTCCGGGCATTTCTAAGTTGCTGTAAGTCGATTCAGGAAGTCTGAGAATCGCCTTGCGTCTCAACCTAGCATGTCTCACAATACGGCTCACTGCTGTTTCTGATTGACTAACAGTGATGTCAATCTCATTTTGGTCGGTATAGCTAAATTCCATTGGCTCTAATAATTCAAATGAAGCGTCAATCACTGAAATCGACCAATGGGTTTGTGAGATAGAGCCCTGCATAGTGGGGGAGGGTCTGAAATCGAGGAAAACTCCAGTACGCAGACACAAAGAGGAATCCGGCTTTCAAAATAAAGCCAAAACTGCTGTATTAGGATGTATTGAACACAATTAGTGATATATAAGTGAAATGTATAGTTCGGTACATGAGAAAATTCAAATGGCACTCATGGTACCAAAATGACCATTTTGGAGACCTCGCCTGAAATCTCTGTACTAAAACCACTAATTTTGTTCTGCTTCACTTTATCAAAGTCAAACTTTGCAGAGAGACTGTTCACATATTGTCCTATGATTAGGGAGAGGTTTTAGACCTGCAACTACATCATTCTAAAGAGATATTTCTCCTGAAACACAAACATTATTCAAATAGACCTTGAGGTTGCAGCAGTGGTGGGCCGTCAGGGCCAGCAAGGCCTTCTCTGCTGGCCTAAACAGAATCACAAAGTTATAGATATTTTATATTTTAACAATTTTTCTTAAATACACTACATGTATTATAATTTATAAAAATGTTTTTCCCATTATCTTATTTTCTCATTGCACAGCTACTGTGTTCCTCAGTTGCTCTGCTTCCAGTGCAGCTTGTTTTAAGTAGAGCTTTTATCCAATCAGATTTCACCTCTGTGTCTCTAGGTAGAAGAGAGGCCCCAGGCCTGCAGACTCACCCAGTGAATCCATGAGCAGTTTAAGTGAATGGGGACGATATTGTTGATTGTCATAATCTTCAACCAATCAGATCTTTAGTTTGACATGTTGGGCGTATTCTTTGACGTATCAGAGTCGTCTAGCTGGCCTAGCCATACGTGATTGGTCAGTGGGCTAGCGTGACATGTTGGGCGGTGACAATCCCAATATCTGCTGCCTCTGTCGAGCGGACATTTTCAGCCCTCAAACGCATTAAAACGTATTCAAGAAATACAACTGGGGAGGCTCGACTGACTTCACTGGCGTCCATGAATCGAGAAGGACTTCTTACTGGAACTAAAACGCACGGATGTACTAAACAACCATGAGATTAAACTCTTTTACAAAGAAAGGAGGACTTGGCACGGGGACATGGATGCTACAGTCCATCAAAGGGAACATCAAGTAAACATCTTCTGTATAAATCACCAATCCTGTGTTGTTTGAGATTTTTTTTTATTTTTTTTTTCCCATGATGGCACCCCCTGTATTTGCAATAATGAATATCTTTAATTTATCTTCTTTAAGCAGATGGTCACACTGAGCAAGACAGCAGCCAGCTACACAACACAAGCTGTCAAAAGCTACTAGCGACAAATCTAGCGACTTTTTCTGGTGTTGTTGGAGACTTTTCTGGTGTTTTGACTCTGACGGGAAAGCACGTACCGTTCTGCACTGTCGTGAACGAGCAGCGGGGGCTGCCGTGAGCCGCCCCAAAGCACTCACAGGCGGTCAGTCTCACAGCAGCCTCGCGCAGCAGTCCCAGCTGCAGTCAGAGAAGAGAGCAGACACACTCTCTGCATATTCATATATATGCACTCTGCAGTTAGTGTATTTATAGGTGTTGCGCTTCATTTTTACATGAAACAAATAATAACCGTAGCTGTGTTTCAGCTGTAGGACAGCAGTGAAGGCCCAGGTATAAAATGCACGGCCCGCCACTGGGTTGCAGAGATATACTCATTTTAGTATGGGTATGCAATTTTCGAGCAGAGGTTTAAAAAATAGGTGTGTTTTTAAAAAGGATTAATCAGCTTCAATGAAACCAAATGAGATGAACAGTTCAAGTACACAGAACACAAGGCACCTTCCAGAAAACTTCAAGTGGTTTTCCATCTGCTCCTGTGGTACCACAATATCAAGCAGCTGTGGTTTTTAAATATCAAAATTACAGCCTCTCTCCCTCTGCGCTGTTATTATACAGTAGAGAAGTCACTGGCTATACTTGTTCAAAGAGACACAGAAGCCTGCATGGACTCTATGACGCCATGCTGATGTCAGGTTCGACATTATATCTTCATCTTCCCCCCTCCTCATTTTGTATTCTGTTGCTTTTGCTCATATTTATGTCTTTCGTTCTCAACAACTGTTCATGGATTGCCTTAACATTTTGTACAGAACCCAGCTGGAGTGATTTAATGACGTTGGTGATCTCTTGGCTTGTCCTAAAACATCCTCCACCACCACATTGATATTTTTAGTGAAATGTCTTCACAACTGTTTGTGGATTTAGGGAGATTTATTGGCAGGAATGGAATTTAACATTCAGAACTATGTTTTCATTAGTTTTTAATAACATAATATGATAATTGTTTTGTTTTTAGCTTAGAGAAAGCCCTTCATATCTTAACAGAGTCAGCCATGTTTCTAGAGCAGCCAAGAACAGACAAACCAAAACTGGCTCTAGAGACTTTTGTGGTTTTTTTTGTGTTACCTGAATAGGGATGGATATTGATAAGCTCCAATTTTTTTTTTTTATTGGTACTTTAATGTTTTGGTGTAATTTATTATTGCAGTGCAGCATTTCCTCTGTTTTCTGTGTCGGGGCTGAGCTCCTCCAACTACACACACACACACACACACACACACACACACACACACACACACAGAGTGACGTCAGCGAGCAGAGAGGCTGCAGTGGAGACACTGAGGTGAACCAGGTGAAGTGAAGATTACTCGAGTTGACGACAACTTCTTTCTGTGCAATAAAAGAGACAATACTTTATAAATACATCTGTTCAACAAGCATGAACATGTAAATAGAGAAACATATTTCCATCTGCTCTGTCCTCAGTCTCTCATCCACCACCGCTATGTTTACACAAGCACAGCACGCTAGCTAGCTAGGCTATTAGCACATTGTTACTAACAAGCTAAAACAGAAACTGTCTGTTTTGTATCTGTTCTAATTATGTTAAGTCTGTACACATGACATCTATTGCACTTCTGACACCCTCCTCTGTTGCTCTCCCTCAGTTTTCTTCCTTTTTTTTCTCCCTGTTAAAGGTTTTTGATGAGTTTCCCCTGTTCCGATGTGAGGGTCCAAGGACAGAGGATGTACAGATTGTAAAGCCCAAATTGTGATTTTGAGATGTATACAAATACATTTAATTTAATCGAAGTCTTTTAAACTTCTCTGCTGGCTGTGACAAAGCTGCTCTCCTCCCTCTACCAGCATTACCTCAGCCAAGGATAGAGGACAGGCCACTATATATATATTATATACATACAATTCTGAAAATAACCTTCCCCTGACAGAGCCCTGACATGTTGCTGCTTGCAGATAAATCGGTTACTTGCTGGCTCTCAACCTCATTCTCTGAAGTTGAAAAACACAAAGACACCCTGAACTGTCTCCAACGACCCAAAATGAGGCTGATCCATGTAGCATACTGGGCCTAAGTGGTCTGAGTCTTCACCCCAGGCCGCCGGTGGTTGTGTGGTTTTCTCACTCTACTATAATTAGTTGCTCACTCCACCCTTCATGTTGTTTTCTTTTCACATATTAAAGTATTGCTGACATCCTCTCAAATAAATTACAGGCTCTCTGGTAAGGTCATTTAGTTTCTCAGTGAGCTGGACACTTGCCCCTTTTCAGCTCCACATCCTGCAGATAGAGGCCTCTGCCAGACCAGAGCAACACACACAAGCTCTAAATCTGCTCAGAGTGTCATCTGCAACAAGTCAAATTGTATAAATAATATGGATTTTCATAGACTTTTACCACACCATTTCAATTTCATTTCCTTTGCAATTTATTTTTTTCTAACCATCACAACCACTAAGTTGAATAATAAAAGAGTGACATCAGATTCTGTTTCCTGTTGGTGAACTTATACAAGTGCATTGGTTAAAACTCAAGTATTCCTTTCCATGGTTTTTGAACAGTGTTTTCTGGATCCTGGAACGTCACGTGATCTGCAGTACCAAGTGCGACCGCTACACCAAAACTCCACCACAGAGCTATGCCTGCAAGTTCGATTCACAGCTGGAATGTTTGCATCCCGTCTCAGCAGCCAAGCCATATTATTAAATTAGGTAATCAAATCTCAACATTAGGATTCAAGGATCATTTATTGTCATTATGCAACACAGGGATGCACAACACAATTTTATTGTAGCCCATTTGTAACACATGACAAACAAAACACAAACTGTTGTGCATTCCTGTAGTGCATTTTTTTAAATTTTCATCATCAGGAATGTAAACAGCAGTAACAGAAACAATTTTCTGGTCGGATAATAGGGACATCTTCACATTAAAATCTGAACATGAAGAAAACATTGTTCATCAACTCTGACTGATGTTTGAGCACCAAGCATCAGGATGTAAACCCAGAGTCCTCCTCCTCTGGTCTACCAGTCCTGCTCTCTGTCCTGATGTCCGCCCGTCAAGTGCAGCTTGATCCGGGATGAAGGATGGATCCAGGTCTCTCTGAAGATGTGGGCTTAACAGTCAACGACCTCCTGCTGCTTTGTATGATGTGCTACATCACCACCCCCAACCTCCACACCCTTACTATCCAAGATACTCTATTATATTGCAATATTTTAATTGGCAATACATCGATTCAAAAGCTTTGCTCTTTTTAACTTTGACTAAAGAAGTCACAATATATAGTTAGCTCCTCCCTATTATTATGATGAAGTCCAACTGAAATCCCATTTAGTCATCCTTTACTTCCCCTTGCTATTAAAGGAAGGAAAAAGGTGTTTGGGTGAACATCAGGAATGCTCCCTTTTCTTAAAGGACGGTCGTGTCCATGTTTGATAGAAAGCAGCTGGCAGGATGAGCGCCGGTACAGGCGGCAGGGAAATGAAAGAAAATGTAGCCTTCAAGCCATAAGCAGACAGCGTGTTGTTAGCAGTGTTTTTGAAAAGTATGACCACACCAGAATCAACTTGGTCTTAAATCTGACATTGGATTTGCACTTTTTCTCTGTCTAGTTGCTCATTTAGCAAGCTACGGTGTGGAGCTAGTTATGTTAGAGTGGAGACTGGAAACTTTAGCAGGAAAGATAATTTGGGTTGTTGTTCAAAGTCTGTGGCTCTTGTGTTGTGTAGCTGGCTGCTGTCTTGCTCAGTGTGACCATCTGCTTAAAGAAGATAGATTCATTATTGCAAATACAGGGGGTGCCATCATGGAATAAAAAAAAAAAATAAAAATCTCAAACAACACAGGATTGGTGATTTATACAGAAGATGTTTACTTGATGTTCCCTTTGATGGACTGTAGCATCCATGTCCCCGTGCCACTCTGTTACATGCCTCCGCTCTATCAGAAAGGTGTTGGTGCGAGTAAATCCTGGAAAAATCCTGGAAAAGCACAGCGGCAGGGACCGGGCAGTGGCGCAGTGTGGATCCCCTCAATAAAAACCTTATTCCACGGCCGGAAGGCATCTGAAGAAATTCTTTGTGACAAATACTTACCCTAACTAATCTCACTCTTCATGCATATATCAACCCAACCAACAAATCCAACAGGTAATGAGAGACAGAGTGCGGCTCATGCCCTTGCCAGTCAGAAAAAGAGGACTCATTCTGCATAATAATTAGCCATGTGCTACTGTTTGTTTTATGGAGGGTGTGTATTTTGGGCCTATAGAACGATAGCCGTTTTTTTTCCAGATAACAGGCTCAGGCCAATGGAACGCTTTTTGGAATTATTGGCGTTTCGCAATAAAGGGCTGTCGGAACAATGGGCAGTACCCGTCACAGGCCGCACTTCACATCTGTGTGACACTGCTCCCACTGCCCTGGAACTGGCTGAGACAGGAGGGTCGCCAGCTGATTAGGCTCACCTGGGCCCTTGAGCTATCGATGCTGGCCCCTGTGCTCACTCCGTCTCTCCCTTCCTACAACTGACATCCACCCTGTGTCCACGCACTGCTCTCATGTTTCGCGTTAACCCATAAAACTTTGTGTGAACTTACTTCTTGTCACATTCCCTGAGCCAGTTATTGACAAAGCAGCAATGAAATGCCATGATCTATCAGTAACTGGTTCTCTATTACTTATGTAATCTTGTCACTTCTTTCTGAATACATTAACATGGTAAATGAAGCGTAGCAAAAGTTCAGTCAGGAAGTCTCTCTTTACAATCTCATTCATTGATATACATGCTGCTGGAACAAAGCTATTCAGCCTTTTAAACCAGACAAAAAGGTTGGATCTCCTTTTTTTTATTGGTGTCCTTGTCAGTGATTCACGTCTCACCAGTGGCGGGCCGTGCATTTTATACCTGGGCCTTCACTGCTGTCCTGCAGCTGAAACACAGCTACTGTTATTTTTTGTTTCGTGTCAAAATATAGCCAACACCTATAGATAGAGTGCGTCTCTTCTCTGCTCGGGCTGCAGCGCGAGGCGCCTGTATGTGCTTTGGAGCGGTGGAGGGGCTCACGGCAGCTCCCGCTGCTCCTTCACAACAGTGCAGAACATACGTGCTTTAACGTCAGAGTCACCAGAAAAGTCTCCAACAACACCAGAACAAGTCTCTAGATTTGTCACCAGTAGCTTTTGACAAAGAAAGTCGCCATGAGGGTTTGGAAAAGTCGCCAGATTTAGCGAGAGAGTCGCCAAGTTGGCAACACTGGCACCGGCTAAATCTGTCCCCAGAGCAACATTGGACGTAACAATGGTTCCTATCACATTATAAACCAAACAAAAATCCATCTTCATACAAATAATAATATATAAAGAAGCATAATAAAGCTACTGCAGATGTAAAAACAAACACATTTAACCTACCAGAGCTGCTGTTCACCATTTAAAGACAAAGTCCATCCTCCTTTCTTTGCAAAGAGTTTAATCTCACGTTGTTCAGTACATCTGTGCGTTTTAGTTCCAGTAAGAAGTCCTTCTGGATTCATGGACACCAGTGAAGTCAGTTTAGCCTCCCCAGTTGTATTTCTTCAAAAGTTTTTAATGCGTTGAGGGCTGAAAATGTCCGCTCGACAGAGGCAGCAGATATTGGGATTGTCACCGCCCAACATGTCACGCTAGCCCACTGACCAATCACGTATGGCTAGGCCAGCTAGCAGCTCTGGCACGTCAAAGAATACGCCCAACGTGTCAAACTAAAGATCTGATTGGTTGAACAATATGACAATCAACAATATCGTCCCCATTCACTTAAACTGCTCATGGATTCACTGGGTGAGTCTGCAGGCCTGGGGCCTCTCTTCTACCTAGAGACACAGAGGTGAAATCTGATTGGATAAAAGCTCTACTTAAAACAAGCTGCACTGGAAGCAGAGCAACTGAGGAACACAGTAGCTGTGCAATGAGAAAATAAGATAATGGGAAAAATATTTTTATTAATTATGATACATGTAGTGTATTTAAGGAAAAGTATTAAATTATAAAATATCTATAACTTTGTGATTCTGTTTAGGCCAGCAGAGAAGGCCTTGCTGGCCTGACAGCCCACCACTGCTTGGAGGCTTGTATGTTAATAACATGTAGGGGATGATAAATTAGAACCAGCTTGCCTGAGGTTTTTCTCTAGAAAGTGGAGAGTTGTTAAAGGCACATGTGGAGCAAAGATCTCTTTAATGAAGAAAGAAAAACAAGCAGAGGCAGACAGCAGGAGAAGCATATGGGCGCTGGCTGATCACTGGAGCTCGATGTGCAGAGAAAAGCTGAAACTGGTGTGCCCAGTGTATCATCCATCTGCTGTCAAAGTGTGTCATTGAATTACACAGCTTATTTGCCTAGTTACAAATGATTTACTGCTGATTTCCACAGTATGATTTGAGTTTTGGGTCTATGGCTCTTGGCTGCTCTGATGAATTTGCTTCTTCTTCTCCAACACTGATGACTACGAAGACAGTTTACCACTATTAGACACACACTTTGGCATTGGATTTCTGTTGATACATGTCCCATGAGGATTGATGGACCTCTGTTCTGGATGGAGACAGCTTCACAGTCAACACTTTTATTCACATGGGGTCACGTTCAGATTTCCATTCACATAAACACAAATGCACTCAGTCCAGACCAGGGTCCCAAGAAATGGAAGATCCCACACCTCTTGAATTACATCTATTGCCAACGTTCGATGCCAGGGCAGGAGGATAAGGGTGGGATGGTGGATTTCTTTCATACAGGTTTTTTCCTAACCTTAACCTTGGTTGCCTCACCAAAACAGAGAGTCACTTCTACTGGACCATTAAGTATTCCAGTGCATAACCCCGTAAAACTTGTTGACTTTACACTTTGGTTTTTGTTCAGATATATAGTGTTAAAAAGTGATCCCAAGAGGGGCTTAATATAGCCAAGCTAATCAAGAATTATGAAACAAAGGAAAATAAAATACAAACAACCACATTCATCTATCACAGGGTTCGGCAACCTTTACCATCCAAAGAGCCATTTTGTCCTATTTTCCACCAAATAAAATTTGTCTGGAGCCGCAAACGCTATTTAATGTCAAATTTCTCGCCACATGTCAAGCATACAGGTAAGCCAGCATTGTTGGCAGTGAAAGCAAATTAATACGTCCACACAGAATTAAACTCTATTTTCCTCCCTGACTTTTCTGTTTTTGGATTTATCCATTGACAGTTTACCGAGGGCGGAGGTCTGCAGATCATGATCAGCCACATACAAGGAAAAGCGCTTTATGACATAAGATGCAAGTGGCGGATCGCGTAGCTTTTGAATATATTACTATTTTGCTCGACAGGTTTGAATCCAGGTTGATGCGATCTTTCCATAAATATATTTTCTTCAATGTATTTCTTCATACGTAGCTGTGATGTAGTGCTCACTTATACAATCGTAATCCCCGCAATATATATGAGATGTTGCTTTTAGATCTCCAGCAATATGTTTGTGAATGTGTGACGAATCTGGCAACAGAGACAGAAAACAGCTGCTGCTGTTACGCGAACACAACACACGCACAGAAGGAAACCAGTAGGTTTGAAACCAGTAGGACCGGCACCCACTGCATGTCCAGTGTATGTGAATAGTCACGTGATATTCGTTTTCAGGCATTTCAGTTTGTACCTCGAAAACAATGCTGAAACGCCGTGTGGACGCAGATAGTTTTTGTTTGTTAAAACTCGTATTAAAGGTATTAGTGTGGATGTAGCCTCAGGGAGCCGCAGCAGACGGGCTGAAGGTCCGCATGCGGCTCCGGAGCCGCGGGTTGCCGACCCCTGACCTATCATATGTCATTACCATTATTATTGATAGATTACTGCTGATGGTATTTCTAACTCACTGCAAAGTATGGATTGGATATCTAAATAATGTATGGCTGCACGATTGAATTAGGCCAGCCAGAACAGTGAGTGAGCTCATTGGATGGTTTATTTTTGATGATGTGTTTGAAAGTGCTGCTTCAGCATCAGGTCCTGCTCACTTGGGTTTGCAACCACTTTTGTTTGGTCATGCCCGCTGGCTGCAGACTACATGCTCAGAACCTAGTCAGTGGACTGATTTAGAAGCTTGGGTTTGGCCTGCTCCGGATCTGGGCCTGAACCAGCACAGCTAAGATGAGCCAGATACAACCACATACACTTAGGTTGCAGATGGTCAAGATGTCAGGCCATGAAACAGCTGGAGTCACTGGGATTGCAAGTCATTTGTGACGATTTCGCATTGTGAATAATTGTCACATGTGGCAGGTTTTATTTTAAAGGAGCAACATTTTATTTCCCTTCTAAAGCACAAGAGGTCAAAGGTTCCCTGAGATACAAAAAAAATGCTTCTGTAATCCCCAAGGCTGTCAGTGGGTGAGCTGGTGTATGTGTTCAACCTGCTCTCACTCCCAACTCGTCAAATACTGACGCTAGGTTAGTGCCCCTCTGTGTCTGTTACTGATGCACTACAACTGCTCTCATCACTGTTGTTCCCAGCAGCAGCACACAGATGGTCTTTAGTGAAAAAGTACTGATAAAGCCACTGTTCACTACCTGCGCAGCACCAAACTGAAGACAGAGACTAGCTGGTGAACATAGAACTACATATTTTCCTTTAGAGGTGTTGGACAGTGTTGTGAGTGAATGTGCTAAAAGTGCGTGTTCATGTATTGTCTGCATGTGATTGGCTCAGTCATTTCCATCGTGAACATGATAGAGAGCCTGTTTGTTTGTGCTGTTTCCCATCAGCCTGGCAGAACTCTAATTTGCAAAGAGCTTCATTTCAGGAAGGCTCAACAGGTGGGAGAGCTGGGAGTACATGACACGACCAACACTACACTCTATCATCCATGAAAATAGTGACCTTTAACCCTCCCCTTCCTCTTTTTCCTTCTCCCACTAGCCCATTTTGACCATTCAAGTGAATAAGAAATTGTATGATTTGGCAGCTTCAGGCAGAAACAAGGACACGGGTTCCATCTCAGCTTTCAAACTGTAGACAGCATATCATTCCGACACATTGTTGGAAAAGTATTTTTGTGGAGCCAGATCACACAGAAAATTATTACTTTTTATAATTGAAAAAGATGCCTGCATAACTTTACTGTAAAAACTGAATACCGTGACTCTTAACTTCGACATTTTTTCACACATAGAAACCCAGGTAATCCAATTTGATAGTGTGTCTGGGAAAAAAAAGGGGAAAAAGATTAAACATACATATACTGTGTGTGTGTATATATATATATATATATACACACAGTATATGTGTGTACATATATACATATATATATATACACACAAAGATTTCTTGTTGAGGCAGAGCACGAAAACTGACAGCAATGAAATATTTTTGAAAGCTTTATTTATTTAGGAAGTGTAGAGATGATGGTCTCTCTTGGGAGCATGGATTGGAGTAGGATGATCACAGCTTTTTGTGCCAAGTGTACCTATTTACTATTACCAACTCTCAAAACTCTGCCAATACCATGGAGTAGAAGTTACTTTGTCAGTCACACATGTGGAGCAAGGGCCTGTATAGGCGTCTGGGGAATGTGAGAGCAGCTCTGGAGATGAAGCCAGAAAGTGTTAATCAGCGGAGCAGCCGCACCATGCACCTCTGCCCACTGCACCAGCTGCCTGCTGACTGAGCCAGGGGAGCTCGGAGGGCAAGTCCTTGACAGTGGGAGATAAATGAAAGCAGGCAAAGCACCTCTTCTCTGACTCGTCAAATATGCTGCTCAGGGGTCCAGCAGAGACGACACGGATACCTCAGATCCATTCTGCTATTCCCCCCCTTCTTCTGAACAGGCTCAGCTATGGTGGAAGATGTGTAATGCTAGTTATGAAATGTCACTTGCGATATTAAAATAACTTTTTTCTAAAGTGATATAAACCGGTTAAAGATTTCCCTTTATTTTCCCAAAAAGAGGACAGTTGCCAGATAACGTACACTTGGATGTAACATCATAAATTAACCAATAAGTAAAACCCAGAGGCCCTGGTATCAGATCCATCACCAGCAGGATATTTATAGATATCTGGCAGGACAGTTTGACTCTAACATAGAGACCTCTGGGTGGAAGTTGATTTTGAGGCTGATCCAGGATTTGGATATGTATTGAGAGACGGAAGACTAATAGCAGTGAAACAAAACTTGACCTATAGAATTATAGTTTTCATAGACTGCTCATGTTTATGGAGAGTCTATAAAGTGTGCTGGTGGGCAATAGCTGGAAGAGACTTTCTATTTGGGAATTGTGACTGAAATGGATGCTCAGTTTTTATTGACCGAAAATTGGTAACTATTCAGACTCCTCTCCCTCTGAAGTCAGAACACCAGGAAAAAATAAAATAAATCTCTATATATTGATATATATAGTTGTGTACACATGTTCTACCCTTCTGCAATGAACACTGTGCGCTGAGAGCCAGAACCAAACCATTCTTAGGCTAATTATACAACCCTAACAGATATAGATAATATATATATATATAATAAAGCACTACCACTCCCTCCATATTAAGACATTTATTGTGAAACACAATATGTGCTGTTACTGTCAACAGAAGCTTTATCATTTGCTCCCTACAGCATATACTGTAAATATGAAGATTAGACCATGAACTCCAGAGCATCTGTTTCTAAAACAGTGACTGTCTGCTGAGTGTGCTTCTGCTTTAGTGCTGCATTGTATCAAATAGTTGATAGATTGTTTTTTCTCATTCACTCACTTGTTCACAAATTACCGATAACTCTATTTGAACATCCGTAAATATTACAGGAAATGTCAGTTACATCAATGGTATCCAAAGCTTGTCTGAAAGCTGTGCACAAGTAGCAGCTGCAAGGTCTGTGTCTGACAACCCTCATGGTGAATCAGACAAAGAGGAGAGGTCATTCCCTGGAACTGGAGAAAAAGGGGAAACATACAGCTTGAGGGTCTGGGGGTGTTTTCAAGCATCACAATCGATGTTCCACCCCAGCTATCAGTCAGGACCTACAGTATGTGTTCGTTCAGGAAGCTGTCAGCTCGTGTTCCCAGCAGCGTGACTGCTGCCTCCCCTGTGCCCGTCGCTGGAGTGTCCTTCTGGAGAAGAAAAGAGGAAGTGCTTTGATGCTCCTGTGGGTGCTTTCCATCTCACCCCACCTAACCCCCCACCCCCTATCTGCTGACAAGGCTCATGTGCAACGGCTGACTTGTCACAAGGGATCATCACTGCGGTTTTAAGTACAGCGATGGTCACACATCAACATTTGTCTGTAGCAGTATAATTCAGATTCTATAATAATAGAAGTTCTGAAACAAAATAAGCTTTTGCATTTGGGTTAGGGAGTAAACAGAATAAAGTTTATTTGCAGAATAGTAATGTTTTACACATTTTGACTCATAGTGAGTAATATCAACTTGACATACAGTCAGTTGCCAGTTTATTAGATACAGCTAGATAAAACTATGCAGTCAACAATCTTGCAACAAGTCTTCCCTTCATGAAGGTTCTCATGTTCAGTTTTTGTTGAAACTGATTAAGAGAGGTGTTGATTAATTGGAAATTTTGGAGGATGTAGTGTGTGATGTTGTTTAATTGTATTGCATTATATAGATAACCACAATAACCTTCATGAATGGAGAACTGATTGCAGGGCTGTTGTACATTAAGACTGCATCAGTTTAATCTTTGTGTAGCTAATAAAGAAAACTATATCAATTAATGTTGGTGTCTCTTCATACTTGTTTATTTATCATCCATCTGTCTTTATTTGACAAGTGTAGCTGTGATTGTAGTTCTTCAGGTTTTTGGGAAATTCCCAGAATCTCAACCACCCAGTAGCGGGCCGTCAGGGCCAGCTAAGCTTCTCTGCTGGCCTAAACAGAATCACAAAGTTAGAGCTATTTTATAATTTAATAATTTTTCAAAAATACACTACATGTATTATAATTTGTTTCACATAATCTTATTTTCTCATTGCACAGCTCCTGTCTTCCTCTGCTCTGCTTCCAGCACAGCTTGCTTTAAGGAGAGTTTTTATCCAATCAGATTCAGCCCCTATGTCTCTATGTAAGGAGAGAGGCCCGAGGTCTCTAGATAGACTTTGCAGATTAAAGTAAATGGAACGATATTGTTGATTGTCATAGTCTTCAACCAATCAGATCTTTAGTTTGACATGTTGGGTGTATTCTTTGACGTGCAGATGCTACCGTGGTACCTGCTAAGTACATCAGCATTAATGTGCGCCGTGATTGGTCAGTGGGCCAGCGCGTGACTAATGTGAAATTGACGGAAGCTGGCAGAAGTTAGTTGGAGTAGTAAGAGTTCAAATTGAAAGATATGGAAGAAATTTTTACATTTTTAGGGTTTTGCTTGGTGTAGTTTATTTGGTGAATGTGGGCGGAATGTGGAGCTCCGTTTCCCTGCGAACGGCCGGTCGCGGTCGATTCGTCCATGCATCGTCGGGGCCAGCGAGAAGGACTTCTTACTGTAACTGAAACGATGTACTGGGATTAAACTCTTTGTCAACAAAGAAAGGAGGATGGACTTTGTCTTTAAGTGAACAGCATTCATTAAGTGACAAACTGCGTTTGTATTTTACACCTGCAGTAACAATATTTGAATGGCTCGTGCTCTTGTGTGGTGCAATGCGTGGATCCGCTGCAGGTCTGCTGGATTGATATGTCATGCTTTGTTGTCATATGAATATATGTGACTGGTTCTTATGACTTTGTTTGTCATTGTGTTAATTACGTTGATTTGACTATGCATTGTCCGTTAATGATGCAACGTCCCGTCATGCACGGATTCATGTATCTGCACCGTAGCTGTTCAATTGTAGTAGGACAGCACAGAAGGCCCAGGTATAAAATGCAGGGCCCGCCACTGCAACCACCAACATGTGTTGATCACCCAAAACTTGCAAGAGAGGCCCTGGTTTGTAGTGATGGCTTTCACTGTCATGGTGCCTGTCCAGGAGGCAAAACTTGGTCTTGCAGCTAGATGTGCATCAGGCATCTCAGCCTGGAACACCTGCATAAATGGATATGAAGTGGGTCAGGCCCCTTATGGGCCACTTCCAATGGCATACGACCAGGCGGTAATCCAAACTATTGTTGAAGAACATGTACCCTAAAATGTACGTTGATATTGTCTTTGTGAATTCAGTATTAAGTACCTGCCTTTTCTGAGTGATAAGTTCTGTGTTGAGATGAGAACCGTGTCTAGAGAGGTGTGAGGAGAGTAGTAGGGGTCACACCTCAACTATCGCTCAAAGCCTCACTGGAACACAACTTGATCTATTTCTCCCTTCAGATCTTTTATAGATGTAGTTATTATAGCAACTTAAGAAACAATGCATTTTAAATTGTATTATCCAGTGATTTGCAGAAATGGCGACTCGGGTTGTTTACAAATGAGTAAGATTCATCTTTGAGGCAGGGTGAGTCCACTCAACCTGACTTGGAACAGATGGGTCTACCAGCCCAGCAGGAGAGACCACATGGCCTCTCTGCCTCCAGCTGGTGCTTAAACATCCACCCTTACAGTGGTTAGGTTCAGCTGCCAGTAGGCCATGTTGAAAAAAGAAACTGGTTGCGGAATCACTTTTACAAAAAATAATTCTCACCGAGAGTGGGTCTGATTTTGGCCTCACAACTTTTGTCTAGAGAACATGCTCAGACAAACTCACCTTCTTTAAGCTTTTGCCAAAGAACAGGTATGAGCCTTTAATGACAAAGGTTGCAAAGGTTTTGTATGGACAAACGTGAAAGGAGATTTGTTTTTTTTGTAGTGAAAATAAGAACCTTTGTCACGTCCCTGCCCTTTGTATCTGTGCAGAGTTGTGACATTTGCTCTTAGCTGGCCTTTGAAGCTCACTCCTCCCTATCTGTCTGTAGTCTCCACAAATGCTATTGAGTCTAGCTGACTCAATGATGACAAAAGCTGAAGGTAAAATATCTAGAAGATTCATTCAGAGCTACTTAAAGGGAATTTAAAACCTCTTGAACCCTAGGCCTATTTTTAGCACTCTGCTCGAAAATGTCTTACCCATACGCCAGAGAGTGTAAATCTCTAACTACAAGGTCTATTTGAATAATTTAAATGGCATAATAACACAAATAAATGTGAGCTTTGTTAAGATATGTACATATCATTGTATATGTTACTGGTAAATGCTGGACGAATGTTAAACACAGCTCAAATTGAACATTTTCAAGTTTGCCTTTTTATTTGTGCCTAAAAAGCACTTTTATTGATTTGAAATGATGCAGAAGCTGGCCTAAACTCTCCCAAATCATATCACAACATGTCAGCATGTCAACAGCTTTGATAAAGTGAAGTATGCCTGAGAAATCAAGGTCAGCTGAGGTCAGCCAACGTCAATTCTGATTTTGGAAGCAGCCGATATAGCTGTTTTATTGTACTTTTATATACTATCTAACTATATATTTCACTTCTTTTATCACTAATAGTGTTCAATCTATCTAATACAGCAGTTTGGCATCATTTTGAGAGCCTGGGCCCTATAATAACCTGTAAAACATGGCTTATTTTCGTCTGAATTTCAGTTTTACGTGATGTATTTGAACCTTACTAAAGCCTGTGATTGGCCGATTTGAGCATGTGACATAAGATTTGAACCCGGAAGAGTATGAGGAGTGTATGATACGATCTTTGAGTTGTTTGACAGAATTTTAAGCCAATAAAATAATCGAAAACCGTGATCCGCCCCCATTGGCCAAACCTGAAATAGGTCAAATGTTAGTTACCCTAAGTGAGATTGATCCCAATTTCTTCAGGAAACAGTTCAGAGCCACCACAGGATGTTGATAGAACAGTAGGACCCGGGGAAATATGCCTTTGTTTACATCAGAACAGCACAAAGGTAAGGAGTTTATGAAATATTAGCGGTGAAGCTGGTTTGTTGTTCTGGTGCTTGTTTGCTCACAGCTCTGTGATGGTTTCACTTAGAAAAATAGTGAAGATATCTTTGGATTCAGTGTGTTATTGGCGTGTTTTCTGCTTTTTCGGTTTTCCGAGTTAGCATTTAGCTTCTTCTTATTAGCGTCTACCAGAATGTGTGGTCGGCTCAGCCATGGCGAAAAAAGAGTGATATTGTGGACATTCTTTTCGTTGCTTATTTAAGTTTGTGTAGAATTGGGTTTGGAGTGTGTACACTGGCTTGCAGGATAGTGTTGAACAGAATCTCTTCGTTAATTTTCTATGAAGCATTAATAATATTTTTGTATGAAAAGTCCATTCTACGACATTTGGAACAGAGCCTCGGAACAGAATGGAGACCTTTTTGGCATCTTCGGGTCCAAAGGGTTTTAAGCTCAAACCATACCTAGTTAACAGATAATATCTAGTACATAAACATTTTTCCCCCATTAGCTCAGCATACTCTTTCAACCCTACCAGTAAATACTTTCGCCAAAAAACCCGCAAACAGTTCTAAATGCTGGCCTGCAGCTAACTGTCAGCTGAGAAAACATGAAAGCCCTTCTTGTAATCGCAGCAATTAGTCGCTCCCAGAAACAGTTTAGCCTGGCAGGGATCAGTGAAATACCAGCCTAATGCTCCCTACTCTGTCTCTGCCTCACTTTCACCATCTACATCACTTCACATCCCACACTTCCTCCTTCACTGCCTTTTTATAACGACACTGAATCCAGTGGCGGGCCGTGAATTTTATACTACACTTCTAACAGCTACAGGTTATTATTTGTTTCGTGTAAAGGCCGCCTATTCACATAACACTGCAACATTTGACAAATGAAATAAAATGTTACATGAAGCTCAACACCTACAAAACACGAAATGCAGAGTGCAGATACATGAATACGAGCATGACGGGACGCTGCGTCATTAACGGACAATATAGTCCAAATCAATGTAATTAACACAATGACAAACTCACAAGAGCAGTCGCATATATTCGTATGACAACAAACCATGACAAATCAATCCAGCAGACCTGCAGCAGATCCACGCATTCCACCACACAAGAGCACGAGCCATTCAAATACTATTCATAAAAACGCCACGATAGACAAATGAACAGTAGTAACTGTAGAGGAAAACAAACAAACTTCACTTACCAAATGCTGTTCATCCTCCTTTCTTTGTTGACAAAGAGTTTAATCCCAGTACATCGTTTCACTTCCAGTAAGAAGTCCTTCTCGATTCATGGACGCCAGTGATGACAGTTGAGCCTCCCCAGCTGTATTTCGTCGGTCATCTTTGGCTGGCGGTTGGTCGTCCGTCTTCGGCCGGTCGGTCGGTCATCCGTCGCCGTCGGTTGGTCGTCCGTCGCCGTCGGTTGGTCGTCCGTCTTCGGCCGTTCGGTCATCTGTCTTCGACCGTGGACCGGCGAAGGGCGGGCCGCGGTTGTGGAGCTGTTTCCCTGCGAACGTGGTCGTTGAGTTGTAGATCCACTCGAGTCTCTCCAAAAGTACCGACGCTCAGTTAAAATGAAACACATTCACAGCCATAACATGTGCAACGCTTCTCCGACGCTGCATACAAATCCTTTTCCTGGCTGGTCAGGGCTGCTAGCTGTGGGGTCGTTTCTTACTGTCCAGTTTGTTCAGAAATGTCCTTCTTGAGAAAAGCCTTCCCAGTAACTCCGCCACTAAATCCGTTTCTCCTCCTTCCGCCATTTGATGTTGAAAATCAGAGATAGCTAAAAAAAACTAAAAATGACATTTCTTCCATATCTTTACACTTGAACTCTGACTGCTACAACCCCTGCTAGCAAGCATAAGTCTCACTTTAGCCACGTGCTCGCTCACTGACCAATCACAGCACACTCTGCACCTCGCGGCAGAGCTGCATCTGGACTCTGAGCTGCATGTAATGCTGACGTAGTTGTAGGCCTACAGGCCGCTCTGGCGCGTCAAATAATGTCAAACTAAAGATCTGATTGGTTGAAGATTATGACAATCAACAATATCGTCCCCATTCACTTAAACTGCATATGGATTGACTTGTGAGTCTGCAGGCCTGGGGCCTCTCTTCTACCTAGAGACACAGAGGTGAAATCTGATTGGATAAAAGCTCTACTTAAAACAAGCTGCACTGGAAGCAGAGCAACTGAGGAACACAGGAGCTGTGCAGTGAGAAAATAAGATAATGTGAAAAATATTTTTAGAAATTATAATACATGTAGTGTATTTAAGAAAAAGTATTCAATTATAAAATAGCTATAACTTTGTGATTCTGTTTAGGCCAGCAGAGAAGGCTTTGCAGGCCCTGACAGCCCACCACTGGTGTATTCTCATAAATGAAGGGATTCACAGTGTCTGTCTCAGAAGATAATCCTGCAAATTAATTATGCTTTTGTTTTTACCCTTTTGGTAATTTTTCATGACTTATTGTCACTTTTTACACTGTATTTGGTGTCTTTATAATGTCAGTGAAACCTTTTGTTAAAGGGTCAGTGTGTGAAGGGCTGGTCTGTTTGCACAGGTCGTGCAGACCATCCTGGTTGCTAGAGCAGGATCCATCATTGCCTGTTGCAAGGAAACGTGGAGAGGGTTCTGACGCTTTGGCAAGGAGAGGATGCTAGATACAGTTGGGTCTATTCTCTCCTTTTTGCAGTGTTTGGTGGATAGATGGCTGTCTCATGCCAATGTTAAAGTGTATGCAGCAGCCGTTTCATCATCAGGAGGCATTGCACAGTGATGCGTGCCCCCTCCCATTGGTTCTCGGGGCCTTGGTGTGGGATGCTCACTGAAGGCATTGTCATTTACCGGGGGACGGGGATGCAAAGTTACATCTGTTCGCACAGTTTGACCGTTGGCATGATATGTTGAACGCACGCCCCCTATCAGGCACACTGAATAGGTGTTTGTGTGGTGTTGCTGGTAAAGCCCTATCCAAGAAGCGCTGGAAAGCTGGCGTTGTGAGTGCAACTTCCAAAGCCTATATTTAGGCAGGAGGAGACCCTTCCACTGTGGTCCGTGCACACTCCACACACAGCTTGGCAGTGTTGCCGGGTTTGTTCAGTATGGTGAGTGTCGAGGACACATGTACGGCGGCAGCGTGGTGAACGGCTTGTCCGTTTATACGATGCTATCTTTTTGACATGTCAGGCTACTTTTCAGGGTCTGTGATTGCTGGCACAACACAGGACTGGTGAAAAGGGCAGGGGGGTGTCGGTTGTGTTGCATGATGCACCTATGCCCCTGTGCTCCTTTATGAACCGGGTAATGTTGTCTGCAGGGTGTTTACAGCTCGTCTTTTTGAACTCTGCAGGGTTAAGCCATGGCTCTACAGTTCTACCCAGTTCAGAGTCTTGTAACTCTAGTTCTATCAGTACAGGCGGAGCCCTCCACCGTGGGGGCCCTGCGGGTCCTACGTCACTTGTTGATGAGGATGTTGTATAGCTTGGCAGCGGGGTGCACAACCTGATTGGCCAGCTACACTTACACACATGTTCAGAAGGCAAACGTTTGCTCATGATTTGAGGAGAGTACTACATAGAGTCCAGTAGAGGGCTCCGCCTGTGCTTATGGAACTACGTTACAATAACGAAACCCAGTGGCGGCTGGTGGAACATGTTCTAGGTAGGGCTGTGCCACATCCAATCAATTTCAGCAAACATCCCAGTATGATTTAATGCAAAAAAATTAAGGTATCAAAAACACAATACCTTACATTTATTCCAACACGAAGAAAAACTGTAAATTACACTTTGACAAACACGTCAGGACATCACGTCAGGCAATTCAGTATAATATAATAATATATTTATCATATAACAATATTCATGAGTTTTATATAGAATGAGTTTTCACTGTTGATTTACCATCTCAATTAAATGTTGATGCCTCCATGACCAAGTTAAGAAAATGAGACTGAGGACAACTATGCAGAAGAAAAGATGTTCACTTTGCCTAATATGTAGCTTGACAGAGTTCTCATGTGTGCCCTGGTGTTCTCATGTTTCCTTACCTCCTCCTCCCTCACTCCCTAACTGTCCGAGCTGGATCTGTCCTCGGTGTTTTAAAAAGCTAAATAAGTTATTAGCATGACTGCATCCAGCTAGCCAAACCTGTCTGGTGTACAGCTAGTAGAGAAGCTTCATGTTCTGCTTCCCTTTCCTGCTAGTCTGCTGTCTGATTGAGAGGTCAAGCTGATCTGGGATCAGCTCTGTTAAATTTCGCCCTAAACTGAATGTATTTGAGGACGCTGATTGGCTAAATTGTATGTCATACATTCATATCTTTAATCAGCAATTAAACTGCTTCACAGACCCGCCTCCTGTGGGCGATTTTTGCAGCGGCTGAGACATGCAGACAGGCGGAGAGGACGAGCAGGAAAAGCATATATTTTTCGCAGATATCATATTTTACACGTATTACTTTTTTTTTTATTGCTCAAGGGGCGGGGCGGTGCCCTAGCGCCCTCTATTGGCCAGCCGCCACTGACGTAACCTTTGTTTCTCTGCTGCTGCCAGCTGTCATTTCAGTGTCAGATTGATACAACCCTCCTCCACCCAATTCACCTCCAGTTTTCATCACAACCCTTGGGTCTTTCCACTGTGCTCATCACAAGTTCTGTTCCACATCACATCCATCTACTCCATCAGGGCATATTCCTGCACAGCTCATGGCATCAGTACTCCCTTCAAATATGACGGTACGATGGGATATAATCTCCAAAGACTCATTTTATTTCTATGAGGGATTGTATCTGACATGTGGTAGGTGGAGGGACCCAGAAGGAGACTCAGACACCGAAGATGGGAAGTGGAAATTCTTTACTAAAGAATTCTCAAATACAGTGCCAAAATAAACACTCCAGCAACAATAGAGATACTGAAATTACTCAAAACTCAAAACTAGGACTGATGGTCTAACCCAGTGGTTCTCAAAATTTTGCTGTCACGCCCCAACAAAAAAAAACAGAGATAGAGAGAGAGAGAGAGAGAGAGAGAGAGAGAGAGAGCAAACCAGGCCTACAGTATTCATACTTTAAGTAAATAAAACACACACTCACACAGGGCTCACAGTTCCACACTGTTTGCTGTGTCAAATCATTCCATCTCTTTCTTCGTTGGTTAGTATAGTCATTAGCTGCATATCAAACATAGTGTTTAACACTGTGATGTTTGAAAACATTAAATATTGCCCTTCTTTTAATGTGTAATGTTTAAAGTGTTATTAATGACTCACTGAAGAATATTGAGGCAACCATGCCCCATTCCCAAGGCACCCCAGGCTGCATCAGCACACTATGATTTGCATGTCATTATATACAGGCCTTCAGTCAGATTCCTTCTTCTGGCAGACAGGATTGTTTTGTCAATAGCCAAAGGTTTCTATGGAGTTAAATATATTGGGAAGATCCAAGTGTGTTCTTTGTGTGTCACCTAGCTTCTGTCAGCCCGAGTAATGGACATTTAACTCAACTGATTTGTTGAATGCAGATGTGTTATCTGTATGTCTATGTGTGCTAATGTGAAAGTTATTCTAAACATTTGAACTCAATAGCTTTCCAATTACATGAGCAATTAGGATCATCTTGTAGAGGATAATGAGAATTTGGCAGCTTAAGTTGACTCTAAAGTCTTGGAAACACAAGGTTTTCCGATCATTTGTACACAAGAGCACAATAATGTCCACTATTCTCCACTGACAGTCCAATGAATGCTTTCAGAAACATTTCACTTTCAGGCTCTAGTATTAAGATGAGGAGTAAAATAGATGCTTGTCCCAAGACCAGCACAGCTGTATCTGTGTGTTAATAAAGTTGGTCTGGGAACAGTTGCTCTATGAAGTCCCAGTGCCACCAGCGACCCCCAATTAAAGGCTTTGCTGGTGTTTCTTTGGCATAAATCACAAGTTTAACCCCAGGGAGCTTTGGGTCCTGCCCTCCTCAGCTGTCTATGTTTATATTTAGTGCTGCAGGCAGAAAGATGGAGCTGTGGTGTAGGTTTACTGTGAAACCCAACCTGCTGGACTGTTTTATCGTTTGGGCCACATTTTCGTCTCAGTGGTCCCTGTGTACTGTATCAGAGACTGCCTCCCTCTGTGTTCCTGGCATGAGAGCTAACACACAGCTTTTGTAGAGTATAAACCCATAATTGGCCATAGCATTTCTTAATCTCCCTCTGTCAGCTCATCGTTATGGTCACTGCACACACATGCCACTGGTGCCTACACCTGGTTTCTGTATGTTTAACTACTGGCTCTTCATCACGATCAGAAAACACATCTGACATCAAGTTGTTTTCTCCTGTCGGACTGAAACTACAGCAGTGATGCCGTCTAATGTTAAAATCTTTACGATTCAACTCCTGATGTGTGGGATCACTGGGATGACCCACCATGACACCAATTTTGAGACTTAATCCACAGTTTGGTTATTGGTCCCTGATCCCAGGGTGGTGCCCCGTTATCATTATTATATGTTAATAATCCCATTGATATTAATAATTGATATTAATAATTTTATTGATATCAATCATTTCATTTTTATACTTGTTAATAACCAAACCTGCTCCTTCCAGATCCCAACAACTGCAAGCCTAGTGAATCATTTGTTATTTTAAAGATGTTGGCTGCATCAGTCTCAAAGGACTTTCTCGCTTAGCTTTTCAGCACATTATAAAACGAAAGTTACGAATGTAACTACGGTTCTATGAATCCTGGATGACCGCCAGAGGCAGTGTTTAACACTGGATATCTTCTGTCTCGCGCCTGCGCAGGTCGAATATTTATATCAACAAAGTCACCTGTGACCTCGGATGACCCCCCGTCATCTATAAGTTTCGGTGTCATCCTGAGTTCAGTCCTACGGAATCTTCTCGCGAGTTCACGGGATTCCGAGTCACCGAGAACTCTGGCGGTCATCCAGGATTCATAGAACCGTAGTTACATTCGTAACTTTCGTTCTATTTCATCCTTACTGACCGCCAGAGGCAGTGTTTAACACTGGATGACTTATACCAAAAGAGTCACGAGGAATCATAAGTACCAACCTCGTATAGTTCAGGCAGAGGAAGTTGGCCAAAGAACCCTCCCCAGTGGGTGAGGGGTGGCAACGTTCACTCTGTAGTGTCTGGTGAATGTGCTCGGTGATTCCCATGAGGCCGCAGCACATATATCCTCCACAGGCACACCTCTCAGGGCTGCCCATGACGTGGAGACACTCCTGGTAGAGTGGCCCCTCACTCCGGATGGTAGAGCACGGTCGCTCGCTTTGTATGCATAGGCAATGGCCTCCACTATCCAGTGGGACAGGCGCTGTTTTGAAAGGGCACAGCCCTTCTTAGGCCCACTATAACAGATAAAGAGCTGCTCCGACCGCCGGATGCAAGCGGTGGCTTCCACATAAGCTCTGAGGGCCCGCACTGGGCACAGTAGCCTTGACCTCTCCTCTCCCGATGGGGGGTCTAACTGTGCGAGCTGGATAGGCCGGTTGATGTGTGAGCGTGTCAGCACCTTTGGGAGAAACGCTGCATTAGGCCACAAAGTGACACCCGAGCCATCTGAGTTCCACCTCAGACATGATTCTTTCACCGACAGGGCATGCAGCTCGCCTACACGTTTAGCTGAAGTGATGGCAAGGAGAAAAAACGTTTTGGTTGCCAGCCATCTCGCCTCTGCCTGTGCCAGGGGTTCAAAAGGAGGCAGGCATAGGGTGTCTAATACCAAATGTAGGTCCCATGTAGGGGCCTTCGGGGCGTTCGCGGGATGCAATCGCAGAGCCCCTCTCAGGAAGAGGGATACCAGTCTGTGGCTCCATACTGTGTTATTGTCAACCTTAGCGTGGTGCCATGAAAGAGCAGCCACGTATACCCTCAGGGTAGAGGGAGACCGGCCCTTATCTAGGAGGGACTGCAGAAACTCAAGTACAACAGGCACGGGGCACTGTACCGGGTCCTTGTCCCGAACCGCACACCAGTCAGAAAACAACCTCCACCTGTTCTCGTACTGCAGACGGGTGGATGGTGCCCTGGTATTAAGGATAATGACTGGCATACGGGCGAGGCCAAACTTCGCCGCGTCCTGCATGGCCGCCAGGGTTCGTCCGTCCGATGTAAGACGGGACAAAGTCCCGGTGTCTCTCCAGCATGCATGCAGCTCCCTCAGATATTCTTCGGAGGGAGGAACAGCAAAGGTGGTGGGGGCGGGAACGCGCCTGAAGAAGGCACTCGCAGGAGGGGGTTCCGGCTGCTGTGTATCTAACTGCAGGCGTGCCAGCACCATACGCATGACAAACCCCATGGAGCTATCGACTGCCCCTTCCGAAGAGCCCTGAGCTGAGGAACGGGAGCCAGGCCCAGAAGCCTGGGAGGGCCGGCCTTCACTGTACTCAGTAAAGAGATTGGCTGACGCTGCCAGTGAGAGAACATCCTCTTCTGAGCCAAGCTCAGCCGCAGGTGGATCGGTTGCTTCAGCCCCCCCTGCACTAGGGTGGAGGGTCAGGAGAAGAGACTTCATTTGAGCTAGCTCGGCGGCCAGCAGATCCACTCTAGAAGACAACCCGCTGGACTTAGCCCTCTTGGGGGGAGCCCCTGCGGCTTCTGCGGCCCTACGCTTGGTAGGTTGGGCTGGATTCACCTGCCCTGACAGGGGGAGGTCAACCACACCCATCAGGTGTTCGGCCTCGGCGAGCCTAGCAGCCCTTAATGCCCGAGGCATGATGCCACAGTTCATGCATGGGTTCTCCGAGAGGCCTTCCTTCAGATGCTCGAGGCCAAGGCAAGCGGAGCAGAGGTCATGGACATCTTCAGGCTGAAGAGGAGCCATACAGGTCCTACAGCCAGGAAAGTCAAACATGGCCGATTCTCTAGGTCAGTCGGAGCGGGGCGCTCTGCTGAATGTTGTGAGAAGAGGCAGGGGACAGTCAGTGAAAAGGGGAGCGAAGACACTCTCACTAGGATAATTGTTGCAGATATTGGTGTCCCACCAGTCAGCTTGAGCGAGAGCACTCTGCTACTGTGGAAACCGGCCCAAAAAAAACAAAAAACAAACAGTCCTTACAGGGAGAGGGGAGCGAGGACACTCTCTTCACCAGGATAATTGCTGCAGATATTGGCGTCCCAACAGGTAGCCTGAGCGAAGCACTCTGCTAACTGTGATAGCCGAAATGTTTAGCGCTCACGTTAGCACACGATTAGCTAGCGCGGAAGCGCTGCAAACCGTGAAAAAACAAACAATGGTATAGACAAACAATGTTAGTCGACCTCACCGATTGCTGTCTTTGTTTCGGTACGGCGAAGTACGCCGTTCCCTCCTAAGAGGGACAGCTTGTCGCAGCCTTTGGAGGGCGAAGATCCGCGGCTCCGACCAGTGGTCACAAGGCTTGATCGCAGACAAGGTAATTTTATTTATTTTTCCGTTTATGTTTCTACTACCATGGTAGTCAACCTGTTTAGCGAGAAGATGAAAAAGGACTGAGCTCGGAATGACACCGGAACTTATAGATGACGGGGGGTCATCCGAGGTCACAGGTGACTTTGTTGATATAAATATTCGACCTGCGCATGCGCGAGACAGAAGATATCCAGTGTTAAACACTGCCTCTGGCGGTCAGTAAGGATGAAATAGAACTCCAAATATAATGTTTTCAGTTTATATGAAGAAAAAAAAAATAGTTTTTCACATATTTTTGGAAATAAATGTTAAGTGTATTTAGTTTACTTACCAAGATTATAAGAAATGTCAGAAGTATAGGCTACTGAGAAAGATCTGTTTGATAAATGATAGAAAAAAACTGCAAAATTCTTTTGAAAGCTTGAAAGAGTTTTTTTTTTTATTAAGATTGCTCAGAAGTTGCTATCAGATAAGTCTCTTATAATCAATGTATTGTTGTCATTCATCATAAAACTTCACTTCTGAAAGCTTCTGAAAATATACCAAGACCCCAAATATATTTGGTATCATCCAAAATCATGGACCTCAACACAGCTTCTTCTCTGCACAGTACAACATTTGTTGGTGGGAGGCTGGGAGGGTAGGAAGCACAGATTAGGAAGTCTGTAACACTGTCTGTAATATCCCCTTCAAGCGAGGACAACCTTGTTTTTCCCTTGAACCTTATTCTTTAACTTATCAGGGCATCTTTTGCTTTCCTTCCAAGAACATGTTGTAAATGTATAGATATCAGGAACAAGGACATGTTCTTTGGACAAAGACACTGCAAGAGAAATGACATCCAAAATTAATGCTTCAGGTTCACGAAAGAGAACAAGCAGGGAACAGCGGATATGACGCTACTCTATGACAACTATATCTCTACTCACCAGGAGGGGGCAACTCTTCTGGTTGCAAAAATAAGTCTGATTGTACAGAAGTCTATGAGAAAATGACTCTACTTCTCTCTTGATTTATTACCTCAGTAAACATTGTAAACATGAGTTTATGGTCTCAATCTCTAGTTTCAAGTCTTCTTCAATACAACATGATGTTCATTTAGTAAATGATGGTCCATTTAGAGTCAAACAGACCATAAAGCAGGGTCTGTAGCAGTGACGTGCGGTGAGGTTCGTGGCTGGTGAGGCACTGACTCTTTCAGAGTTAGATTTACAAATATATGAACCCAATATAGAGTAGATTCAATCACCAGTCAATTGTCAGCTTGCACATTGACTACTGGTTGTTTTTCATATTTCATATCAGCATTCTTTACACACACATAGGTAAGGTACATATTTGATTCCACCAGGAGCGTCTGCTCCGTGATCTGCGACCTGCCTCACCGGGAGCGTTTCAGAAGCGGAGCGCTTGGTCATATTTCCCTGTTTTTTGAGAATTGTTAAAGCTTAGATATTTAATCTTCAACATTTGCGGTCAAAGCTAAAGCTATAAGAAGAAGAATAGAAGTGTAGAAGAAGAGTAACGGTATAAACCCGACCCGTGGTCTCTCGCACGCCCCCTTCAGTGAGGCAGAGGTACTGTTTGCTCCCCTCTGTGCTTCTTCACTGCGGTTTCTGTCAGATCAGCAAGACTAAATATGTTCTACACATACGTGAAATACAATACATGACCTATTCTATGGAAAGAAAGGACTTATAATACAAGTGTCAACAAATATTACAGTGGTGACAAACAATGAGAAATCAAAAAGGCACACGCTCAACCTGTCTGTGAGGGATTGCGCAATCTGAGGTGAGGCACAGCTCGTCGCTGCCTCACCTCGCGTGCCACCTCTCTGTTTGAACAGGACATGCGCAAATTCAACAATTTTGACTATAAACATGCTTAAAATGATTGAAATCATACAGAAATTACTTTTGTAGCACAGATCAATAGATACATATTATTTATTTTATTTTATCATTATTAGTTTTTTACTTTTCATGATGACAGGTGAGGCTCTGCCTCCCCTGACCGCACGGTCCCTGGTCTGTAGGGTGGGCTTACTGTAATTGACAGGTCGCTGCCGCTACCAGAGCCATACAGCGCCTCTCACTCCGCCGCATTCCAAATATGGTAACTTCTGTTCATTGGTTGCAAAAAAAACAACATGGCGGTTGCTGTAATTTAAGATGGCGACAGCGAAATCGCAGAACTCGCAGAACTCGCAGAACTCGCAGAACTCCAAGAACTTCCAAAGGCCAATTAAGGTCAGTGAACAAAATCCAGAACCCACCACTGGGTCTCAGGAAACCTGTTAAGGGGGGACGTTAACAGGGGGTTCGCGAAAGTTTAGCGTACAGAGTGTCTTACAATGCACTTACCAAAAACGAATATAATGATGTTATACACATGTTATATACCAGATTAAACAGCAAAGCCTAGGCTACAAGAACATGTAAACCGTTTTTACGTACTCCAAACATAACTCAAACACCCAACGATAAGAATGACCAAAATATCATATTCATATTTTATATTAATAGACTCCGCACATTTTAGGAGCTACCGGGCAAAAGCTACGTGCTAACAAAGAAACCGAGATGACAGAAAGCAAGCCAATTCTGCACAGATTCAACTCATATCTTCAATATACCTCTCTGTGAAACCATCACCGAGATATGAGCCAACAAACACCAGCAACACAAACCGCTTTATCGCTTATGATCAGCAAACGCGACTCTCTTTTGCCGTTTTCATGAAGACAAAGCATCATTTCCGTTTTTTTCACAGATCTATCTGTTCAACGGATATCCTGTTTGTCACTGAACTTGTCAGGATTCCTGTCTGAACCATTGTGTGTTAACCTCTGTTTTCCCCCAATATCCTCTCCTCATGTGTCTGTCATTCCCCTGTTTGTTATTGTACGTCATGTGCTCTGTGTTTGTTTTCTTGGACCTGCCTCCAGACAATTTCCATGGCCACACCCCTGATTGGCACCCAGCTGCGGACAATCTGGATCGTTACCAGCTGATCCTGATTCCACTGATCACCGCCTGGCTGCTTATCAACCCTGGCCCTGCAGGCCTGGGTTGTCAGTCCGTTTCGTCTTCTGCCTCGGTAGTCTTACCTCTGTTCCGTGATTTATCTGTTGATGTTTCCCTGGATTAACTTCCTTCCTCTCCACTACGTTGTAGAATATTCGCTGTTCTGCCTGGCCTCCGGTGTCGAACCACGGGACCTCACACCGTCGATCTGCCTGCCTCCGGTGTCGAACCACGGGACCTCACACCGTCGATCTGCCTGCCTCCGGTGTCGAACCACGGGATCTCACACCGTCGATCTGCCTGCCCTCCGGTGTCGAACCACGGGATCTCACACCGTCGATCTGCCTGCCCTCCGGTGTCGTGCCACGGGACACACATCGTCGATTTGGCTACCTGTGTCGGACCACGGGCTCCACACAGCCTCCTTTAAATACTGGTGAAATAAAATCTGTTTTGCCAGACTCTGTCTCCTGTGGTCTTGCTATTGGGTCCTCATCTTGACCTCCCATGACAGAACGGACTGACCAGTATGGATCCAGCAACCACGGGAGCAGCTACGCTGACCGGACACAGCGCTCTGCTTGAGGCACACCAGCAGATGCTCATGGACATGCATGAGGCACAGAGGTCCATGGCAGCTGAGGTCTCTCAGATTGGCCTCATCGTGCAGGGACTGGCTCGGACGGCTCCATCTCCGCCGGCTCCAGCACCGGCTCCAGCGCCTGCACTCCCTTTTCCACTCCTGGTCCCGCCGGATCGGGAATCCCCCGTGCCGTCTCCGGATCACTATGACGGAACTCTGGGGAGGTGCCGGGGCTTCCTGTTCCAATGCCGACAGGTATTTGACCGTCAGCTTCAGACTTTTGCCTCTGACAGATCCAAGGTTTCTTATGTGGTGGGATTACTGCGGGGAAGGGCTTTGGAATGGGCCACTAATACGTTCAGCATCGACCAGCCTAATTCCGTGTCGTATGTGGACTTTGTGGAGGATCTAAGGAGGGTTTTCGATCACCCGGTGGACGCCGAGGATGCAGCTCAGCGTCTTCTCCGCCTACGTCAGGGCCAAGTGAGTGTAGCGGAACATTCGGTGAATTTCCGCATTTTGGCCGCTGAGTCTGGGTGGAGCGAGACGGCGCTCAGGGGAGTGTTCATCTGCGGACTATCGGAGGCCATAAAGGATGAGTTGGCCATCTGTAATAAGCCCGGATCGTTGGAAGGACTGATGAAGCTCACGATTGAGCTGGACAATCGGATGCGGGAGAGGTGACGTGAGAGGAACTACCGATCCCAAGGGGAATTCCCCGTGACGTCATCTTCCTCCAGTTTTCGCCCTTGTGCTTCGGCGTCAGCCTATCAGGGCGAGCGAATACATCTTCCGGCTCCGAGCTCGTCTTCTTCTTGCTTCCCGGAGGTGGAGCCCATGCAGCTTGGCCGTGCTCACCTTCCGCCACAGGAGAGAGAGAGGCGGATCAGAGCGGGTGAGTGTCTGTACTGTGGCCGCCTGGGACATTCAGTGTCCTCCTGTCCAGTTCGGCCAAATGGGGGGCGCTCGCCAGTAATGGTTGGGATACTGGTGAGCGGACCCAAACCTTCTCTCAACTCCCTACCAAGACTTTTGTTGCCTGCGTCTCTCTCTCTGCACTCCCGCTCTCTCTCTCTCTCTGCACTAGTGGACTCTGGAGCGGAGCAAAACTTCATGGACACGGAATTTATAGCTAGAGCCCAGATCCCCCTAGAGACGTTGGAATGTCCACTAGTGGTCAATGCCCTAGATGGCAGCTTCCTGGCCAGGGTCACTCACCGGACCCAGCCGCTTCAGCTCATCCTGTCCGGTAATCACAGAGAGAGACTTCAGTTCTACATTTTTTCTTCTCCCCAAAACCCTCTAGTTCTGGGCCACCCTTGGCTCACCACCCACAACCCCCAGATTGACTGGGCGGCTGGGAGTATTGCCGCATGGAGCTCCCACTGTCATGCTAACTGCCTTAGATCTGCGCAACCCCCTGAAGGACATCTCCAGGGCCCCACCTTGCCGTCGCCAGATCTCTCCTCCATTCCCACCATCTACCATGACATTGGGGAGGTGTTTAGCAAGGCTCGGGCCCTCTCCTTACCACCTCACCGCCCCTACGACTGTGCTATTGACCTCCACCCGGGCGCTTCGTTCCCTTCCAGTCGGTTATATAACCTGTCTAGACCGGAGAAGGCGTCCATGGAGGAGTACATCACACAGTCTTTGAAGGCTGGAATCATTCGTCCATCCTCATCACCACTCGGAGCCGGATTCTTCTTTGTTGCAAAGAAGGACAAGAGCCTCCGGCCCTGCATCGACTATCGAGGTTTGAACAGCATCACCACCCGGAACAAGTACCCTCTGCCACTGATTAACTCTGCATTCGAACCCCTGTCTGGAGCCACAATCTTTACCAAGCTGGACCTTCGCAATGCGTACCACCTGGTGCGGATCCGAGCAGGTGATGAGTGGAAGACGGGGTTCAACACCCCCCTCGGTCACTTCGAGTACTTGGTCATGCCTTTTGGACTAACCAATGCCCCCGCAGTTTTCCAAGCGTTGGTGAACGACGTACTCCGGGACTTCCTGAACAGTTTTGTGTTTGTATACCTAGATGATATCCTCATCTATTCTTCTGGTCTTCAGGAGCATCAGCGCCACGTCCGGATGGTCCTCCAACGCCTACTGGAGAATAAGCTGTTCGTGAAGGCAGAGAAATGCGAGTTCCATGTGACCACAGTTCAGTTCCTGGGATTCATCATCGAGAAGGGTCAAGTAAGGGCTGATCCAGAGAAGGTCAAAGCCGTAACTGAATGGCCGACTCCCTCCTCTCGGAAACAGCTCCAACAATTCCTGGGATTTGCCAACTTCTACCGCCGGTTCATCAGGAACTACAGCAAGCTGGCATCCCCCCTCACTGGGCTCACCTCCTCCAAGACCACGTTCGTGTGGACGCCAGAGGCTGGTCTGGCATTTAAACTACTCAAGGAACGGTTCTCCTCCGCCCCCATCCTGATTCAGCCCGACGCTCTGGACTTTGTCACAGGTCTGCCACCATCGCAGGGGAACACGGTCATTGTTACGGTGGTTGACCGCTTCTCCAAGGCGGCTCACTTCCTCGCGCTGCCCAAGCTTCCCTCTGCTCAGGAGACGGCTGACGTTATGGTCAGCCAGGTGTTCCGTCTGCATGGGATCCCTGTGGACATTGTTTCTGACCGAGGTCCGCAGTTCGTATCCCAGGTCTGGAGAGCCTTCGGTCGGGTCCTCGGCGCGACCATCAGTCTGTCTTCTGGGTTCCACCCCCAGTCCAACGGGCAGACAGAGAGGCTGAATCAGGAGCTCGAGGCCTCGCTCCGCTGCGTGGCGGCATCTAACCCCTCCAGCTGGAGTACTCACCTGCCCTGGGTGGAATATGCCCATAACTCTCACACTTCTTCAGCGACTGGTCACACTCCATTCGAGGCCTCCCTGGGTTACCAGCCACCTCTGTTCCCCGCGCAGGAGGTGGAGATAGCCGTTCCCTCTGTTCAGCTCCACCTTCGTCGCTGTAGGAAGGTGTGGAGGGAGACCCGGGCTGCTCTTCTCCGTACCGCTGAACAAAATAAACGCTTGGCGGATCGCCGCCGCATCCCGGCTCCACGTTACCAAGTCGGTCAAGAGGTGTGGCTCTCCACCAAGGACATCCCATTAAGGACCGAATCTCGGAAAATGTCCCCCCGGTTCATCGGTCCTTTTGAGATCCAGGCCATTATCAACCCTTCCGCAGTTCGTCTGAAACTCCCCTCGTCCATGAGGATTCACCCGACGTTCCACGTGTCGCTGATCAAACCGGTGTCCACCAGTGCCCTGTGCCCTCCGGCCAGACCCCCACCTCCCGCCCGGCTCATCGACGGAGGCCCGGCGCATACGGTCAACAGACTTCTGGATGTTCGTCGCCGGGGTCGGGGTTTCCAATACCTTGTGGATTGGGAGGGATACGGTCCAGAGGAACGCACATGGGTGCCCCGCTCTCGGATCCTCGACCCCACTCTGATTCGGGATTTTCGCCGTCTGCATCCAGACAAGCCTGGCGGACCGCCTGGAGGCTCCCGTTGAGGGGGGGGTACTGTCAGGATTCCTGTCTGAACCATTGTGTGTTAACCTCTGTTTTCCCCCAATATCCTCTCCTCATGTGTCTGTCATTCCCCTGTTTGTTATTGTACGTCATGTGCTCGGTGTTTGTTTTCTTGGACCTGCCTCCAGACAATTTCCATGGCCACACCCCTGATTGGCACCCAGCTGCGGACAATCTGGATCGTTACCAGCTGATCCTGATTCCACTGATCACCGCCTGGCTGCTTATCAACCCTGGCCCTGCAGGCCTGGGTTGTCAGTCCGTTTCGTCTTCTGCCTCGGTAGTCTTACCTCTGTTCCGTGATTTATCTGTTGATGTTTCCCTGGATTAACTTCCTTCCTCTCCACTACGTTGTAGAATATTCGCTGTTCTGCCTGGCCTCCGGTGTCGAACCACGGGACCTCACACCGTCGATCTCCCTGCCTCCGGTGTCGAACCACGGGACCTCACACCGTCGATCTGCCTGCCTCCGGTGTCGAACCACGGGATCTCACACCGTCGATCTGCCTGCCCTCCGGTGTCGTGCCACGGGACACACATCGTCAATTTGGCTACCTGTGTCGGACCACGGGCTCCACACAGCCTCCTTTAAATACTGGTGAAATAAAATCTGTTTTGCCAGACTCTGTCTCCTGTGGTCTTGCTATTGGGTCCTCATCTTGACCTCCCGTGACAGAACTCCTTCCGTGGCTTCAGGGGGTGTAATCTATGCAGGGGGGAGGATTTTACTTTTGGCGTATCGGATTTTACGGTTTACGAGAGACGGAACCTTGTTGATTCTGACTGGCTAACAGTGCTGTCAATCTTTTCCACGTGGCTATAGCTCAATTCTATTGGCTCTAACTAGTCGAAAGAGGGGTCATTCACTGAAATCGACCAATGGGTTCGTGAGATACAGGCCTGCATACACACGGGACTGAAATCGAAATCGGAAAAAAAAATCCATGACGCAGAGACACAGAGAGGACTCAGAGAGGTTTCTGGCTCTCAAAATAAAGCCAAACTGCTGTATTTGTACGTTTAGAACACCATTAGTGATATACAAGTGAAATATATAGTTATATAGTATATCAAATTAAAATGGAACAGATGAATCCAAAATGACCATTTTGGTGACCTCGTCTGACCTCCCTGTACTAAAACCTCTCTAATTTTGTTCTGCTTCACTTTATCAAAGTCAAACTTTGCAGAGAGACTGTTCACATATTGTGCTATGATTTGGGAGAGGTTTAAACTTGGAGCTGCATCATTCCAAAGAGATAATCATCCTGTAATGGCTTTTTTTTCTTCGACGAACCTGAACATTTTTCATTTGTGCTGTGTGCCATCTTCATTTATTCTTAACCAGTAACATATACACTGATATTTAAACATCTGAACAAATCTCACAAGTGTTCCTTTTATTATGACACCAAAATTATTAAAATAGACCTTGTGGTTGCAGAAATACACTCTTTTTAGTTTAGGTATGCCATTTTTTAGCAGAGGTCTACAAAATAGGGTTAGGGTTTATGGGGAGAGTTCAGTTATTTCAAAGCAATAAAGCAAGTACTCTTTGATCCAGCCAGGAGTTCAATATGAAGCTCTCTTAACAGCAATGGGCTGGTGGATGTGGCAGATGGTCTGTATGGGGTTAAAGGGTGAAACACACTGAGAGTTCAAGCCTTAGTTAACTGATCCCACAAACAAACACCTGATTACAAAATAATGTTTGGCATGCATCGAGAGTGAATATCCTACATGAACAGAAACTTTACGCCTGTCAGAAACAATGTGGGTCAAAGCAGTCCAGACTGAAATGGATACAACTGGGTATGGACAGCTGATATGCAGATAGAGGGAAGTCCAGAAATATGATATAAACCTCACACAGCTGTGCTACTTTGCAGCACAGTCCATGTGGTTTAAAGTATATGAAATAATTGGTCAGCTTCCAAATATTTTTATAAATTATTCCAGTATTTTAAAAAGTATGGTTTTCTGCATTTTCTATTATAATAAATTAAATATCTTTGTGTTTGGGATTGTTGGTCAGACAAAACAATCAATTTGAAGACATCATCTTCAGTTCTGGGAGATTGTGAAGAAGATTTTCTGACATTATGTAGACCAAAGGATTAATTGTTGAATATCCCCATAATAAACACATACATAAATACTAGATTGTGATGTAAAGCTACAGGAGTGATGCCAAGCTGTACTCCTGCATGATTATGATTGATTATTATTCTCTCTGCTCAGAAGGCGATTGGCTGCAATCTGCCGTCCCTACATGATTTGTTCGCCTCCAGGACCCTGAAGCGGGCAAGAAAGACTGTAGCTCACCCTTCTCACCCTGGACACAGTGTTTGAGTTCCTTCTCTTTGGCAGGAGGCAAAGGTCCATCAGGAACAAGAACTAACGGCACAAAGACATTTTCTTCCCGTCCGCAGTTGGGCTCATCAACAAAGCCCGGGACCCCCACTGACTCTAACTTATTACAGACATTTACTGCTCAACCCTACACTTAAATATACACTTGACACTAGTTCTAACATACTCTTAATTTGTTTGTTTGTTTATCATATTTGATTGTAGATTCTCATATTTTTTATTCATTTTACTATTGCACTGTATTTATTGTCACTCACCAATCGCCTAGCCAAATTCCTTGTATGTGCAAACCAACTTGGCAATAAACCGTTTCTGATTCTGGATGTTACAAGTCAGCTGGTGGCCAAACAGCTGATAAGTAGCTCACTCATCTTATTAGTGTGAGTTGAAACTACAGCCAAGCAACGGCTGAGATAATGAGTCTTTCTCACAGTGAGCAGACACACACACACACACACACACACACACGCACACACACACACACACACACACACACACACACACACACACACACACACACAAATCCATGACGTTGTCTCATACACCACAAATACCACAACCCCCCAAAACAGAAAACAATTGTCATCCGTGTTTTTTGGAGAATTTGTGCAACTACATGGACAGATTGCACAGAGAGGGGTGCAGCTAAGATTAGTAGTAGACATAGTAAACACAGTAGTAAATATACTAATACTACTATTGAACCCTGTGTCTATATAAGATGCACCAGGCTTTCTACTAACCCATCCGCGTCATAATTAGACGCAAAGCAGCTGACATACTTAAGAATGAGAAATCCTCTGAGGGCAGGTGGGAAGGGGGGTCAAGCAAACACAGGACTTTCACGCAAGGATTTGTGTACAGACGATGTTATGACACATGTTGTAATGTCATGTGAGGCTAGGCTACTGAGTCACATGATGTTTTGACTGTCCCTTATGCTTCGTTACAAGCGTACTTATTTTAAACCAAACCATGATGTGTTTACGAAGCTTAACGAAGTGGTTTTGTTGCCTAAACCGCACCGCTACCTTTTCACAGCGTTTACCATGCACAAACCTTCAGTGTCAAGATATGAAGCAAAAGGCTGCACCTGGTGTCATTATAGTGACGCAGAGGCTTCTGCCAAAGGGGCAAAATGAGGAGTAGGGATGAGATCATATTGCTCTGCAGCATCAAGCCTCACCTAGTCGAGCTAGCGGTTCAAATGGCTCTGAACCACTATCAGTGGAGGTGAACCTTTGGTGGGAATGAAGCTCTAGCATAAGTTCAGTCATAATTCCCTTGCTGTCATTGTTTCGGGGCTGTCAGTCATGATATCAGCTGTTTAGATCAGCTAGTCTCTTCTATCCAATAGCACAACTAAACAATTACATTTTTAGCCTATCATCTTGCTGCTGTCTCTACCTTTAGTACATTCATGCTGCTGTTAGGCACCCCTCCACATCCCCATCTCCGCCCAGTCATCGCAGATCCATCAGCTTCATCAACTCATCGTTCTATCAGCCTCATCAGCACCACCACCAGTGTCTGGACTCCACGGGGGGGTTTATCTTGCTGCTGCTCAGGGAAGAAGCCCCTCGATTACAAATCTCACTGTAGAGTCCAAGCGCCAAAGAATTTATCCTCACATATATCATATATATCACATATGTCACATGTCATCTGTAAATAATAAACAATTATCTTTTCTTCATCTGACTTGTATTTCCTGATTGAACTGAATTCACTTTCACTGCATTCAGTGTCAAAAATGTACTCGAGCCATTACCAGCCAGCATGAATGTGCAAACACAGATGTTTCTATGAATGAACGGGTGCAACATGTCGAGAGGAAAGTCAGAAAAACAGCAGAGCAACAATCTCAGAGAGCTATACGAGGGCTGAGAGTCTCAGCGGTCGTGGGGCGTCAGTGTTTGATTATATTTTTTTGATCTGTAAAGCATTAGGTACCTTGTGGAGGTTTTGACCACTGTCAGCACTGAAGAGTAATGTCTTCATGAGTGGGGAGGTGCACACACACACAGCAGGTGGGTGACACGATACACATTCTAGTTGGTTGGTGTAGAAACAGATGCACCAACGGAGGCTGGAGGAAGTAAACTTGAATATGAACAATGCACAATTTCAAATATTCAAAAAAGGCTTTACAAATGCTTTGTGAGAGAAGAAATGCATTCCACACATTTTAAAGCCATTAACATGCATTTTGGTAAGATACACTGAATCTAAACAGAACTTCTACACAAGGCACCTTGACCCGCCTTCAGGCCGTCTTCTCCTGACTTTTTGGATAATTTCCAACACTTAAAGACCTGGAAATGATGAAATTCACAGTTTTTCCAGACCAGTGTGCGGCCGCTGTATAAACATGTACACTTTTTTTCTGGAAGGCAGTTGAATGAGGTTGTACACTGTTGTGTTAAATGAATGTATTTGCCAACTAATTGCATCCATGCTGCAGAGGAGCAGACGCTCTGTGAGCCTCTCATTACAACTGAGCACTCGCTCTGTTGACTCAGGTGCTGTTCGTCTTATTAATGACCATTGCAGGAGTTTGTGGGTGGTAATTTTGTCCGGGGCAGGTCGATTCATGTGTCTCCATGAGTGACAACTTAAGTGCATCTCTGACAAATGTGGCCCTTTTAGAGGTAAAGTTAGAAGCCAAATGGAATACAAATCAAGTGATGAATACTGGACAGTACAAAGGGCTCATTCTTGTTTCTTTCACTGTCTTTCAGTGGCCTTGTAAATTGAATAGTAATAGCACTTTGATTGGTGAGAATGAGTTGTTTTAGTGAGAACATTCTCTCCTGACCTCTTCTCTGCAGCATTAAGAAGTCCTGGGAAACAGACCATGTCCTCTGGTGGGACAGGTGCACAGGGAGCCATTTCTTCCACTCTCACGCCTCTAGGCAGGTCATAAACTCATTTCAGTGTGAGTCAAGCTCGATCTGCAGCCGTTGTGTTGTTTGAAATGGCAGCAGCTCTGAAGAGGGCTGACATTTGATGGCCACCGCCTGATGAACCTGTAAATGATGTTACCAGCCACATCAGTTTGTGGATCTACAGTGGACACTGGTGGACTGAGCCAAAGCAAACAATGTTAAGAAAACGTTCACACCAGTCAGTGTAGTGTAGTAGTAGTGTATTTAGATGGCTACTGTGACGGTTGTGTTTTGATATTAACTAATGTGCTGCAAAACAAGCAACCATTTAATACCATAACTTCAGGGGGCAATAATACATGCTAAAGTCAAAAAAACAATAGGATAGATATTATTTGATAGAATGTATAAAGGACTTAATAAGCAATTAAAGAAAATTGATATGTGACAATAAAATACGATACGGTAATAGATTGATACACATTACAAAACGGGTGGCAACCATCTCTGACTCATTTACATGTTTTCTGTTGATCAACCGGCATTTTCCCTGACAGGTACACCAGTAAATCAAAATGGGAAAATCACAGATAAATACAAAATCTGCTACAAACCATTGCCAGTTCAAAAAGCCTCTACAGTGCAGTTCAGACACTGATCCTCCTCAGTGTACAGATGAGAAACACCAGCAGAGAAGGATGCAGCCTGAGAGGCGTCAGCTATAGTGTCCTTGAACTAACCATGTGAAATCATTTTCCTATCCTCAAACAGAAGAGCAGCTGCCGCTTTTTGTGATGACAAAAAACCTTGTGTCTCCAAATTGTCACAATATCAGTAGTAGACTGAGGAAGGTAACTTAGTGCCAGAAAAGAATCCATGAAAAACTGTGTGACGCACTTGAAGACAATACAAATCCTTGGTATTACAAAAGCAGTGTACAAACATTGGATTTCCTCAGTGCTTGTGTTGATAATGGGGATATCCTGCTGTTGTAGATACCATTTGCACCTTTCACTTGAGGTCAGATCATCTTCTATTTAAGTCCACTATCAAGCGTTCAGAGGTGGAGTCAGCAGCTGAAAGATATATCATTTCCTTTCAAAGTCACGATACTCATTCATACTTGACAATTGTCAGAAAATGTTGCTCTCTTCTTTCTGCCTTAAGCTTGAAACATCCTAAAATACTGAGATTGACTTGAAGTCATGAGGGCTATATGAGACTTAGTCTAGTCTTAACAATAAAATGATACGCATCAGTTTGGGTGTTTTTATTCCACTACTTCATATTTTGCTCTGTACTTTGCCTTTTGAAAATGTTGAATGCAGGATCATTATTTGTAATGGCATATATTTACACTGTGGTATTGCTAATCTTACTTAAAGGTGCTAAATCATATTTTCTGAACATTAATATAATACCAAACTACTATTATTTATGTAAAGATATAGAGGAGTAATGACTACCTGAGCAGAGAATGAAGTCTCTCTCCCTCTGTGTGTGTTGTTATCACAGCTTCTCTTTCTTCTCTGACATAGCCGACCGACCTCGTGCCTTTCAGTGCATGTTAGTGCATGTGAGCGTGCCCCACTGGTTACCTCAAAGCCGCCACAGCGTCGTCGCATAAATGTAGAACCAACCCTCTGGTTCCACCTCAGGTACACATTGTTAGCTGTGTCGATATTCTATTTTCATTGTTTGCACAATTAGCGCCGTTAATACAGTTAGTTGATAGCTGCCGTCAGTCGCCGTCATGTTGAGAGCCGTGTGGAGGTAATAGATATGCTCTGAATTCCGAATTTAGCACCTTTAATTAAAAGATGTCAATACTTACACTGGACTGACAGCAAGGAAATCTCCTGACAGTGCAGTAAGTGAGCTCAAACATGCATACTCACACACATGCACAAACAGAAGCTTGGAGTAGTTCATTAAACACCTGGGGGGCTTCATCTGTAGCATTATTGTCCTGAAGGACAATAATGCTACAGACAGCTAGCACCAGCAGCCGGCCCTCACACCAAGTGCTGCGTTGTTTTCTTCACTGTTTCATCTGTTATCTGAACTTCCAAAGGCATCACATTTTATTGTCTTCTAAATCCTTTTGATAGATAAAAAGGTGGTTCTGTCTAACAAAGAGGATGGTTAAAATGTCCCGTTATGATCAGGCGGCATCCTCCGGTTCTGCTGAGTGAAGCCAATGTGGTAGTGTCTTAAAAAGGGCATCCTCTCTAGTGTCCACCAGGGGGCGACTCCTCTGGTTGTATAGAAGTCTATGAGAAAATGACTCTACTTCTCTCTTGATTTATTACCTCAGTAAACATTGTAAACATGAGTTTATGGTCTCAATCTCTAGTTTCAAGTCTTCTTCAATACAGCATGATGTTCATTTAGTAAATGATGGTCCATTTAGAGCCAAACAGACCATAAAGCAGAGGATGCTTTAGGGCGGGGCTACACAGTGATTGACAGGTCTCTGCCACGACTAGAGCCGTATACGACATCACTACTTTACTCCGCCGCATTCCAAATATGGTAACTTCAGTTCATTGGTTGCAAAAAAACTACATGGCGACGGCCGTGATCCAAGATGGCAATGGCAAAATCGCAGAACTCAAGGTTTCAAAATGAGAGTCCACAAACCAATGAGTGACGTCACTATGACTACGCAACTTCTTACAGTCTGTGGTTATGATCAACTATTCATGACCATTATCTGCATGGATGGCATGAAATAATACTATTGTAATTTGACTGTGAACTTAGGTTTCTGTCTTCTATTTGTCCATTGAAAGCAATACTTCATGTGTAATGAGAGGAACAATGTCAGTTAAGTCTTTTTGACCGACCGATGCTAGCATTTTTCTCCTGCTCAAACTGTGTATATTCTTCATCTGACTCTTACTAAACATCACAGGTACATTTCCAAGGTCATTTCCATACATTCATCCATTATCTGTAAGTACCTTTCCCTTTTGAAGGCTATCTCCAGCTTTGGTCAAGGCTTTTAGTTAATGATGTCCTGTAGACTTGTTAACTGCAGATAAGAACGACCAATAAATCAGTTCACATGGGGCAAAGGTTTGTGGTGATGATAGCTCGCTGCATTATTTTCAAGGTAAACTCACATTTGTTTTCCTTGTATCAGATTTAAGCACATGGGGAAAGCATTAGCCCGTAATGCATTCTCTAATGACTCTGTAGGCCTGTGTTCCTACTTTGGTAATTCTCTTGTATTCAAGTTCAAGTCTTCTCTGCTTCCTGAATAATCATCAGAAGCTTTTCTTTTGTACAAGTCCAACATCAAAGCACTGAAGGAATAAAAGACCTGTGCACTCTGTAACACAGTGACCTTTGACCGTGGCACTGGTTGGCATGAGCACAACAGCCTTCTGCACACAATTACAGTAAAGAGACGTGTTGTGTTGACTCCTTGTGGGGTATCCAACTTGAGAAGCCTTAACGTGACACAGAAATGATGGTCATCAGGAGTGAGCTCCTAGCAGCAGACTAAACTTGGCAGACAATGTCATACTGAAGGACATAGCCCGCAGTGATACAATGATAAAGCTATCATATTAATTCTGTCTTTTGCCTATAAATACTAGAAACCAAAAGCACAGCTGAGGCTGATGGGAATATCATTTGTTTTGCAGGTATTTGGTTTTAAATGTATTAGAAAAATTTGAATTTTGACCTGATGGTGGCGCTATAAGAAACGTCACCAAAGTTTCTATATTGTATGTTGAGTGGTACATGAATGCTGGAACCAAATCTCATGACAATCTGCCCAACAGTTGTTGAGACATTTCACTGAAACCACAAATGTAAAAATGTCAATCACCAATCACCAAAGCCAATAAGACACATTGTCTAGGAAACATGAATGTCTGTCAAAATGTTTCATTTGTTGAGATTTTCCAGTCTGAACCACCGTGGTGAACTGGTCGACCAGCATGGAGCCATGCTGCTGATTTAGCTAACAGTTTGCATGGCAGACATTTTGCAGATACAGTTAGAACACTGAAGAACAGAATGGAAATTGAAAGACTTGTACAAAGTCAAGAATATTTGTGTGTGTGTACAGTGAGATGAGATTCAATCCAGGGTCATACTGCTCTGTCTCTATTCCAGCTACATCCTATTGAACAAAATCTCAGAAGATTCAGATCAAGAAAACGTCCGAAATCATAGAAACGTAAAATGTGAAGGAACTGTGACACTAAGATTAAATTACTTTACCAACCTTAATGTTTTAGATAAATAGATTAAAACCATGCTGGTCTAGAAGGTCAAACGTTTCTGGTCTCTCCCTTAATCCAATTAGCTGTTTTTAGCCTGTGGAAGCATCATGTTTTTTTTCTACTGGACATTCTCAAGCTAAGAAAACTCAAACCTTAGATATGTCCCCAGTGTGTCTTTCTTTTAGTTTGTCTTGTCCAAGAGGGTTAGGGCTTTTCCAAGAGCTTCAAGTTCCTGCTGTCAAATGGACTGAGACTTCTCTAGTTCCTCTGAGTGTCATAGCCCACAGTGAGGATGTTTGATTGGGCATTGTAATAAATCAATGTAGCACTGTAGATATTCAAGTAGGACATAGCCCTGTGAAGAGTTGTAGCACACTCAATGCACCTACCTGCCTACCTGTTCTTACCTGTCCACAACCCTGATGGGTCACCATAAGTAGTCTTTCTCACTTTTTATACTACATCACTTGCTCTGAGCACAGCATTCAGTCTTACAGGTCACAGATGGACGTAATTGTAGTTTTGCTTTTGAATTCTTGCTAAAATCACATATCCACTACTACAACATCCTGTGGCTGGCCTACTCTGCTCTCACCCCACGAACAAACCTCACCAGATCACTTGGAAGAAGACCGTGACCCACTTTTTTAGTTGTTTAGTTGTTTAGTCTGCACCAGAGTTTGACTGAAAGCTTTCACACCGAGCTGAGGGAAACGACCAGAAGTTGTTTGAATCGTGCAACGCAGCTCCTGTGAGCCAGGTATCAAATCTCAGAGGGATTCCCTGTGAAGCTCAATGTTTTTGATCTTGGCATAGTAATTGCTGTCTGTCAGATTGTCGCAGGAGGACTAGAGTCTTCTTGTTGCAGAAAACACAATTTAGGGTGCTTGGGGATATTAAAGGAATTAAAACGAATTAGCTCCTTTTAAAAAAACATTCCAAAAGTCCCAGTGAAACAGAAGACAGAGCATCTTTAGCTTCTGTACTGTATGCATTCCCCAGTGAAATTAAATATTTGCGCAGTTTACAGTTACAGCAGCAGAGGAAATCAAATCCTTCTCATTTGACTGGACCAGTAAAAAGTGGGCGGGCTTAGAATGGCCTTCAATAAAAGTTTTTTCAATCCAGGTGATTGGATTTTGATAGAGAATTATGCAAAAAGAGATTTTTTTGTAATTTTATTTGTGATCATATTGTTAAATAGGTGCATAATATGAGCGGAGACGTGATCTGAAAGGGTTAAAAAGGCATGTTTCTTTTCATCTTGAATTTAAGTCTAAATGAAATGCCAGGTATAGATGATTTCACATGATGAAGACACGATGCAGTTGAAAGCTCTAGAACTAGCTAGTACCTTGACATTATTTAGTATTATTATTTTATCTGGGCTAATAAATTAACCAGAGTGTGTCAAGCACTCCAGCACGGTGCTTGTTCTACAGTAAATTAAAAGTATTTAATCTATCTGGCACCGGAACCTTTTCAGGGACAGAATAAATCAGCTCCTATTGTTGACCATCGAGGGTGTTGTAAAACAGCTGCTGGACAGCCAAAAACCTTCGAGGAAGCAATCTGGAACAAAATATTATTTCACATCCTCTGCTGTGGAGCACTTCAAAATTGCTGTTAGATTTACAGTGATGCATAAAAGACTCGTAAAACTTGTTTGTTGAAGCATTTAATGGTTTGCTCAGCTCATGTCCACTCAGAGCTTACAGTCACGGTCTTTGCTGAGGCAGGGTCTGAATGAAGTGTCTCTGAATCTCATAGAAAGCGTATAGGCAGTGAGGCCTAGGGACGGCTGGTCTCTTACGGTTCCCCCCAAACTGTCCTACTGAGTGATGAGAAGGGCTCAAAGCACTTGGATTGGGATAAAGAGCTTTAGTGATACAGTGATATTGAACAACCCAGTGAGTCCGTCTTTCAATACTTTCAGACTCTTTGGAGCAGTTAAAGACTGTAGTTAAAGGAGAAGGTAAAGCCACCGCAGGTCTGTACCCCTCAGATAGAACTAAGTGAAACTATGTGAGCTGCAGACCTGAGGCCTTCCATTATACTTTAGGCCTTCCATAGCCTAACAAATTGCTTCCTGGTCATGGTCATAGTTCACATGATCATCACTGACACAGGGGGCTGCATTACGGTCACCAGTCATGGGAAAATCAGATATGCCTCATTTTATGCTTTTTAACTGAGACCTCAAGGGACCTGTAGAGAGTACAAAGACAGAATGTGCAATGTAGAACACTGACTGGTCCAGACTGAAGAGGCAACCGTTTTACTGCCTCAGCCAGAGAGTCAAGTGTAAACTGTGTTTCAATATGTCCGTGCAGAGTGACTTTATGACATAGGACTGCATTATAGTTCAAAAGAACAAAGTTATCTTCATTATGCTAGATGCAACAAAACTACAAAGCTGATTCTAAGTTATGTTTGTCATTGGTCACCCTGACAACAAGTGGACTTTTAAGTTCTCATAAGGAGTGGATTGGCCATGCTAAATCATCAGCAAGAGAGCAACAGAATAACAATGAAATAATAACTGGTACCTTTTTTGATTCCCACACAGGAACGTTGGAGTCTGCCTGTAACAATGACACCTAGAGGCAGTTACAGAAAGCAAATATACTGAGAGACTAATGCTGAAGAAATGGAGACCATATATTGTTTCAAAAATCAGTCCGATATAACAAAAAATGAAAAACACTACAACTCAAAGGGGACAGATAATGAAAATACATTTAGATATCTGGAGCGCCTACCAACCCACAAACTGTGAAGTAAGTCAACTCAGTCAGATTATACCGCCCCATATGAGTATCTCCACCGACAGCTTGACAACTCCCTATGCATATTCTACTCGCAAGCCAATCAGAGCAGACTGGGTAGGTGGGCTTAAAGAGACAGTTGCTAAAATGAAGCATTTCACCTGTTGGACGTATTCCTGTAAATAGAGTTTTTCCTAGGTGGCAACCTCAGTGTCTGAAAAGTGAAGCCAATGTAGAAGAGCCTTAAACCTGCATTATTTCTAATGTCCATCAGGGGTCGACTCCCCTTGTAAAAAGAAGTCTGATTGTATAGAAGTAAATACAGCATGAGGTTCATTTAAAAAATTGTGGTCCCATTTAGAGTCAAACAGACCATAAAGCGGGGTATGCTTTAGGGCGGGGCTACCTTGTGATTGACAGGTCACTTCAACGCGTGTAGTCCGTGTTCTCATCTTACATCTTTAACCCTTTGACAGTGTGTTTCACTTAATGAAAGTGAATTGTAACAATTTGGTCGCCTTAAAATGTCTTATTCAGAGTTCAGTTGAACTTAACTCCACCGTCCCATGTCACTTCTGGTTGGAAACAAACAAGATGGCAACGGACAAAATGCAGAACTCGAGGCTTCAAAACGGTGGTCCGCAAACCAATGGATGATGTCATGATGACTACGTCCACTTCTTATAAACATTCCATGGTATGTACCTGAAAATGAACATATGTCCCCTTTAAAAATGAAAAAGACGTTAGATGCATTTCGTGTCTTAGTTTTTTTTAATTATTGTCCCAAATTCTACAGCCTGTTCGATCATTCCTCAACATTTCAGTCACACTACCGAACCTTTAACTGACCCTCAGCCTCTGTCTGTCCTCTAACTTTCAACAACTCTTCTGAGTACCATCACAGACTAGACTTAAGGTGATACTGGGCCGGGGATACTGCAGGAAGTGCAGTTTTCTCGACAGGAAATTAGGAAAAACCCCTAGCAATTCTCTTCTGGCAGACCAATCTACTTCCTGTCCCCTCCAAAGTAATGTGGCTTAGCTAGCAGGTCTATCAGTCTATCAGTCAGTCAGTCAGACCAGGGCCCCCCTGCCTGGCGTCATCATCTGGCAGCTATCAGAAAACATTAGAAGACCAAATGCTCCAAGTGCTCTGGGGCTGCACTGTGTGTATTTGTGTTTCTGTGTGTGTGTCTACTATCCCATAGAACAGCAGAGAAAAATCTCAAGTGCAGGAACAGGAAGCTGGATTTAAAGGGGTCATAGAGACGCGTACCCTCAAGGGTTTAAATACAGCCCTGCAGAGGAGGAAGGACTAAAGGGGGGTGGGGGAGCCTTCATTCACCAAACGTTCCTTTCTTCCAACCACCTGCCCATACTAGCTCTGCCTCTCACTCCTCACTGTCATCTTTGACCTCTGCTGAGAGCATGACAAAGGAAGCAGACTTCCTTCAACGGTTGGCTGTGTGGATGGATAATAGGTGCAATGTGAAACGAGACACAACAAAGAGTATTTTGAAGCATTCAGCAGTCCGAGAGCATGTGGTTGTAATCAGGACTGAGCCATTAAAGATGAAAAAAGAGGCTCAAAGTGAAGTAAACAAGCCTCAAGTACCTTTACAGATAAACATTATTACTACAGGGACGTAAGGGTTGAGCATTTTGATCAAGGACATATACATACACTCTCTCTCATTCACTTCAGTTTAATTTTGCCATTTTGGATTCAATTCCATCGATAAAGTAAAAATGTTCTTAAGGACATTGAATATTGTTTGATTGCAATAACAAAGCACTGACGGAACAGGTAAAAAGGATAGATTGTCATCTTGTTCCTTTGCATCTTAGTCCTTCACACACAAAAACACTCCATACTAGAGGTCAAAAACACCACGGAGAATCTTTTGAGAGTGGGTCATCGGTTTGTCAGGCCAGTGTCCATGCACAAGCACACACGCACAAATATTGCTGATGCAACATTTTTGCCAATGCTTTCACACTATTGCACTGATTAATGGGTGACTGTGATGCAGCACCAAGACAACGGAGGGTAGGGCACGCACATTCAAAGTGTGCTGGATCAAAAACCAAACTGAAGGTACAATCTGACAAAAGACATGCACACTGTACTAACTGTACACTGTACACAGCTGTACACAGCTATTGTGATTTTATAGAGCAACATTTTGATCTAATAGAGATCTTCTTCAGACATCAAATCACCCTCATAAAGCAGAGCAAGAATAGAAAAGTAGAAAACGATAATCGAATCAGGGGCACTGTTTCAGTAAAAGACAGGGTATGGCAATGTGACATGATAGCAAGGCCATTGCACCATTTAAACGGTAGTGTTAACCACTGATAATGCTGCTTTTAATCTGCTGATAATATTCAAAATAGGTGTAGAATGCATCTCTTTTCAGAACCCCTTCTGTTTTTCGGTTTTGACATGTTTAATCCCAGTGTGGATAGATTGTGGTTGAACAAATTGAAATGTACAGCTACCGGGTTCTTTTGTTCATTAGTGTGTATGTTACTTCTTTACTGTTTAGACAGTGTGCTGTTTTTCCTATATGGGCCAATCCACAGGGACATTTGATGTGTTGTTTTAGTTTTTACAAGTAATGATAGCCGTAATGTTGATTTCTTTTTGTTGCAAGAGTCAGATGAGAAAATGAGTCTAAGCTATCCATAAATTGCAGTGACAGAACATTTTGCAGCACTTCTGCTAATTTGCGACAGGCTAGAATTTCCAGAGTCTGATGCTTTCTGTGAGCAAATGTCAAACGAACGACACATAAGCCATGTTTCCATTAAATGTATTTAAAAGTTGGAAAAGGACACACAGTTGTTAGTTAGTGCTGACATGTTTATGTATTAATCATCTGTTGTTGTCATTTTTTACTGGAAGATCTATAAGTGTTGGAATTATATTCTCTTGAACCTCTGGCCGACCAGTCTGACTGGCAAAAGGCACTTTTCTGCAACAGAATAGTGCAATTGCCCCTTATAGCTCCCCTAGTGACAGGATTATCAGTTGCTTTGTAGATTTAGGCTACAAGTGGCGGTGGAGCTAAGTCATGGACGACTGACCAAGCACAGGTTTGCATATTTTATTAGGTCATCTCAACTTAAAATCTGATATTCTTTTAAAGTTGGGCAGTCATGGAAGTGCTTGTTTGTTTGGTGATTTGAATGGTTGTAGCGTACCATGGTTGGCCTGTGACCAGCTTGTTAAACAGTTGTTTGAATGAGTGAAAATCATAGAATGTAGAAACATCTTAGCAGCCTCAGTAGACATGTGATTTAGAATTAATCAGAAATTTTCAAGATGGTCATCTTTTGCGCTTGAAGGTTTGAGGCACCTGATGACTTTTTTATGGTAAAGGTTTCTGCTGTAGTTGCTGGGTACACTCGATCCTGTTTAACTGAGAAACACTGGGCAATATCAGCCTAAGAGTCAAACAAGTAGTGATTGAGAGCATCTGGCCTCTTATTCCAGGTAATATTAGCATTTCCTTTCACCCTAATTATAGCTGTAAAGCCCAAAAATGTGTGTCTTTGGCTTTACTGATCTCCTTCACTACCTAATTCCTTATCATCGCATTACCAAAGAACGTTTGCATTGATTGAACATTTCGATACTGGGTTATTTTGGTCGATACCCAGCCTTAATGAGGTGCTGTCCAAATACTTTTCGACAATCATCTGCACAGCACAACAAACTACCATTTAGGCTGAGTACAGATCAGACCGATAGGCTGCAATGTTCTTTACATTTCTCTCTATAAAATACCTGTTATAGAGTTAAATAGTTTTGCTTGTGGTGAGGTAAGAATTTAAAAAGAAGAATTATTAAAGTGAAAAGGACTAGACTCGTATGGATGTCATCAGAAAATCAGTTTCAAATACCAATTGTGTACAAGTGGAAATTTTAGCCTGATGGTGATACTAGAGGGGAAACAAAAAATCACTGTTATTCATCCTCTGAAAGATACTCTTCATGGATATCTGGCTATTCATTTCCAAGATACATTTGAGAGAGGTGCAACACGGAGAATCTGATGGTCACTAAAATGTTTAATGCTCTGGGGACCAAGTTGGTGAAATAACAGACAGTGCTGAGTGAGTGACATTGCCATCAAGACAAAAAGAATGTGTTTGTGTAATTACAATTCTTTTGTAGCCCAGCCTGGTACCCCAGGGCCCTTGTTCCACCCCATTTGGTACAGTGGAGGTGCGCAGATAGCGGTGATTGTGCGATGAAACATCAACTAGGATTGTTCATAACCATCAACTGGATTTTGACAGCTTAATGCATCCAGCCCAGAGATCCACTTCCTCCGGTAAAAATAATGTAAACCATACACCGCCCACTACCTGTCTGTCCTCCGCCCCCCCCCCCCCCCCACACACACACACACACACACACGCAATCGCTGTGTCCATCTCAAGGAGTAACGTGAAACTGATCCCTGTGGACAAACTGCACTGCACCAGAATAGTAACAGGATACAGACATAACTCAATACAAACAAAGTATATCTAAAGACCGGAGCAAAGAGGGTCATGTAAGGGTCAGAACTACAGCATGAACCTCAGTGGGCCATCAGTGGGTCAGTTAGTAAGAACCTGTGATGTGCTAATCAAGCTGAATATTAAGGAAATGTCTATGAAATAAATATGCTCAATACATCTAGAATACCTCCATCTGATGAAACGGTGCAGCCATAAAAAACAAGCTTATACACAATAAAAATGATTCTGTCTGACACCGTGGAATAAGATCCTTTTGTCAACCTTTCACCTAAAGAGGTAAAAAGTGGGTTTGAAAGACACGACAAGCAGTTTATGGTTTATTTCGCTGTTCAGAAGCCACAAAAATCTTCTAGCTTCTCTTCCTCTAGTATATGGGTAAAAGTTGTTTTACCTTACTGGGATTTGCAGATCGACATTGTCGTGTGTTATGACAACTAACAACTCTAAAAAGACGTCACCATTCTTAACTGGTTGCAAAATAACAGCATTTCTGATATTGTAATTAGGGCCCGAGCACCGACAACGTCGGGTCCGCGAGGTCCCTATTGTATCTGTAGGAATTATTATTCTTCCCTATGATGAAAATGCGTTTAAGGGTATCTGACATGTCCCCAACCTCCCCATATTTGGCGAGCATATCAGGACTGCGGGAAATTTTGATATTTTATGGGTCCAATGCTCGAGCATGACAAAATGACTCGCTAGCGCCCCCTAGAAGTTGGAAAGGCAAGCCCCGACAGCCCGTATGTCCAAATTACTTAAGATTTTACAGACATGAGCAACTGAATGAGTTCTACAAAAAATCCTCTTGGGACCCTAAGCTCCGCCTACCAAAATCTTCCGCCATTTTGAATTTTGTAAAAAAAAAAAAAAAATCACTTCTCCTAGACCCTGGGTCTGATTGGTACCAAATTTGCTGTAAATCATTATTGGATATCTATCATCAACAGTTATGAAAAGTTTGTTGATATCTTATTGCATTAAGAATATATGGACCAATGAATTTCATGAGGAATTGGCCTTCTACAGCAATATATATAACTTCAAAACCATGTGGCTTATCATCACGAAATCTTTAGCATATGTTCACATTGTGTCCTGTAACATACCCTCAAATTTTTATTCCATACAACCTCTAGGGGGCGATGCAGTAATACTCTCATTTCTTTGCATTTTGAGGCATTTTTCATTGTTTTCAGGCATTGTACTTTAACGAACTCCTCCCACAGAATTTATACAATCAACTTCAAATTTGGTCAAGATGATCTAAAGACATTCATGATGAAAAGTTACTGAAATGGTGTACTGACATTGAACGACCTTCGTTTTATGTGGCGCCCATGTCAGGCACATTTCGTGCCGTTCGCCATGAAAGAGGAAGTTGTTGTAACTACAAGGTGCTTTATTCAATCTGCCTCAAACTTGTTTTGCATGATGCTGGTCCAGGCCTGAACACATCTCCATGCCAACATTTTCACAAAGTCATAGCGCCACCTACTGGCACAAGGAAATGACAAGTTTTACACTTTGATGTACTTCGACTAGGAAGTTGCCCAGATCACTCTCAAATATGGTAAGGTAATTTGTAAGACAATGATGATGCTTCATCATGAATATTGTGAGTTGTCGTTAAACGCTGTTGCCGTGGCAACGCGTCATTCGCCATGAAAAATGAAGCTTATTTTTCTGTGGCTTAGGATGCTCAACAAGCCTTGGAACTTTGCACAGGTGTCATAGGTGATGGAAATAAATATTTCATATGGCTTTTTGGCTTGACACTTTCAAATTGCCTCGATAGCGCCCCCTACAAATATTCAAAAACCCAGCCCCAGCGCTACGTTTGACCTACATGTATGCAATTTGGTAGCCACGTGTATCATATGAAGACTTAAAAAAAAGTGTCTTGGGACCATGCTCTAAAATTAACGGAAAGGCGGCCATTTTGATTTTTGTGTGAATTTTCCCATGCTTTCAAGTCGCTATACTTTAACAAACTCCTCCTAGGGACTTTGTCAGATCCACTTCAAATTTGGTCAGTATAATCTAAAGACTGTTGCAATTAAAAGTTACTAAAAGTTTTACGTTTAATGGAATGGCGTAGCCGTGGCATGGCGGCCATTTTAAGTGATTCGCCGTTAAACAAGCTGATGTAACTCCACTGGACTTGCTCAAATCTGTCCCAAACTTGCCATACTTGATAATAGTCATGGCCTGAGGATGTCTATGAGCCAATTTCCACTTAAAGTCATAGTGCCACCTACTGGCAACAGGGAGACAGCGTTATGTGACACACTGAATTGGATTTACACAATGTGGCCTATACTTGATATCGAGCAAAATAATGCATGTTTGCGCGTGTTCTCTAGCGCCACATAGTGGATACAGGAACTGGTGAAATATTTGCGTTACATAATTTCCAGTGTCACACAGTCAAAGCATTAAAAATACGTCTACCTTGTGGGCTCGCTGTCTGATGGTCGCAGATATTTATGGCCGCTTCTGCCGTCATCCCGCCAGTACCCCCGACGTGCGGGAGGATGCGAGGGCCCGTACATTGCTGCTTGCAGCTTTAATTACATTTTATTTTGCTTATTTCTACCTTCTTGATACATTTGAAAACACAATATCAAATTTATTGAATGCGGCTTACTTTATGTTGTAAAATGTTTCTAAAAATGCAGTGTTAAATGTTCATTTCAAAATTAAAGGAAATAAAGCTTGCAGTATCTGTGGTCTGTGCTTTAAAGGGAAATACACCCATTTTCAAAATTCATTCACATTATTCCTATGGTCTAAACCAGGGGTCTCAAACTCATTTTCACTCTGGGCCACATCAGCATCATGGTTGCCTCCCAAGGGCCAGTTGTCAGCGGGGGGAGGGTGCTGCTCGCGGGAGGGCGACTGTTGCATCTCCACCACATCCGCTGGTGGAGATGTGCGCACGCGGATCGGGGAGGAACTCCGCCGTGCACGATACAGAGAGCAGAGGATAATTGTAAATTGTATCAAGTCGGACTTTTACATTTTCTTTTTTGTAACTTTTTTTTTTTTTTTTTGCTGGCGGATTCGCGGGCCACATTAAATGACGTGGCGGGCTGGAGTTTGAGACCCCTGGTCTAAACCAATCCAAACTATTAGTAAACATGAACAACGCTCTCCTAAATCAAAAACATAGAGCTAAAACTCAAATGTGTGACGTTATCAAGTATAAAGTGTGAAATGGCTCCATAGACATTTGGGAAAGATATTCTAGATGACACTGAGAGCAGTCAGGGAAAAAACACAAAGTCAGTCTTCCATTCATTGTCGATAGAGCAGCTCCAGACTTTCTAATGACGTCACCAGTTTGATTCTTTCCTCTTTGCTTTCTGGCTTTGAGAGAGAGAGTAGCTCATCTTCACAAATGCTGCTTAAACTTTCCTCTGCCAGGGAAATAACAGATTGGAATTCTTCATGTAGGTGGTGTTCCCCTTTCAGGCACCACATGGTGCACCCATTTTTGGAACCGCTGTTGTACACAATAAATAACTGCACAATAATTTGAACTTTCTCTTACATGAATACTGAGGTGAAATAAAGAATGAGAAAGAGTGACAGGGACAGCTGCTGTTAGAGTAACAAATTGTGTCATGAGGGGAACCAACAACATTAAATAAGAAAACTCAAGGAATGGAAACATAAAAAGGCAGACTTGTCCATTGAGCCTTCCAGAGAATCTAAGAGAAACTAGACAAGATTCCCAGCATTGGTGACCACTCTCCCCTGCTTTCTTCTCCCTTCCACTCTACCCTCTCTCTGACTCCCACCAGCGATTGTGTCTCTATGAGTCCCAAACCTGCAAAGTCCATCAGAGGAAGGGACGCGGTCACACTCATACCACAGCCCCTGAAAAACAATCCACCTGAACAAAAGAGAGACAGCTGCTCAGCGGCAGGGAACTTAATCTGAAGAGCCTGGATCCAGCCATAAAAGAGAGGTGAGGGTGGTTCCTGAAGGACACTTAGTCCCTCCGAAAAAGAAATAGGACTTCCTGTGTATTTTATCGACTGAAATTGTCAACCTCATCCCTAAATCTGCCATATGTACTCCAATCTTGGCATTGTTCAAATGAAAATGGCTGGATTTCCATTGAATTAGCTTTGCATATTTATGGTGCCCACAGATGTGTTTTCATGACCCCCCTGACCTTTCTACATCAGCCCAAAATTTCCAGTAGCAGCCAATAAAATGTTGTTTTTTCTCCCCATAACATAAACCAATACATTTGGACCCTCAGGACATTTTTAGCTTATCGGCAACCAAACAAAGAAACGACTTCGTCAATTGTACTATTCAGTATTGTGTGCCAACATTTATTTAGAATCAACTGAATAAAAATTGATGGACGTATTGACGTGAGCTGGGCTATTTAAAAACCACACGTTAGTGAAAGATGTCCCATGTCGTGCTAGTGACGATCCTCTGACCAATCAGTGGTTTGCAGTGTTTTAACTCCTTCTAGTATCGGCTCAGCTCGCTTAGAACCTCGACCGAGGTGGTACCAAAACCAAAGCACCAGGTACTAGATACTATCCACAACTTGTTTCTTTTGAGTGAGTCGAATAGCGTCGTGCCGTGGAAATGCCGACTCTGAATCCATTTGGAAGGCCGACACCGTTGAGCCTTCACCTTGTCTACTGCAGCTGCATCGTGACAGCAGCACCTTTAGTCCTCCGTCAGCGTCTAAACGGGATCCACTGAACAACAATGCTGCTGTTGTTACAGTTATTTTTACAGACCAATGCACACAGTGCAGACATGTGTCAGTCAGAAGAAGGCGATGCTTTGTTCCAAGTGTAGAGTGTGTGAGCCACTACGGTGTAGGAATCTGTATTTATTATTATCATATGATAATAATAAGCGCATGATCATTGTACTGTTCAGTACTTCTACCGTCAGGACTTCAGTTGGAGACACAGTGTTTTGGAGAGGGAGCCCTGACCCCTGCATTCTGTTAGCTCAATGGCCTCTCAGTAGGACAGAAGGAAACGCTGAGGTTTTTGACAGTTTTTTGGACGTCGACGGCTCTACTGATGCCGAGTAGACACCTCCAACTACGAAACAAAAGAACACAGATCCCAGGATAGTGTGGTTTAACAGGCAGGTCAGCAGCACAAGGCTGCGCTGCCTTGACCTTTTGTTCAGTTGGTGGTGTGGACACATCCATCATGGCAGTTGTCCTTATGACAACAGCAGAGTTCTGCTGCTTGACGGTTTTTGTAGAGAGAGCCGTGGCCCTCACAACATCACGGACCTTTGACCTTCCTTCACCTCTGCTCACTAACACAAGTTGACACACAGTCAAAAGTCAAAGTACTGTTTTTAGGTTTGCCTCAGGAGGTAGTAAATGCATCATACTCACCATGATCACATGTCACTCCCTGAGTCAGCACATCCTGGTTTCTCTAGCTTTACTACTTCTGTCTGCATGGTGCATTCAGTAGGTCAGTCAGTAGCCCCTTTCACACATGCTCTGCAGCCCTGAACTCATAGACATTACCTTGAGGAGCTGTATGTGAGAACGCAAATGTCCAAATCAGTCGAACCGGACATTAAACAGACTTTAACCTGCCAGCTCCCTACTACATCGTCCATGTCATGTCTTATTGAGCCCGTGTGAGAATAGAGCTGCTTCTTGTCCAGAGAATTCACAGCGAGCGAGTGGGCGTTTTGAGGACGTTTCTATCATGTGGTATCAAACAAGCAAATCGTGGAATGCGAGCCGCCTAGTGGGCCACTTTTGGGAAGCAGAACTGGCGCTGCAGGATGAACCGTATTACATCCAGAGGAATTCCAAGCACTTAGAACACTTACCCCCAGTGCAATTAATCTGACTATACACAGATCATTTATATATATATATATATATATATATATTTTTATATAGGGTATTTAATAATCAGTATTCCAGTTTCATTAAGTCAAAATTTGGAAACCAAGAATCCGAGGGTGAAGAAAAAGGGTCAGTTACACGAAGACGCAAATTAAAATGTCTAACTGGAGAGAAGACGAGATTTGGGAACTTCTGTCGGTCACGGCAGACACCGATATCTTCAGAAAAATTCAAGGAACGGTAAGAGACTCGGTTGTTTATGACAGTGTATTCAGCGTCATATCCTGCAATCTGGCACGCTCCTCCCAGGCGCCATCCCCTCGCCAAACCAGACGACGTATTTTCAGTAGCTGAGAACACGTCTGACACGGACAATCTCCTGTTGCTGCTACATGTGTGAAAGGGAATCGCTGGATAACGTCCGCACCTGATTCTCCGGACATTGTCCAGAGTTCATATAAGAAAACAGCTTGCGAGTGTTGCACTACAAAAATGTTACATTACTGCGTGACTCCAAGTGGTAGTTTTGTCCATGTGCATGCACCTGTTTTTAAATATAATCTGGACTAATCCGTTCCTCATGCAGCCAATGTTAGCAGGCTGCTGGCTAATTGTGGGTTTAGCTGCTGGCGCTGACTCACAGAGAACACTGTGTTTAATGAGGACCAGCTCTGTTGGAATAGAGAGAGGCACCCAATCAGTGACTTTGTGGTAAACACCAGCTCTCATGCCCTGTTGTTATGATGAGTATCAGCTGTGCAGTGCTGCAGCAGGCCGACACAACTCTCATCGCACAAATGCTATTGTAAGCTCCTAAATGTCCCATAGGAAAATGACCTCCCACTGGAAAATGCTCTTCTATTTAGCTATCGGGTGGAAGGTGGATACTGCTGCAATGAAGGTATTTGACAACTTCAGATGAACAAAGATTCATTCTCATTTACTTATAAACATCAAGTCTTTGCTGTAGATATTCCTGTGAATGTGAACGCAGAATGAGTCAACAATGAGAGCCGTGGAGCCCCTTGGAAGTTTTCCAGTGCCTGCTCCAGGCATCACAGCTTGAAACGGCTGATGTCAGGGCACTACAAAAAAAAAGAGAGACTTGGTAGTAAAAGTGCAAACAGCTTGTGAATGTGTGAATGTCAACATTTATAGTGTCTTCAAAGAGAGACCCAAGAATAGTTCATGAAGGCTCAGAGAGTGAAATATGTTTTTACTGTGGACACAGAACAACATTATGTAAAATACAACACATTCTTTGTGGATCTACAACATATTCAAGTGTATTCAAACAAACCAAAGAGAGCTGGTTTACTGGTTATGCCACTTTTATGATCGGCTCTGCCAGATCACCTCAGTTTCACCTCAGTGCGACCTGACTGATCGGATGGTGATTCGTGTGGATGAACACATATTACTTCCTATAAATTCTTCACAATAAAAGTCCCCCCTTATTTCTGCTGCTTACTCTTCTTCCCTGCAGAATTATTCAACTTGTTTTCACAGAAAAATAGCCGCTAATTTGGTGATAAACGCGTTTTCCAATAAATTCCTCACAATAAAAGTCCCCTATTATTTATATTTAAAAGTTTTGAAGCGGCAATGTCAGGAAATGTTGCGTTGTCATCAGCAGTAACTTAACAAGACTCATGTCTCAGCTGTGTTATTGTTGTATTTTACTGAAGATGATACTATACATATTTAATGTGTCTAGTTGTATCTAATGTGGGATATATTTTTGTTGTAATGTAATCAATCATTAATCAATGTATTAACTGGTTTCAGTAAGAAATTGCCTTATTTACAACTTACGTTTTTTTCATTGCTTATATTCTACAATATCTATATGCTAGATAAGACACTGTTGTTACGAGAGAAAAAAACCTGCAAATATGGTTAAAGGAAAGGAGCTAGTGAAACAACAATGTATAAAATGGAAGCTCCACAAAAACAAGGTGGTATGGTCTGTGGTTATTTACTCTAACTTTATTGTGCTGCTTCATGAACCAGCCCTCGCTTTGCTGTATTGTTGTTGATGAACAGTAAATGTATTTTTGCAATGTACTGACATTGATGCTAAGAAATATGAATGTCTTGGACGACGTAAAAACTGTCTGGCCTAGTTGAATTTTTTTTTCCACAACATTCTCCAGCCCCGGTTTTCCTCCTCTCTTCCCTTTGTTCCCGTCGGGAGAGAAACTCCTGTGACGATGGAGAGCTATGTTTGATAAACTGTGCGGATTGTGCACACGTGCTGTCCACGCCTCGCTGAGATCGGTACGTGTTCAGTGCGTCATTTTCACAACAAATGTTATAGATTCCATCAACTCAGTAATGGATTGAATCACCGTAGTCTCATTTCTATGCAACAGTGCAACAGCTATTCTTTATCTCAAACTGTCATTTTGAGATCCATAATTATGATGAAGGTCTATGAGATATAGATTTCATTAGTAGAAGACCTTGTAATCATCAGATAAAGACATTGTAATACAAATTAAAATAAAAAAATGTGTATCTTAGAGAAAATGATCTTATAATATGAAATATTATAATCGAAATTATGAAATATTTATGTCTTCAATGTCCAGTGATTATGATATTCTATGTATATGTATATCACAAGATGCCATTAAGTCATGATCATGAGGAAATTTGAATCTCATATATGCATGACCAGAACAAATGAAAGCCGCATCTAGAAAGCTGTGCGTGACTTTGCAATGTGTGAAGTTGTATCATAGAAGCAGTTACCACAGCCTCCTGTGCAGCACTGTTTCAGTACAGCAGTATTTTACACCTGCAGCCCACTTTAATGTCACATTGTTTATGCATTAACACGTCGACGACCTGATCATATGGCCAACAGATGTTGGAGTGGGACACGGTTTGCTTTTATAGGACATCTGAATATTTGGTATTAAAGCTGTTGTGCGTTTATGAGAAGGTGCCGGGAGCTTTCAGCCTTCATTGTTCTGGGTAGACTCAGAGGAAATGAAAGCAGCTGTTGCGTGGGACCGACTCTACTGCTGAGCATCACAATGACAGATGTCTACACTCAATATTTTCTATCAGTGTGTTCAAATTGATGAACAAACATATCTACTTATGACGTTAAGCACATTGAATAAAACTGGAGATTAGGGGGCCCTCCTTTTACACAGGAGGTCAGTTTACTCATCCTGAGTACTTCTGAGCCTGTGAATACAGAGTTTCTTCTGTTGTTCTGGAGGACCTTTGTCAAGTGTGTGGAAATAATATGTCATCAGGTTATCTATTTAACAAAAAGTGTGTTAAAATCATAGAATTTATATAAGAAGTGCACGTAGCCATCGAGACGTCACCCATTGGTTTGTAGACTGCCGTTATGAAGCCTTAAGTTTGGCCATTTCGCCATGGTCTTTGACACTAAATGGACCATAATTTACCAAATCAGAATCAGCTTTATTGGCCATGTATACTTGCATACATGGAATTTGACAGGATATACAATAAACAAGAGAAATATAAAAACAAGGACATTAAAGACAACAAAGTAGAACGGAGAAACTAAGCATAAACATTTAAGTACTATGTACTATATAAATATATATCAAAGAATATATATGAGCATAAACAACATAAACAACAACAACAATAACAATGGATTCGGGATATTAGTGCTGTATTGAAGAAGACTAGAAACTAGAGATTGAGACCATAAACTCATGTTTACTGAGGTAATAAATCAAGAGAGAAGTAGTCATTTTCTCATAGACTTCTATACAATCTGACTTATTTTTGCAACCGGAGGAGTCGCCCCCTGCTGGTCAGTAGAGAAAATGCAAGTTTTAAGACACTTTTGCATTGGCTTCACTCGGCGGTTTCCACCGGGTTATCTAGTTCACAGGGACTAGATACACGTCCGTCATGAAGTAATCCTGCAGAAATAGATAGAAAGACCAATAAAGAATTTTTTTTCACATTAGTACAGACCAAAAGGTATTTCTACGACAATATTTGTGAATTGCTAAATTTTGCATGCAAGAATCAAGGGATGAATGAAAGAACACTGACACAAACACACACACACACACACTTACACTCACAATCACTCTCTCTGTCCAAAACCTGAGGAGATAAACATGCTGGACTGCACTCTCTCATACTCACAGCTTTCATGGTTTTAAATAGAAGGCCAGACCAGAGGAAGGTACAGCTGGCCCATTGGGGGGAAGCACTCTGGGTGACCCAGGCCTGGAAGCCAGCCTCATTCAGAAGATCCAAGACGGCTGTCTGCCTCATCTATCATCCCTTCACAGTGGACGCCTGAGATATTACAGGGCTTTCACTCTGATTCCTCACCCTGTTTCACTGGAAGCTTGAGCCCATTCTATGGATGACATCATTAATTCTATAATCTCTCCAAATAATAGCCATCTTCAAGAAAGTCTGTTTTTTTTTCCAGTACATGCTAAGTATATACATCAGCTATGCATTGTGCTAACGTTCAGCTGCTATGGGACCAGTGGCAGGAAGTGATGCATTAGGGATTAGGATGAAATTGAAGGGGATAATATAATGTCATCCCCTTCAATGTTCTTGTTTTATGGGCTGCAGTGGTTGCAGTGTTGCACAGTACTCATATAATTGGAAAGAAAGAGCTACTGAGTGCCAATTACAAAATGAACAAACACAGCAAGCTAATCCTACAGGGAACTTGTTCCATACACTACAGGTTGCTACTTCTAACCTAATCTAATTTGATCACATAGCCAAATAGAGCGGATGATAGCTCAACATTGCTAAATGCTTAGCAATTTTGAAATACATATATATATATATATATATACACATAACGTAACTATATCGTAACTATTGTATGGATTGTTAAGACATTTGTACATCCATTCATGGTCCCCAGAGGGATGAATCCTACTTTGGTTGGGGATCCCGTGACTTATCTTCCAGTGCCACCAGGTTGTGAAATATCTCGACAATAAATGGATGGCTTGACAACAAGTTTTCCACAGAGATTCATGTTCACCTCTGGAAGAAATAAAACAACTTTGGTGATCCTCTGACATGTCATCCAAATGCCCATCAGCATCAGCTGTACTTTGTCCTAAGAACCAATTGAAAATGTTAGCATTGTAAGTAACACACTTAGAAAGGATGAAGATGGAGAACATTATACCTGCTAACCAAAAGCATGTTAGCATTGACATTGTGAGCTTATTAGTCTTACCTTAACATTTAGCTCAAACCACCTCTGTGCCTAAGTACAGCCACATTGAGCTGCTTGGATGAATGTAGACTTTAGAACTTTGTATACCATGTCCGTATTTTTCGTCCGAGTTTGCCGACATAATGTTTTAGGAACATAATCTGTTTTTTTCCATAGACAGTATATAAAAAGTGGACATAGTCATCATGACGTCCCCCATTGGTTTGTGGACTGCTGTTTTGAAGCCTTGAATTTGACGTTTTCACCGTCGCCATCTTGCAATCAATAAAGAGAAGTTACCATATTTGGAATGCGCAGGAGTGACGTAGTGACGCCGGATACGGCTCTGGTAGCGACAGCGACCTGTCAATCACAGTAAGCCCGCCCTAAAGCATCCCCTGCTTTATGGTCTATTTGACTCTAAATGGACGGTAATTTACAAATGGACATCATGCTGTGTTGAAGAAGACTTAAAACTAGAGATTGAGACCATGTTTACTGAGGTTATAAATCAAGTGAAAAGTGGAGTAGAGAAAATGCAAGTTTTAAGTCACTTCCGCATTGGCTTCACTCGGCAGAACCGGAGGTTGTCGCCTGTTTTTTTCATATTCTGAGTAATTTGACCACTCAGAGCCCATGTAAAAGCAAACGTCATCATCCCAAATGGCATCTGATAAGCAGATTTACATTGTTCATTTGTCTTCCAGCACAAAGCACTTTACAACAAACAAAAAAAAGAATATAAAGATTCAGAATTTAAAAATAGATTGTGGCAGCTGATTGTAGAACATTTTAGACAAATGAATGTACACAAAATTAAACAGTAGCGAATGTGCTGTATGCAGCTAAACAATAGCTTCTTGCAAATGTCATTCATGTATCAGCCCTCCCTTTCCAGCATGGCTGTTATCTGTTTACATGGGAAACAATGGAGCCGGTGGTGAGAGCCAGCTGATGTCTGAAAGTACCTTAAGTGTTGACATAGGAACCAGAAATGGGATGAAAATGACTTGAGTCTAATTTGCAACTTGTCTTTTAAATTCAGACATAAGTCAGACTTGTTGGTAAATGACTTGAACAAGATCAATATTTCAAAGACTGGTAAGACTGTGATCATCTCTGCCACAACAAATACTCCTTGAACCTGTGATCGGATTCAGGAGCATCTCCTCCATGCAAGCCTTAATTCAGGTTGTGACTACGCATAAGGAGACAGACATGTAGCACTGCCCACAATCTAATTGCAGTCACAGTCAATAACAAGATTGTCAAGATACACAAATATTTACAAAAAATGTCGTCTGCCAAAGTCAAGAGGTTGAGGTTATGCATTTTTTCACTTTCTGCAAGGCTAAAAAGAATATTTCGTGAATTTCATAATAAGTCTAGACTACAGCTTTATTGGAGACATAGAAGAAGGACTTGTAGTAGCCAATGCGTTGGCGTTGTATTTGTCCGCCAGATGCTCTGTCATGAATTGACACTTTTATCCAGTTTTAATCTAATCTCTGATTTTAATCTCTGTTTTCATAATAGAGTGATCTAACTTGAATGAATTCAAAGAGTTTACTTAGCAGATGTTCAATAGAATGTTTAGATTAGGTTTTGGATAAATGAGATATGAGAGGTACACAAGCATTCAAATTTTTCTCGTGATTACATGAAAGCTGAGAAAACATACACTGTAAGATGCAGTTCAAACTTCAGCAAAGGAAATGTCCCCTTGAGTTAAGGATATTCTCTCGAACCTGTTCATGGTCAAATGCTGATATTTGCATTTTTTTTTACAATATAATCTTTGCAAATACATAGATTTGTAAACACACATGTAATTAAAATAAAAAGACAATCAAAGCTGTGTTATTAACAAGTGTACTGGGTTCAACAGTCTGTGAGTACTATCTCTCCAAAGCCACCTGAAAGGTCAACTTAAGGACTGTAAAACTGAGACGCAATTTGCTTCAGAAGTAAAGTGTACAATTTGTCTCAATACAATACCAAATTATTGTTTGTGAAAGCTGGAGCCATATCACGCCTCAAAGACCTGTGTCCCATGTGCACAGTCCATATAGAAAGGCCACAACCTTGGATGGGTTCGAATCCAGAGTGAACATGAAGCATTGTGTTATTTGGGCAAAACAGACCTATAGTTTGTTATTCCAGTCTGTTTATTCACCCCAAGCAGCCAATGTACCAATTGTACAGAGGGTAGCTGTAAACTAGGTGGCAAGGCACACACCGACTACTTGTGTGTGTGTGTGTGTGTCGGTAACTTAGCCTCTGACTGATTTCTCAACCAAAGACAGTGAACTTGTATGCCTCTATTGCTGGTATTAAATAAGGCCGGCTGGCACGCACCTGTACGGGATGTATGTTAACCCCTCTTTTGTAGGCTACTCACCCTTTTAATGGTCTTCATGGTTGTTGTCTATCTAATTTGCAAGATCAATATCAATACTGTTGTGTGATGGTATGAACAGAATAACATTGACTTCGAAGAAAATCTACTGATCCCATGAGCAAAAGCCTGTTTCTATCGGCATCTGAAATTCACAGAAATCAAAACAGCTGCGGAAATAAACCACTGTACTGCCAAATCTGAACATTTCGTATTTGTTGTGGATAGGCTCATACAGATAGATGGGCTCAAATTTAGTAATTTCTGTGGGATTTATTCGCACAAATTATTTGCGTTTGTTCTGTAAGGTTTTGCAGCTGTTTAACCTGCTCAAAAAAGAAACCGTTTAATTTAGCTGTTGCACCCCGAACTGCACTGCCAAAATAATAAAATATATATACAGTATATATATATCCGTATATGTGTACAAGACCTGGCCACTCTGTCATGGTTGGTACCCCACCATTTTTTTTTACATGTAAAAACGCCACTAGTTACACCGTTAAAGGGAAAACTTAAGGCCATGTAATATCAAGGTTCATAGAGAAAATCAGGAAACACTTGTCCTGAAACTGGACATTCAACACAAACATCCTCCTCGAAAGGGGGCTCACAGTGTGTGCTACAGCACTGTGATAGATGGTTTCCAGGCCCTGGCTAATATTATGTTTGAGCTGAGCCCAGACCTGGAAGGGGACTCTGGGCCCACCCATACTGTGGGAGCAATATGCCCACTGTTCCTAATGAAGCGTCCTGGAGAACGTAAACACTGAGAGAACAAGGTACCGAGTTGTACCTTTTGTCACTGGGTTGGAACTGTTTTGACAAAAACAGTTTATTTGAATTTTGAATTCCAACAAATACCTCTATCCACTGAATTTAACTAATACGGTAAAGAAAAATGTTCAAGCTGCACCATCAAGGACGTGTCCACCTGTACATTTAAAAAACCTTTTCAATCAACTTCAAATCCTTCTTCTGAAGCACAAAAGTCATACTTTTCTATCCAAGATACCAAAGACACGTTGACATTTGTGCTTTAAAGGTAACATCATGGTTTTTCAACATAAATGTGTCATCTGTGTGTCAAGAAACCCCCAAAGTGTAATAAAAGATCACCCTCCCTCTTTTTTTTATCCTGCTCCATTACTCAGAAAACATATAACGACAGTCAGATTTGCAGCTCCAACTTGCTAACGTTTCATTACTGAGTACTTTTTGAACAAATAAACAAGTTATTTTATAAGATCAGTAATTCCACTTTCAGTTCTATTGACATGGGACAGTATGAAGTCTATTCCATTAAGGTATTGCTTCAATAAGGTTAGTGCCACTGGTCAGATGTGAACTTTCATATGTTTATCGGGTGTCTTTTTACCAGAAATAATTACTTTATTACTGTTTCACATCTTCTTTTGTTGCATTTGGCAGTGGCGGCTGGTCAATAGAGGGTGTTAGGGCGCCGCCCCCCCTTGAGCTACAAATAATACAAAATAAACTATACAAATTGTCAATATTTGTATAGTTTGGCTGGGGCGCTGGAGAAACTGCCCCAAAGAGGCGGGTCTATGAAGCAGTTTAGCCAATGATGCTTTAATGCTGATTAAAGATTTAAATGAGTGACATACAATTTAGCCAATCCGTGTCCTCAAATAGATTCAGCTTGGGGCAGAATCCCAAATTGCGCGCCAGCGCGAGCACTACTCCTCCAAGACCCGTTTAAGAGGACCCGTTTAAGCCGTCCGCCGGAGCCTCTGTGTCGGGAGCAAGTCTGGCAGTCCGGCCGTCTGCCGGAGCACCCGTGTCTGGCTCCCTCTGCGGCCCCGTGGCCTGTCAGAGCCAGACATCTCTCCCCCGGACCCTCTCCGCCCACCCGTTTTTGTTTTGCTGGATTTTGGACGTCTGGGCCCTATTCCTCGTACGTGGTTCAACTAAGTCGATCAAATGTCCTATTAGCAGCTTAAATTAACTCGATGATTGACGTCAGGCTATCTCGGTTCCTCAAAGGCTGATCCGCTCAAACAGTCTCGTTAATTCGAACCAGACGTCAGTCAACAGGATCGTTGCGCGTGCCCGTCCTACTTCAAAAGGGGGAAGCGTCGATCACCGAACCCATGATTTTCTAACAGTACAACGGCAAATAAACTCAAAGAAAGAGCCTCTTTTTCCTCCGCTGACGAGCAGGAGATGATCGTGAACGCATATGAGGAATTCAAGACCATAATCATGACGAAATCTAACGCTGCGAGGGCGACGAGAAGCATGGCAACATATCGCAGACGTCGTTAAATGCGCAAGTGTTGGGAAAATGTATAGGTTAATTTTAAGAGCCTCATCACCTCAATCAATCAGATGATATTTCTTTAAATGTGCTGCTGGTAGTAGGCTTCATGGAACGCATCATCAAATGAGATCTATAGCGAAAATAATTATATCAACTCTTTCAGAATAAGTAGATAAAAACAAGCCCAAAGAGAATCTAACTGATACCAATTAATAGATACTTATGAGGATATATGTAGGTGTATGCACTTATGTATCATGTACTATATATATATATGTGTATATACATGTATGTGTAGATTATTATATAGAATAGGAGTTTGAATATGTGTGTGTGAATCTGTGTATGGGCGGATCAGTGTGTGTGTATTATTCATAATAAGCAGTGAAAATAAATTGTGTGTAATTCTCTCTCTTCTTATCATGAGTCCACCTTCATCATGTGCTACAATAATGATATCTATGGTGTACTAATAATACTGTCACATCATTATGAGTGCTTTCAACCATCATGTAGTTCAACCAGCCATCAAGAGGACACGGGAGCAAGTAAACACTAAGCACACACACATTATTCAGAATGGTGAGTCAATACAACATGTGCCATGGTGATGTAATGAACACATCCAGAAGTTTATTAAGCGCCAAATAAACTTTATGAACAACACGGCATGTAGCGGCTTTCCCGATGTTCTCCGCATCACCGACACTGTACAAACATGAACCATCGCTACACAGCGCGAGGCTGCATCAGTCTGTGAGACAGTAGATGGCGTGTGGTGTTCAATGTACGGCTCCAGAAGGTCTTTAAATAAATGATTCCTTGTCGGCAGAATCGATAGCGCTCGTACAGGAAGTCGTCATGATGTGATAACGGATCTTGGCGATCTCGAAGAACTCTCTCCCTATAAAACGCTGATCTAACTAATATCGCTTCCTCATCGATGGATCTCTGAGGAAGGGAGCTGACATGTTTTTCCGGGGGAGTGGCAGCTGATCCAGCGGATCTAGCTCAAGCAGGTTCAGGCTTATGGATGTGTTGCTATGGTGATTTTTCCAAACTTGCTTCGAGGAACCGAAAAGCCTCACTTATGTAATCTCATCCTGAAAATTATCCGGCTAACTCAGTTAGCCACGTACGAGGAATAGGGCCCTGGTATCCGTCCCTTGAGGGGGGGGGGGGGGGGTCCTGTCACGGTTTAGGCTTTGCCCCCTTTGTGTCTCTGTAGCTCCGCCCCTGGTCTCCTCCCAGCTCCTTCCTGTGTTTCCTGATTTGTCCTCATTCACTACACCTGTGCCCAATCACCTGCCCCTGGGTTTTCCCTCTGTCAACCCCTCTTATTTAAACTCCCCTGCTGTTTTGTCGGATCGTTTAGTTGCTTCCCTGTGTGTGCTCCATGTTCCAAGTTTGTTCCCGCCACGTCCCAGGGTTTGGACTTTGCCTTTTGGACTTTGCCTTTCATTTCAGTTTGTATTTTTCGCGCTCCCTGTTGGAGTTGTTTTTGGTTCCTGTTTTTGTCCACTTTTTGGTGCAAGTAAATGAACCTTGCCTTCCACCTCGTCTCCAGTGTCTGCGCTTGAGTCTTTGCTCTTCCCCTGCACCACATCCCATGACAGGGAGTCAGCAGGGCCATGGTGGGAGGAAGGACCAGGGTCCAGATAAAACTACGCTCCATGGAAACCTGTGAGGCGAGAAAGCACAAAGACTCTGGGGAAGAAGCAAAGTTAGCAATGATCTTTAATGGGACATCAATTCATACAGACAGAGATGAAGAAGAGGAGAGAGGAGCTCAGTGTATCCTGAGTCCCCCGGTAGTCTAAGCCTATACCAGCTTGTCTAAGGGCTGGTCCAAGGCAAACCTGAGCCAGCACTAAATATAAGCACTATCAAAAAGGAAAGTCTTAAGCCTACTCTTCAATGTGGTGAGTGTGTCTGCCCCCGGACTGAAACGGGAAGCTGGTCCACAAAAGAGGAGCTTGATAACTGAAGGCTCTGGCTCCCATCCTACTTTTTAAGACTCTAGGAACCACAAGTAACCCTGAATTAATGGAGCGCAGCTCTCTAGTGGGGTACGATGGTACTATAAGCTCCTTAAGATATGATGGTGCCTGACCAGTTCAGGCTTTGTAGGTGAGGAGAAGGATTTTAAATTATATTCTAGATTTTACAGAGAGCCAGTGCAGAAAAGCTAATACAGGAGTAATATGATCTCTTTTCTTAGTTCTTGTTAGTACATGAGCTGCAGCATTCTGAATCAGCTGGAGAGATTTAAGAGACTTATCAGAGCAGCCTGAAAATAAGGAATTGCAGTAATCTAGTCTAGAGGTAACAAATGCATGAACTCATTTCTCTGCATCGCTTTGAGACAGGCTGTGCCTGATTCTTTAAATAGTACGTGGGTGAAAAAAGGCAGTCCTAGAAGTTTGTTTTTTCTGAGAGTTAAAAGACAAATCCTGATCAAAGGTAACTCCGAGAGTCTTTACGGTGATGTTGGATGCCAGCGCGATGCCATCTAGAGAAACTATATCATTAGATAACTGATGACAGAGGTGTTCTGGGCCGAGTAGAATAACTTATGACATCCTCTGTCCCGGGACCCTCACATCAGAACAGGAAAAACTCCACCAACAAAAAACCTTTAACAGGGAGAGAAGAGGGAGAGACCTGAGAGAGAGCAACAGAGGAGGATCCTCTATCAGGATGGACAGCAGTGTGATAGATGTCATGTGTACAGAATGAACAGCATAACAGAGTTATAACACATTCAATGCATATGACAAAAATTATTCATATGAGGGTAAGTATAATAATGATGAAAACATTATGATTACTAGTAATAACAGCAGAAGTGGATATAGTAGAATAACATCCATATGACAATAAAAAATACTGCAAATTAGTTCTGAATGCAGGAGAATGTTCTTCTTTTCTTACGTTATACCTGGTGGCACAGATGAAAAGCATGAAGAATAACTATATACATATATCTTTTATCTGATGGTCTTGTTTTCTCACAACAGTCATAGAGAGACATCAGCATTAAATTGAGATTGATTCATCTTCAGTTCAAAGTTCCTCACACTTTAAGGCATATAAACATTTTCCAGTACAAACCCCCCAAAAAATATGAAGAATAAAAAAGAAAGCATATGTCTCCTTTGATGTACAATTTTGCCTCCGAACAAACATCGCAGTGTAGTAAAGAATAAAGGTTATCAAGTCAATTTTTTTTTGTAATGGGAAAATTCCAACGTCTCGTCTGTTTGTCTTTACATTACATGTGGAGGAGCTTGAAGTCATGATTTACTGTACATCCCAGTATCTGTTTTGGGTATCAGATTCAGGGCTCAGAGGCCCAGCTTTCTCATGGAGCACTTTTATAGCAAAGGGACAATGTTAAACTGTTCTCTGCAGACATGTCTTCATAAGTTTTTCTTTTGGCACATGTTTGGTTATATATCCGTTCATAATTATGGTTATTCATTATTTCACTTCTTTATCCCTTCATAATTATGATTATTAATTATTTAACTTCTTTATAATCACATTAGTTCTTCAAATATCCAATATAAAAGATATAAACACAGATTTTTCATTGAGCTTTTTTAGAGTTCAAGTTAGAATGACAAATAAACTTCAAATTAATTGTCAATATTAACTTACCTCTTATTATAGGAAATTTTGACCAGCTGGTGAAACATTTGACTTTATCCTCTGGGGACCATGATAGTCAACAAAACATTTCAAGGAAATCTGGCTTGTAATTGGAGACACATCCTGCTGTTGAGTAAAGCTAAATACATGTGCCTCATCCTTTTAAAATGAAACAAACTGCGGTGCGGTGCTATTCTAACGTTTATGATTCACCTAGCTTCAGATAAAGAAGTAACACCGTATTACAATGAACTAATATCTCTTTAAACTACCTTCCCTTAGACAGTATGTTAAACTGAAAAGAATTCATATGATCATCCCATCGAAAGCATACGCGTAAAGCATATGCGTAACATACTTGCATCGCCTCTATTCCCCGTCCTCTGCAGGCAAACACACACCGTCCTTGCTCCTGTCTCGGACTGTCTGTGAAGTGATTAAAGGACATCTGCCATCCCACTCAAGAAACACAGCTCCCCTTTTACCCACACGCCTTGTCAGTCCCCAACCACTGCTGGCCAAGTTCAACTAGTGAACTTTCATCATCCAGTCTTAAAAAAATACCTAAATGGTTTAAATCCATTTGTCAAAAAACCACATAATTGCCTCCCAGCGAATATCACTTTTTGAATAAATCTTTAAAGGGTTTGGGTATTGAGGTCTTTTTTTTGGTCCTGATGTTCTCATAGGGAGCATAGTTGAATCGGCCATATTTCCTTTTGGGTTTGTATGTTTTTTACGTAGAGAGATAGTTAATAACATCAGCTTTTTTTCATTACTAAGTTTAATAAAACAGATGGGAGGCTGTTGTAAAAATGTTATAACAAGTACAGAAGAACTTGGATATCATTGCGACAGTCAATTCACTGATGGACCTGTTCAAACATGAAACTAGTGGTTTGATTGGAAGCTCATACAGCAATAGGAACTATGGAGTGAGAGCACACTGTAGAGCTGTGTGGACATAGCACTATGCACTTTGGTTGATATTATAATCACACTCTGCCATCATATACCTCAAATGATGTGCTATGATACAATGCTTCCCTGTATTTGTGGTCCTCTCTGCATTGGATATCCCCATCACTGTCATGGTGCGAGACATTACTGAGGGGACAGTTAATTGGCACTGCTAACCTGTTGCTAATTAGCCCTCATTCTTTTAAGCAGTAGCAGGCTGGAGCTCTGGTGGGGCACACGCCTGATCCCGATCATTTTACATAGATGTGAACCGGGGATGGGCCAGTGTTCAGATCTCCATTCGGATGTAACATTTCAGAGATGAGCGAGACCGCCATTTTGAGAAACGCTCTTGAGGAAGTAACTCACGGACGGAGAGCTTAGAGAAGTAGTATCAGCGGATTGTGCATAAACTGATCTGTGACTGGACTAAGGATGGGAGGGAATAGTGATGGAGAGGGTGGGAACGAGGACATGGATTACAATAACTGGACTGAAGTAGGGAAAAATAAACGGGCCAGGAATCATAGTAGTGTATCTGGTAGTAGTTTGGAAGGGAGAGAGAAAGGCAGGGTGATGAAGAGGAAGATGTTGAGAATGAGGGGCTCAGAGTAATTTTGAGATTCAGGGAAGGAAATGATATTAGGAGAGGCGTTCTATATGGTATCCCAGTGGAGGAAAAGGTGGAGGATTTGAGATCAAGTACAAGAGGTGGAAAAATGATAGGGATTGCAAGCAAGAAGAGGGGGAGAAAGGGTTGATAGTTTGTCAGTGTTGCTAGATTTCCAAGAGAGGGTGTTGCCTGATAGTCACTGTGGGATATATAAGGTACAATGTAAGAGCTTATGTCCCACCACCTTTGAGGTGTTTCAAATGCCCAAAATATGGACATATTGCGGCAGCGTGCAAAGGGAAACAAAAGTGTGGAAAATGTGGAGGGGAACAGGAGTATGGGAAATGTGAGGACAGGACAGAGCTCAAATGTGCAAATTGCGGAGGTGCACATAACGTGGCCTATGGTGGGTGTGAAGTGAGAAAGAAGGCAGTGGAAGTGCAGCAGCTAAAAGTGAAAATGAATATATCATATGCAGAAGCAGCAAAGATGGTTCAGAGGGAGAGTAGAGTGGAGAGGAGAGGGAGGAGCGGATATATCAAGGAAGGAACAACTTGTATAACAGTCAAATGAACATGTGTCAAAGGGGAGATGGGAATATATTGACAGTAAATAAGGAGAGATTTGTGTATTTCATGGCGGAAGAAGTTAACTGCACATTCCGAGCAAAAGGGAGATCTGAGAAGATTGAAATAATAGTAAAGAGTGCCGCAAGATATTTAAATATTCATGGATAACTTAAAAAACAGGAGCAGTTAAACAAAAACTTGTTCACAGGATCAGTCATAATGTTAATTCTGCAGTGGAATGCAAGGAGTCTGTTGGCAAATGGCCAATAATTTAAAGGTGTTGTTAATGGGTTAGAATATAAACCAGATATAATATGTGTTGAAGAGACATGGCTTAAACCAAACTTAGATTTTGTGATTCAGGGATATGTGTGCATAAGAAGGGATAGATGAGGGGTAATGGGGGAGGATGTGCTACCTTTGTTAGGCAAGGAACTTCTTATCAAGAAATAGAAAAAGGAAAAGACCTAGAATATGTTAGTGTAAATATAAGTAAGTCAGAAGCTAAAGTGGTGATTAAGGGACAAATCCAAAAGATATGGCAGAATGAATGGAATAAAGGGAGCAAAGGAAGATATCTGTTAAAAATAAACCATTGGTCGGGAGTGCAGGATCTAGTGGACGAAATAGAAAAGAGGAGAGGGTTATGACAAGGCTAAGGAATGGCCATACTGGTCTTAACAGTTCCCTCTATGTTATTAGAAAACATAATGATGGAAAGTGTGAATTTTGTGAAGAAGAAGAAACTGTGGACCATGTTTTATTGTCCTGTCAGAGGTACGAGTCAGCCAGAGAAGTTTTGAGAAATGGTCTAAGAGATTAGAAAGGAAAATATAATGAATGTACTAAAGAAAAGCTTTAGTGACAAATGTTTGAAACTTCTTCTGGAATATTTAGAGTCAACAAGACTAATGAATTTGTATTTTTGGATGTTTGTTTGTTTGGTTTTCGTAATAGAGAATTACTTTCCTTAAAACCCTTAGATGCACAAGTGGGTCAAAAATGACCCGGTGAGGTTGTTTTCTTGAAATATCTTCGGAATGAAAAATTGTTATCATTTCATATTCCAGGTATTCCTCAAAAAACATGTTTTTGATATAATTCCATTTACATTTTTAACTTACCTTTTATACATTTTAAGAAATTGTAGTTTTTGTATTACTACCCCAAGCTTCCATAAGTGGGTCAAAAACCCGCATGCATTTTCTATGGAATCCAATGGGAACCTTTGATTCTTATCAACTGTGGCTGTCAGGAATAAATTAACTGTGGACCACACAGACTATATCAGAAGTGTCACCCCGAAGGAAGATTATTTTACACCGCAAGAGCTGATACGTGTAAGTATTATCTTCATATAATATTGTGTGTGTGTCTTTCATGACTGTTGTTATTATTATTTATCAACAAATTAGCCTACTTTATAACTAGCTAACACTAGCTAGCTAAGTTAGCTAACATTACTGTGTGTGTGTGTGTGTGTGTGTGTGTGTGTGTGTGTGTGTGTGTGTGTGTGTGTGTGTGTGTGTGTGTGTGTGTGTGTGTGTGTGTGTGTGTGTGTGTGCGCGTGTTAACACAGACATATAGTAGAACACAGTGAGCTCTTATAGTTTGAAGTTCAGACAATCTGCTGCCCTTCATGAGTTGTTTGTAGAGGCGGATATTCTTCAGATTGGGGATATTTTTTATCCGTTTTATGGTGTTTACTTGGATATATATTATATTAAAGCGTCAGCATCCAGTGTGATCAACTCTCCCTGGCCTGATGAGCTTCATCTGTTCCCCTCCCCCTCCTCCTCCCTGGATTATTTAGTCTATGTGCTCCCCTTTCTCTGTGCCAGTTTGTCTTAGTACCTCCGTGTCTAACGTTCCAGACGTTTCTCTCTGTGATTTTTGTTGCCTGGTTTTTGACTCTGGTTTTCTCTCACTGCGTTTTTGCCTCATCCTGTTTAAGATGAGTTTACCTGCACTGACTGCCTACCTGTGTACCAAACCTCTGTCAGTAAAGACTGTTAGTAGAAGATTAAATACCCCAAAAAGCCTTTTTTTATTTTTTATTTCTTTCTCTTTAATGTGTCTATTTTTTATATTTAAACAGTTGTATAAAATATTTTACTGCTAAATGAATTTTCTTGATTGATGTTTGGATTCTCCCCAAAACTGCAAATAGAGAAAATGTAGGCTTCTCCAAAAGGGACAGCGTCTGCCTTATGTATCTCTGGAAATAATGATCAGAATGTCACCAAATGTGAACTGGATGTTCACAGACAGTTATTGCATCCAATAAACCAAATGTTTCGTCGATACCTTTGTTTAACTGTATGCACTGCAGAGATGAACAAACATTCATTATAAGCAGAAGATGAACGCAAAAGGCTTAAGCAGTTCCAAATAATACCTGCTTATATTATGACCACCATGAGGTTAATATTTCAGCTCTTTATTGAAATATCTATGTACTGCTCTCCTTGTGTGTGTGTGTGTAACTTGGTACACAATTCAGCAGTAAGCCAAACTCCATTCAAATGAATACGGGAGTCAGGATGTAGCTTCCAAGCTCCAGATGCTTTATTGTGCAGCACTGACGTACTCAGTCCTACTTCTTCAGAAGAAGAATAATCTCGGACACAGGTCTGAGGAACGTCTTGCTTGATCCCTGCTTGGTCACTTTGAGCTGTACCGTGCGGACTCTTCCATCATCACTGGGAAAGGTGCTCGTAACAAGTGCCATAGGCCAGTCATTACGGGGTGCCTTGCTGTCCTTCAGTAGAACAATGTCACCCTTTTCAACGTTTGGGCATGACTCTAGCCATTTGCGACAAACTTGCAATGTCTGCAGATATTCTCGCTTCCATTGAGTCCAAAACTGGTTGGCTAAGCTTTGGACTTGACGCCACTGCTGTTTGTAGACATCCTTCTCTGTGAACTTTCCAGGTGGAGGTGGTACACTTGACACTGATGGTCGGATCTCTTTATCCGAGTTGGGGTCAATGAGCTCAAAGGCAGCTTGCTGTTCACTGTGGGTTTTGTGTGGTTCATACAAGAATGCCGGTCCTGTAAACCAGTTGGTGTTGACAAGCTGAGAGGCTGCAACAGGCCTTGAAGCATGATCAGCAGGATTATGCTCTGTAAGTACGTACTTCCACTGCTCTGGCTGTGTAGATCGTCGGATTCTCTGAACTCGGTAGTGGACATACACATAGAACCGTTTTGCGTCATTATGTATGTATCCAAGTACCACCTTACTGTCGCAATAGAAGGTGACTGCATCAAGCTGTAAGTCGATTTCCTGAATGATAAGCTCCGCCATTTCCACAGCTAGTACTGCCACACAAAGCTCTAATCTAGGTATGGTGGGCTCACTTGGTGGTGCCAGTCTTGCCTTTCCTAGAATGAAACCAATGTTAACCTGACCATCTTCGTCCATCGTTTTGAGGTATGCTACCGCACCTATAGCTTTGGTCGAGGCGTCTGAGAAGATGCAGATCTCTTTTTGTTTGGCTTTTGAGGGGGAGGGGATTGTGTAAGCTCGAGGGATATGAAGCTGATGAAGTTCTTGCAGTGAATCCCTACATGCCTCCCACACAATGCATTTATCTTGTGGGAGTGGAGCATCCCAGTCACTTACTTCCATCGACAGATCTCTGAGTAGGAACTTTCCTTGAATGGTGACAGGAGCGACAAATCCAAGAGGATCGAAGAGGCTATTTATTACAGACAGAACTCCACGCCGTGTTAATGGTTTGTTGCTGAGAGATGTCTGGAAAGTGATTGTGTCAGTAGCAACTTCCCAACTTAAACCAAGGCTGCGCTGTGTGGGAATGGTTTCTCCTCCCAAGTCGAGGTATTTGATGTCCACTGCATGGTCTTCTGCTGGAAACGCTGTCAGGACATCCATGCTGTTGGATGTCATCTTATGCAACCTCAAGTTTGACTCAGCGAGCGAGGCTTTTGTCCTCTTCAGCAGGCTAATTGCTTCCTTTTCAGTTGGCAAAGAAATTAGCCCGTCATCAACATCGAACTCGCGTTCTACGAAGCGCCTGGTGTCTGGGCCATGTTGCTCTTTCATTTTCGGTTTTCGGTCTAGGGTGCGCCGTAGAGAACACAGGCGGCTGACAGCTTGCTCCTGATTGCCTGGCATAGGTGGCCTTGGAGACTTGAAGGGGAGAGGCACGACCCAGCTGTTTGAGTCATCCTGAAAAACCTCTCTGTCCATTGTCTTTAAGAAGTATTCATCCTCAAAGGAATGTGCATGTTTATCATCATCCATAGTTCTCCTGAAGACAGTGTGGCCAAGGGAGTCTTCCTCTGTTCTTTTATTCCAGAGACTTTGAGAGAGACCATGTGGTGAGCTGGAACTGAACTTTTCTTTGAGATGGATGCCACTTGTATGTGGTCTAAATAGTGAAGGTCTTCCATTTTCTAAGATATTTGTCTTAAAGCTGTGAACGGTGGGCTTATGAACGTTTCCTAAGCACACCTCACCAACCAGGACCCACCCTAGGTCTAGCTTCTGAGCAAAGGGTGTATTGCCGGGACCGTTGATCTTCTGTCTCACTTTATGGGCTCTAAGAACGTCTCTGCCCAGCAAAAGGAGGATGTGGGCTTTATGATCTAGAGCTGGGATCATGGCAGCAAGACTACATCACCCGCACCGGGTGATGTAGAGCAGCCTCAGGTGTTGGGATCTCTTCTCGATTGTCTGGGATGTCCTTGCATTCGATCAGTGTTGGCAGTGTAAGGCTGATTCCACCGTTCAGTGCTTCAATCTGATAGCTGGTTGCTTTTCTCCCTGAACTCTCTTTCATACCAGCACATGTCTTCAAAGTGTAGGGTAGTGCATCCCCTTGGATATCAAACAGATCAAAAAACTCAGATCTGGCTAAGGACCTGTTGCTCTGATCTTCGAGCACAGCATACATTTTGAAAGCATTCTCGGGGCGTCCGTCAGGATACACTTTGACGAGGCATATCTTAGAACAGGACTTTGCCGTAAAGTTGTTGCCACAAACCTCAGTACATAGAGAGTTCACAGCAGGTGTTGATGAAGTACGCTCTTCTTCCTCCTCTCTGCTGTGTTCTGTTTCGCTCTCCCCACCATCCTCTGATGGGGAGCGTAAGGTCCTGGTAGCCCACGGAGGTGGTCCACGATGTAAAGCTGTATGATGACGTTCACTGTTGCACTCGTCACACTTTAATGTGGTTTTGCAGTTCCGAGCGAGATGCGAAGATGATGAGCAGCACTTGAAGCAGATCTCCTGCTCCTTCAGGAAGGCTTTCCGTTCTTCGATGGTTTTCAGTCTGAAGCCACGGCATTTCCTCAGTGGGTGGGGGCACTTTCTATGACCTCTGGGGAGCTGTAACATTCTTCGAGCCTGTTCCAGGCCTTTTTGAGAGCTGCTTCTGGTTTGCTTATATGAACTGCCCTCAAACGCCGGTCATGTTTGGAGGACTCCTTGCCAAGCCATTTCAACAGCAAGTCCAACTCTTCACCAGCCGTAAGATCCAAGTCTCTTATTGTGTTGACGAAAGATGAAAGATGTGAGGGGGAAAGCACAACACGTAACAGCAACCATCAAGTCAAAATGTAATATTTTCGTTTTCCATCAGTCCGTTTATCAGGGCTTCCAGTTCTTTGGCCAAATCCAAGTCGTCCGACTCCGCTGGAGCAGCCGGGGACTCCATTGCTGAGGACGCTGTCGTAGTGGAGTCCAAGCAGAAGGACCCACACTCATCGAGCAGCTGAGTGAAGCTGCTGACGTCCACAGTGACCAAAGGGTCCGTATAAGGACGCTGCAACTGGATGGTCTCCATCTCACTTGCCTTTTGGGTGGGTGGCTCCGTCACATATGTGTGTGTGGGAGGAGCCTCTACGACGCCTGTGTTCCTTGAGGTCACACGCCGCTTCTTTGTCTGCTGGGTGACCACTCCAGATGTAGATGCTGCAGTACAAACAAACAAAACACTGATCAATCCTCTAAGACTTGGTAAAAGGTGGTAAAAGCTTCTTCTTCTATGTATTTTGACTCTCGATGATCTATCATAGTCCAATATGAGCCTGTCATGGAGTTTTCATCCCATTTCACCTGAAAACAAGCTTTGATCCTCAGAAATATGTTCTTACCTTCAGCCATGTTGGCGGCCCGGCTCCTGGACCTCTTTCTCTTTACGCCCTACACAAAAACAAACACGTTACACTTTCCATCTGACATGAGCTGATAAAAACAAGACTGTTTCAGTGACTTTGTTTCATAAACTCCAGAATTCTGGTGTTAACATGAGTTGTACATACGTAATTGTTGCTGTTTGACCATTCAGGGTGGCTCTCAGCATGTAGACGTCTCTCTATCTCTGCCTGTTTTTGGTATTTGGCCTGCTCATCGTTGGACAGAGACTTCCACTGTGGAAAGAGGACAACATTAATGAAAGTGGGCTTCCACAAACTCCCACAATGCATTTGTGACAGAACAGTTTGCATTTAGACATGTTCTACAGTTATGAGACAATAACTGAAAATCATCAAAAGTTGCTGTCCAGATGTAAAGATTTAGATTTAGAGGAAAGGGTTTTTTGATCAATAAAGAATAAGCACATCAGATAATCTTTTACCAAACTGTCATGAAGGTTGTGTAACATCGAGTGTCTCTCAGAGCAAACACAATTACCTTCTGTCCCAGGACGGTGTTGACCACTGCCATCCCTCTGCTGGTGCTCATTTCGGCCACAACGTTTGGCCTCTGCTCCTTCATGAACAGCATGAAGGCGTTTGCCGGCTTCTTGACATACGGCCCTTCGTGGTGTCGGCCTTCACGCTTTCTCTTTCTGTGGGAATACAGAACAAAACAGAAGCATTTTAGGAAGAAACACTAAAGTGAGCAGAATAATACAAGACATGGGTGAAATGCATCATTGTCTGTGCTGTGTTGTTCATTAAACAATGGGGGGGGGGGGGTAAAAGAAGTGAAATATATAGTTATATAGTATACAAAAGTACAATAAAACAGCTATAAGTGCTGCTTCCAAAATCAGAATTGACGTTGGCTGACCTCAGCTGACCTGTACACAGGCCTTGATTTCTCAGGCATACTTCACTCTATCAAGCCAATTTCTTTTTTACAGACCCCTAACCTGTTGTACTATGACTTGTGAGGGTTGATTTGGGTGTATCTGCATCATTTCAAATCGAGAAAATTAATAAAAGTGCATTTTCTTCAGGCGAACCTGAACATTTTCAATTTGAGCTGTGTGTTATATTCATCCAGCATTTACCAGTAACATATACACTGATATGTACACATATGAACAAATCTCACAAGTGTTAGTGTTATAATTCCATTGAAATTATTCAAATAGATCTTGTAGTTAGAGAGATAACCCCCTTTGAGTATGGGTATGACATTTTCGAGCAGAGGCCTCAAAATAGGGTTCAAGAGGTTTTAATAAAGACGGATTCTTATAATAGTCATGCTAGAATCTTGGTCGACAAATAAAATTTCAATCAAACAACAGCTGAAAAAATAACAAAAGGTGAATGTGGTTTGTTTAAGGGTTGGTGAGCACTGCCAAAGATCATGACCCTGTCATAAAAAAGTACACTTTGACCAAAGCGGCAGAGCTTACTTTGTCTTAACGGTGTTCGGTGGAGGAGCAGCCGAGTTGAAAGAAGAGAAACTGTCTGGAAGCTTGTACAGGACTTGTCCATTCCTACACAGATAAAGAGAGACAGAGATACTTTAGTTCATAGAACGATTGTGTTTGAAGATAAACAGAAGCTCAATATATTTGTGTGTGTGTGTCTTTTGCATTCATGTGTGTGTTACTTACAGGACTCCAGCAATAGGCAGGTTCTGGATCAGGTCTTGCACCACAGGAACATTGTTGTACTGGAGACACAAACACACACAGAGCAGCTGGTTAGAGAAGCTGCAATGATGTCACCTGTCTATCAGGCTACAGAACTACAAGAACATCTGGACAATGTTACTGGTTTACTGATCGAATTAAGCTGCAATTCAGATTAATTATAAATTGAACTTGAGCTCAGCCTGACAAGTGTAACTCTGATGCAGACAGTTCATACATTTATGAATATATTGTTTATTTATCCTAACAAATAAATGCATCTTACTGGCTGTGGAGGAGCAGCAAGGTAACCGGTGGCCGCTGCACTCGGGACGTGATAGAAGAGAGGCAGGTTCTGTGAAGAGAGAGGGAAGGTTAGCCAGCCATGAAACACCAACACTCATCTCAAATGTAAGGAAACACACAATAGTAAAATCCTTCAAATAGTATTCTGTTAAAACCATCATTCATGTCATTCCTCAAGAAAAAAAATAAAATTTTGGACGAATATTCTCTAATTCCAGGTCTTTAAAAAAAATATTTCATTATTGCGTCATGCATGAATAATATGCCCAAAATTAAATAACCATTCCATTCGGTCATGTCTTAAGTTAAGGTAGGGTTTGTAAGTTGTTGAAAATATTAAAATCTCATCTAATGTATCTTTCCGAGAACATTTTTTTCTACAATTTAATAGAAAATAAAGTCATATCTCTGAGCCTCTGAGATGAAGTGGGAGATTTCCCACAAATTAAAATTCTTACTTACTTTCAGTGAACCTCATCCTATTTTCACTGAGCGGCTTCACTACAATGAGCACTCTTGGATTAATACTTCTGAATTATGACTAATAGGCAGTTATTAACCTTATTGATGAGCAGAGTCTTACATGGCTGTTGAACAACTCATTACATTCAACATCACGTGAGATAACAAAGTGTACTTATCTTAAAATCATTTTCTGTCCTTCTGTTGTGCTAATGCATCCACCATTGATACCAGGGCTGCTACTAATGATCACTTCCATTATTGATTGATTGATTAACTGTTTGGGCTTTCAATTTCAATAAATAGTCTAAAAAATGTCCATCACAATTTCTTAAAGCCAGTTTTTAAAAGCCAGAGTTGATGTCTTCAAATTCCCTTTTTGGTCTAAGTCCCCAAAATATTCACATTTGAAAAGCTGCAACCTGTGAATTATGGTCATTGTTGTTTAAAAAAATTAAATTAATGAATCGACTTATAATGAATGGACTGATCCTTTCAGCTCGGACTGATGCTGCTCTTTTCTGATGCAGGTATTGATAAAACTCTGATGATATCTCTCCCTCACCTCTTCTCAGTATCTTACCTGTCCCTGGCTATAAGAAGCTGCCTGATTGTATAGGGGACCTGGTCCAACATTCAGTCTCTGAGGAGCCATTGATGTATTTAGCTGCTCAAATCTGTGTGGGGCTGCTCCCAGGGGGGTGCACCCATCCATCCCAGAGGGGACAATAGGACGAGATGGAGCTGGAGGTGGTTTTGGACCACATATATCATCCCAGAGGACGGATAGCAGGTCGTTGTACTCCTGATCCCGATCCAATGGTAAATCTGCTCTCTGATCCATGTTGTAAGACATTTTGTTTGCTGTCTTAGTTCTGACTTTCAGAATAATGACTTATCTAAACTGGGATGTGACAAACATTTATAGTTACTATTTACTACTAATAATAATGATAATACAATTAAAATAATAGCTGAATTAGAAATATTAGTTAAAGTAAACACACAGCTACACAATAACAATCTATTACTGACAGAATAATAAAGTCACGATGTGTCTGGAGGGAAAGTTCCCACTGTAAAATACATATTTCTTCCTGCTAATTATACTTCTACTGTACTACAGTTCAAAGGAAAATACTTTACATTTTACTCCACTACACATATTTGACAGCTAAAATTCCTACTTATTTTACAGATAAATAACTGTTTTCACCTGCTCAGCATGATACATTTAAACACAGTTTACATGTTGATGAATCAGTATTAATAATATATAATATGATATACAACTTTGAAATGAGCCAATCTGCATGATAAGCTCTTATTTTGAGTTATTGTGCTGATAATACTTCTGAATATTTCTTCAACAATTCTTTGAGGTGAACAATTTGACAATTAACAGACCAGAGGAAATATGTTTAAAAAATCCACGTCACGAGTGTTTCACTTTTACTCTGAGCTAATAAGCTAGCTGTTAGAGGACTTACCTTGTTGTTCACTGACTGTTGAGTTCGCTAACTAGCTTTGTGTTTAGTGCTTTTCTTCCAGGAGAAACAGTCGTTCACAGTCAAGTTAACAGATGAAGTGAGGAGAAGTGAGCAGACACGTTCTATGGAACCTCCCCGAACGTTCCGTCTCTGCATAAATTAGAACGTTTAATGATGACGTAATAGCAAACATTCATTTGGACATTCCGAGCCACGTAGTTGCTGAGATCTCACGTAATTAGCATGAGATATGTTTATTATGATCACCTGTTATGGAATCGTTAATAAATGTTTATAATATTGTGTAAATATGCCCAGCCTGCATGGCCTGACAATACACCATCAATTCATATTAATCAGAACCACAGCGCTGTGTGTACGTTGTCCAACTATAAAAAATATTTTCACAAAATATATAAAGCACAGCAATTTCCTTCCTGAAGCATATTGGGTCAAACACATTCAGTCATATAATATATATATATATATATAGGCCAATATATATTTAAAAATAAACAAAAACAAAAACTGCAAGGTTGCAAGGCCACTCGACACTCGATGCTCACTTCGCACAACCCATGCAAACATTCTGGGTTTGAGGCACTTTGGGGTCGAGGCCACAAATTAGCCAAGTGTAAATGAACGATGTGTCTGCACAAGCCACGTGCACCGCTCCTCTAAAAAGTTAGGACTTCAACCACACAGGAAACACACACTACCATCCACCTCAGTTATTTTCACAGGAAACTGTTGGGTCGATGCAATCAGGCTCCTGCTGTGTGAGGGAAGATGTGGCCCGGTGTAAATCTAATGTGGATCTGGATGAAAGGAGTAGTAAATGATGTCTCGGCCCATAGTGAGTTTTTAAAGGAATCTTTGGACGCTGTCGTTGTCCCCTTTCATCGTTGGTCCCTGAAGTCCACTTGAAAAGCAGGAATACAGACAGTTTGTCCTAACAGTACAGCCAGTACTGAATGCTGCATGGGTCATTTTTCCAGTTTGTTTTTGTTTTCAGTTTAGATTTGTGACTTGGGCAGCAAATTAGTCAGTACAATTAAGTGCATAGGAAGGAATCTGTTTGTGTGTGTGTGTATGTGTGTGTGTGTGTGAGTGTATTTATTTATATAGCTACATATTGATCTATTGAAAACATTACTCTTATGTTTCCTCATCCAAGGTGTCATGGCTGCTAGATACACAGCTGAAATGGTCCTACAGATGCTGGATGATGGAGAGGCAGTAACGGGGTTGGACTCCGAGTCTGAAATTTCTGATGATGAGGACCCAGACTATTGTCCAGGTGTCAGTGGCAGTCGTCCACCTGGAAATCCAACTGAACAGGATCAATCTGACTCAGAAGATTCCTCTTCTATGTCCGCTGAAGAAGAAAGTGTCCAAATTATGTCCAACAGAATGAGTCGGAAGGGCTCTTACTGGAGCGAGTTACCTCCCACCCAGGGCAGAACACAGAGCCACAATATCCTCAGAAGTCGGTCAGGGCCTGCACAAGGGCTTAGCACCACTGTCTCACCAAAAGATGCATGGGAGCTCTTTATCACTGATGATATAATACAAGAGGTGATGAAGTGCACAAACTTGGAAGGACGGAGAATAGCAACAGCTAGAGGAAAAGAATCGAAAAATGGCACCAAAGATGAATTCATGGCCTTCATTGGATTGACCCTGCTTGCAGGAAGTGAGAAGAACTGGGAACCCAGCCACAGGAAAGAAGCAGACAGGGCCAACCAAAGAGAAAGAGGTGTCAGATCTGCCCAAGTAACAAAGATCGCAAAGTCAACAATAGGTGTGGGAAATGCAATGTACCTGTGTGCAATGATCACAGCCAGAAACAGGTAGTTTGTCTGAACTACATACAGTGATGAGACGAGAAGACAAAACAGGGAAAAGAGAGAGGAACTGTCAATGGCTGGACAGTTACACACATACATACACACAAACACACACACAGACAGACACACACACACACACACACACACACAGACACACACGCACACACAATGGAAGTTCACATTTTTCTATTGCTGTTCTGGGTAATTTTCTTTTTCAAAAATGTTAAAAAGTGAAAAATAAAGATATTTCAAACATGAAAACATTCTTGTGTGGTCCTAAATATAATACTAAATATTATACAAGTGATTATTCTTAACCAAAATGACAAAAATGGCAGAAAAACACATTGATTCTAATATGGGTCATTTTTGACCCTCTTATGGAAGAGTGTAGGGTCCAGTCACTCGTGCATCTAAGGGTTAAGTCCACACTCCAAATTAGTAGCAGCAGCAGCTCTGGTAGCCGGGGACACACAGAGGACAAAGAGAGAGGACCACCAGCCCATGAGGAGCGGACTGCGTGGGCAGCGTGAGAGAGTGCACGGCAGTTTACATTTTCTGTTTGCAATAAAGCACGTTTGTGTGAACATTGGCTGCTGTAAAGTGTGTTAGTGTTGAGGAAGACCCGCGAGTAGCAGTGAGACGGCTACACTGAGCTAATAGATATCACCATGAAACTTCCCCAGTTAATTACTTACATTGAGAAAAGTTTTCTGAAATGTTATGTTTAAATATAGAAATGAGTCATTCGGTACATTTTGGTGAATTCTAAAAAATAAATCTACTAAGTAGTAAAATAAACACTTAAATGTGTATTTTGGAAGTTTTTTCCACTAGTCTAAAAGAAGACCATGTTTCTGGATGTTTCGCCTGAAGGGTTGAGAGAGCCAGGGCAGATGTTTTTCATAGCATTTGAATGTATAACTGTACTTTTCAATGTATATGACAGTAAACTTGACCTTGAACTATTACAATTGCTCTCTTGGTTCAAGGTGACTTGTGCAGCTGTGAGGTAAATATTGCCGTAAATGTAGTGCGCTCATTTACTTTAAAGCCAGAAAGAACATGTGACATCCTGTGTGCATGGAGACATATTTTTTTCAATCAAGATAGATAGTTGTTCCGGACAGTTCATGAAATGAGGAGCACAATTACTCTCTAATGTGGAACAAAATTGATTTCATGTCTTTGATTATTATGGGATGGCAGACATACAGGATGTTGCAGTCGTCTTACCTCTCCTCATTTTATAAATGAGTTTCTGCTGTATCTGATCTTACTTTACTCTAACCAATAATACAAACTGCATATTGATACTTTTAGGGTAAAAGTTTTAAGCTCAAGTATCTTCCTCAGAGAGTAGAGATACACAATGCTGTCTTGTAGGTCAATGGCTATAATGCATATACTAGTCTGATTATGACCAATATTCAGAGTACTTCCTGACTTTTTATGTTTGATGTACGATGGTTTTAAATTTCTCATGCCCGTTATTCTGAGCTGAGTCCAGGGACGGACTGGGAATTAAAACTTTTTATGGACTCTAGAGCCTCAATTTTACGGAGAAAGTTAATTCTACACAACTAAAACAAACAACTAAAAGAATTACCATAATGTCATATTTCATCATGAGGGAGCCGACTCCACGCTCCGGTCGTAGCTACCAAGACACAGCTAGAAGCTAACACGGAAAACCAAGATACCAGAAAGCAAGAGAATTCGACACAGATTACGGAGATATCTTCAATATTTCTCTCCGTGAAACCATTACAGAGCTATGAGCCAACAAGCACCAGAACCACAAACCTCTTTATTGATAATTATCAGAAACGCACCTCACCTCATCGTCGTTTTCGTAAAGAGAAAAAATAAAATCCGCGGGTATTGTTGCAAATATCTGTTCTGCGGATGTCCTGTTTGTCATAAATCTGTTTCCGTGAAGACGGGTTGAATTTGAGTCCGGGCGAGCTGGGGGTAGGGATTTGACTTTCGGCGTCTCGGATTTTACGCTTCGCGAGAGACGGTGCGTTTTTGACTCTGACTGGCTAAGAGTGCTGTCAATCTTTCCCTCGTGGTGTTGGCTCAATTTTATTGGCTCTAACGTGTCGAAAGAGGGGTCATTCATTGAAATCGACCAATGGGCTGGTGACTTCTGCATAGACACAGAGCAACAGGAGTCAGCCAAGCTCCATGACGCAGAGACACACAGACAGGACTCAGAGAGGATTCAGGCTCTCAAAATAAAGACAAACTGCTGTATTTGGATGTATTGAACACCATTAGTGATAAAACAAGTGAAATATATAGTTATATAGTATATCAAATTAAAATGGAACAGATGGTTCCAAAATGACCATTTTGGTGACCTCGTCTGACCTCCCTGTACTAAAACCTCTCTAATTTTGTTCTGCTTCACTTTATCAAAGTCAAACTTTGCAGAGAGACTGTTCACATATTGTGCTATGATTTGGGAGAGGTTTTAGACTTTCAGCTGCATCATTCCAAAGAAATAATAACAATAAGAGTGCTTTTTTTTCAGGCGAACCTGAAACTTTTCAATTTGAGCTGTGTGCCATCTTCATTTACTCTTAACCTCCGGACCCCCTCCACCCACCTGGTTTTTGGACTCTGTTTTGGATTACTTCTCAACAGTATTAGAATCTCCTTCCAGTGAATTCTGATCAGACACAAATTATTCAAAGCAGAGTATCTTTATATCCAGGAGACACCCGAGGCAAAAACATTGTTTTTCACGCACTTAGGTAAAACAGTCTTTACTAGAGGTTCAGTACATAAGTAGGAAGTCAGAACAGGCTTACAAGTTAGGCAGGGATCAGGCAAAAACATGGTAGATGAAAGACAGGCAGAGATATAAAAAACCCTACACTAGGAAATCGCTGGACCACACAAAAAAAACTAAGACGAACTGGCACAGAGATCGGGGAACACGGGGTTTAAATGCACTGTGGAGGTGTAGGTGATGAGATACAGGTGGATCCAATCAGGGCGGTGCAGACTATCACAGTGGCGAGAAAACACAGAAAGGCAGAAAGTGGAGCGATCTGAAATGAGAGGTAAGAAACGCAACAATAACACAGGAAACACTGATAAATGATAAAATAAGACAAATATAGAAACCAGGACGAGACAGGATAAAACCTTAAAATCAAATCGACCTGCTACAACAGTAAAATGTACATCAATAATAATACAGTATGATTCACAGATAATACTTATGTAATATGGAGTATTTACCACTTTTACGTCCACCATTGGTCTTGCCATTAAAAGGTTTATCCAAGAAATCTTGAATATTTGCTGCACATAAAATAAATGGCAAGACGCCCAACATTGTTTGAATCAGCCGACACAGAACTTGTAATAGGCCAGTTATTAACTAGCCTGGTGTAAAGGTCAGTTGAGCAGGATGACAAAAACCTGAGGTGAGTCAGCAAAAACAAAAAAAGTTCTCAAGTGGTCTTGCAAACAGTGGCACAAATTAGTCATCTGCAAGCATTCAGCATCCGCAACTCCTTTAACATCTGTGACCACTGGGCTGTTTTCTTAGTAGCATGCCTGGTGGAGTCATTTCAGAACAAGGAGGAACACACAAAATGAGGCAAATAACCCTGAATGTGATCCAGATTGACAAGTCAAAGTGGCAATTACATGAGTAATGTCATTAGGATGCTTTTTCTCTGAAATAAGATCAATCTCCCAGATAGGTATTTTTTCTGAATTGTAAAGTTCACAACTTCAAGCAAGAGTTATTAGAGCTGTTGTAGAATATGCAACATCTTCAAATGATACATAAAAGAAAGGAATCCTTTCAAGTAAAGCATAAAACCAATTACATATTGAATACAAAATGTATAGAGCAGGTGGTCATTTGTCATGTATCATGTATTTGAGATCTTCACCATTCACCAACTGCATTTTTTACTGAAACTAAGACCTATTAAAACAGGACTTTTGACCTTGAATGAGTATTACCGTAATGTGCTTGATGGAAACCAGGTTGGCTTCACTTCACCCTGACTGATGATCTTTTGATGCCCCTTAGATGAGTTCTGTTCCAATAGTGTTGGGCTCAGGTCCCAGTGACTGTCAAAAACCTGATTCAATGACGTAAGGTCACCGGCTTTACCATAGAGGAGTCCAGCCAGGCTGCTTGCACACAGCTCCAGTCATGGATTCAATCAGATACAATAACATTGCACTCAATTAACTTTTATTGCTGAGATCTGTGAATGCAACGTCATCGCTAAAAATAGGTCAGAAACAGGAAGAAACACAAGAAGATAGACGACAAGAGGTTGTAAATCTAAATCCCTCTTTTTGGAACATACCTAACATGGCTAAGGTTAGTGAATAATATGTTATAAATGGAACCAATGACCAGCGATTTAACAATAAAACACAAGTTGCAAGAAAGCATAGTTTTCATTTTCAAAACCCCCTCTAGCAACACTTGAAGATGATCTTGATGACATTAAATCCCCACAAAAGGGTGGTCTACTCTATTGCAGGGGTCACAAATACGTGGACTGTGGTCCGGACCCAGACGCCATTGTATCCGGACCCTGGACCTAAAACTGATTTAAATATTTGAGAATTATTCAATTTTGACGGAGCGCTTCTAACTGGCACAGCTTTTCCAGCCTTTACGGCACTCGTTCAGCGGTCCAGGAAACACACCGACCAATTACATGCGGTGTAAATCACAACACGTGATGCCACTAAGCCAATCACATATGTGTATTCTGACAAGTTTCCTGACTCAAGTGAGATTTACACACAGAGGAGAGAGATGAGGAAAGAGAACGAAGAGTAGAATAGTTACGCGAGTCAGAGAAGTTATTTCACATGACGTTCTCCAAAAACAGAGAAGTGTTCAGAGAGATCAGCCTCTTATAGAATAAATTATTAAGAATAAATTCTCTTGCTGGAATCATGAGTATATAAGTGAGATGAGCTGAATTTTTTTAATTCAGGGCAGTTTAAAACCAGTATGTCTCATATATTCAGAAAAATGTGTTTTTTTGGGTGACTTCACTTCACCCTAAATTAATTGAATTTAAAGCTGCAGGGCAATTCAGTGAAATTATTTTTTCTAAAATTAGGTAGTTTATTTTAAGATGCACATTTTTCAAAAGCTTTCTGTTATGTAATTTATTCTTTAATCCAGCCCTTATTTTACTTGAAATGAGAAACATTTATTTATTATTAGAGTATGTATTATTTATAATTCATCCAGTTAAATTTGATATCTGACAATAAATATTATACAATAGATATTATTCAATTGAACATTCTTTGTTTGATTTGACAGTCAGTTGTTGTCTACAAACAGACGTTGATATAACTGTTGTCATGGGATGTGGTGCAGGGGAAGAGCAAAGACTCAAGCGCAGACACTGAGACGAGGTGGAAGGCAAGGTTCATTTACTTGCACCAAAAAGTGGACAAAGACAGGAACCAAAAACAACTCCAACAGGGAGCGCGAAAAATACAAACTGAAATAAAAGGCAAAGTTCAAAAAGGCAAAGTCACAAACCCTGGGACGTGGAAGGAACATAAACGATCCGACAAAACAACAGGGAAGCAGCGGCGTTTATATGAGAGGGGTTGACAGAGGGAAAACCCAGGGGCAGGTGATTGGGCACAGGTGTAGTGAATGAGGACAATCAGGAAACACACTCAGACACTGTGGGTACATCCCAAGTCTCTTAATTGTCATTTCCTCGCTCCTCGATCCTCGCTCGAACCGGAAGTTGTTCTGCGCCGCCATATTGACGGCCTGCCCAAAGCTCTTATTTAGCTCGGAGAAGCGAGGATGGAGGATGGAGGAGGGATCTCTGAGGAGCCATGAGCGAGGAACCACGAGAACAGACTTCCAGGAAGTGTTTTAACGGGCAACAGCTGAGAGACTAAACACTTTTTACATCATTTATCGTCATTTCATTCAGTCACGTGAGGCTGATCATTCCTGAGTGTCAGGTTTGATGAGTTTTATTATTTAAGAGAAACAATAATCATGTTCTGGATTATTTAATGTCGATGTCACAATCTGAATTTCAAAACGTACAGATGCAAATAATGCATAAATAAGACGAACGCATTCTGCCGGTAAAAATCGATCCTGCGCTTATAAACACAACACAGACACAGTTTGTTAACAGGCTACAGAGAGACACACCTCTACAGTCAGCATTACTGTGTGTCTTTATTAGTTACTAGTATTATTAGTTACTATTATTAAGTACAGTGATCATGTGAACAGACACAAACTTCTCAAAAGTCTCTCCAGCTGTTAAAGCCGACTGACAGCTGATCAGCATCAGAAACAGACGTCGCTTCACGTGAGGCAACTGAGGAAAGGACGTCTCATGTCTCTTAAAATATATTTCCTTGTTTCCTCTCTCCTCGCATGGTTTCCTTGTGTCTCTCCATGCATCCCTGGTGGGAGGGACTAAGACGCAAGGAAAGGAGCCAAGTGAGGGAAACGGGGATGCAATTAAGAGACTTGGGATGTACCCATAGACACAGGAGGGAGCCGGGAGGAGACCAGGGGTGGAGCTACAGAGACAGAGACAGAGACACAGGGGCCAAAGCCCAATCCTGACATGTTGGCTGCTTTTAATATATATGGAACTAAAGAGCGCAAGTTAGACATTGTTGTGATGTTCCGGACCTTTGCGTGAGGAAATTCTCTCTAACTGGACCTCGTTGAACTTTAATTGAATACCACTGATCTATTGTATAGAAACATTCATGGCAACCTTAGCTGCCTGGAGTAAAATACAGTGAAATGACAAAACCAAAATTACAACATTCAACAACACATGCTTGTGCAAAGTAATCCATAGTAGTCCCATTTCGCTACATAAGAAAAACACACAAAAACGTAAAACTATATTATATTGTGGACGGTGGAAGATGAATTTAGGAGTCTCACACCCTGAGGGAAAAAGCAGCTTTGGCGTCTGGTGGTACGGCATCCGATACTTCTGTATCTCTGGCCAGACAACAGCAGGGTGAACAGGTTGTGGTATTATCTTTTAATATTCTTTGGACTCTTTGCAGGCACCTCTTGTCCCCAATATCACTGGTGCTCAGTAGATGAGTACCAGTGATGTTCTGGATGGTTTTAATCACCTGTTGTAGAACTCTTATGTCCTGCATGTTTCATTCCGGTGAAGTAAAATTTCTTCAGGATGCTTTCTATTACTCCACTTAAAGTTAACAAGAACTTTAAATACTTGTTTCCTTCAGAAAATACAAGCGTTTGAGTTTTTTTCACCAAGATGGAGATGTGTGATGACCAATATCAGCAGGATTATTGATTTCCTCTCTAATTGAAGTCTCATCTTTGTTTGTACTCTGTCCGATGAAGGTACTGTCATCTGCAAACTTCACAGAAGAGTTCTCTTCATCATGACCTTCATGTACATTATTTCAAAATGATGTAGAAAAAAGTGTTTTTATCTGAAAAAAATATCTAATTTCCAATGTGTAGTATTTTTCAGTGTAGTTTGTGTGTGTGCTGTATATTTGCTGTTAAAGGGCATATGTTTCAACGATGAGTAGATTTCAGGGGACGCTGTAATAGTTATATTTAATTATATTTTTTACATTTTTGTATGTGTGTGTATGTTTGGCTGAACATTTTGAGCAGAAACTACAACATGACAAATAATATGTGGAGGATTTTAATTTAAATTAAAAAAGGAATTTGCCCTTCTGAGCCTGCTGGGCTCCTTTCACACTATCAATATTACAGCGCCCTCCTGACCCTGAGGTACATTCCAGCCCAGCTTAGCACAAGGGCTCTTCAGTGTGGGAAGGAAGTGCTGGTGGAGGAAAGGACAGGTGTCTTTATCGGCAACACACAGCTGTATCCGTAAATCAAGAGCTACTAAGGTCCCTAGCAAGCACAAGTGAGGCGGAGGGATTGTTTTTAGAGCAATACCAAACGGTGAAGGTTTCTAAGGCCATGGCTTAAGCGCATGGATTGCAGCATATGACGTGTCGCGCCACGTTATGCAAAACCGCAATACCGATACTTCATCACAGCCGTGGAGAGCGTGGAACATGATCGGGCTGAGGACAGGGGGCTTAAATGAAACCAGGCGGAAGTCCACTTCATGTCACTTCACTTTTTTTCTTTTTATCTGTGCCAAGCACTTTGTTGATATCCTGGATTGTCAGTGCGCTGTGTTGTGGTTGAACTATTGTTGTGCTACAGCAGATCATATGAATGTCATCACTCCTATAACAGAACAATACTGATGTGAATACAGAGTTGTAAAAACTTTCTTTCCAGCTACATGTTTCCAATCATGCTTATTGACCAAACACAGAAGTTGTCAGTGCTTTGGAAGAACTGAAGGTTACACATACATGTAACCCTGCTGGAGTTCTCAGAACGTTCTCCACAAGCACCCAAAGCGAAAAGGTGTAACACAGCTGATCCTGGACCAGCTGACTGGAGGAACTGTGGTTTTGAAGCAGCAACCTCAGAGCGTCTTTACTCCCTGCCTGGTCAAGGACTGGGATCCTGTTTCAGCTGAGGGGAGAGTCTGTGTGTCTGCAACAGGCTGATGAAACCCAGCTCAGTTCATCTAAGCAGAGAAGATCGCTGCTCAAACTACACGTATATATTTTTCCTTTGTTTCTTCATTTGTACTCTGGTGTGTCCATCCTTGAATTCTCTACTAATAAATTGAAGGTCACAATACACAGATATCACATTACCCACCAGGCTTACATCAATCAATCTAACATGCCCCAAACCTGATATCATCCTGTTTGACACAGATTTGACTCATCTCACACAGTTTGACATGAGATGAACCTGCACGACAATTATTGTTACACAGTATACTGGAGCCTTTGAGTCTTACATGTTTGTTTAGCACCAAATGATAATACTTAGCACTTATCTGTATTCAAAACGGACTGGAAACATGAAACACAACTCCAAAAGGAACATCTACCAAAAACCTTGACATCTCAAGTCTTTGAGAGGGAAAACTAACATCTTTGACAGCTGCTCTACATTTTTTTAAATCATAAACATGTTGATTTTGCAGCCCATAAACCTACACAAAGGTAAAAAACAACCTGAAATCTTCAAAACACCCACAAAGGTTGAAATGCAACTTTAACCTGTTAACACTCCGACGGCCCGCCCACGGGCTATTGGAGTGTTAACTGTACATCTGTGTTATGTGCACAACTGCTATGTATAGGTAGGTACTGATGCGACATCTCTTTGGAAAGCTAAGATTCTTGTGATTCGATTTATGCAAACCACTTCAAGATACAATCACAACAGCAGGTACAATCAACGCCTCTGTCAGACCACCAACCCACAAACAAACAGTTACAAAATCGAGGCAACTCACGTATGAAGCCTCACAGTAATCCACCCATCCATAATATTCCAACAAAAACGCTCTTGTTACATTAACAAAGGTCCAGACGATCCAATCCAGTAAAATGTTTAGTCCAAAACACATTATTACGTCCATAAATACCCACGGACTGCTGTTGCATCATTTCAAATTATTTATGTATTTTCCAACGTAACTCCAGTTCACATGTAAACATTGACGCTCTCTGGGTCTCAAAATGGCGGCTGCTCTCTGACCTTTCGATTGACACCTCAGTTGACCCAATAGGAGCTTCATGTCCTGTCCACAGCCTACAATACCAACGAGAGTCCGCTTTGAAGGACAGTGCCTGCCCCTCTTCTTTCCACTCATCCTCTCTCTCCCACTGTAACCAGTCCACTCAGCCTCTCTCTCCCACTGTAACCAGTCCACTCATCCTCTCTCTTCCACTGTAACCAGTCCACTCAGCCTCTCTGTCCCACTGTAACCAGTCCACTCAGCCTCTCTGTCCCACTGTAACCAGTCCACTCATCCTCTCTCTCCCACTGTAACCAGTCCACTCAGCCTCTCTCTCCCACTGTAACCAGTCCACTCATCCTCTCTGTCCCACTGTAACCAGTCCACTCAGCCTCTCTGTCCCACTGTAACCAGTCCACTCAGCCTCTCTGTCCCACTCTAACCAGTCCACTCATCCTCTCTCTCCCACTGTAACCAGTCCACTCATCCTCTCTCTCCCACTGTAACCAGTCCACTCATCCTCTCTCTCCCACTGTAACCAGTCCACTCATCCTCTCTCTCCCACTGTAACCAGTCCACTCAGCCTCTCTGTCCCACTGTAACCAGTCCACTCAGCCTCTCTGTCCCACTGAAACCAGTCCACTCAGCCTCTCTGTCCCACTGTAACCAGTCCACTCATCCTCTCTGTCCCACTGTAACCAGTCCACTCAGCCTCTCTCTCCCACTGTAACCAGTCCACTCAGCCTCTCTGTCCCACTGTAACCAGTCCACTCAGCCTCTCTCTCCCACTGTAACCAGTCCACTCAGCCTCTCTCTCCCACTGTAACCAGTCCACTCAGCCTCTCTCTCCCACTGTAACCAGTCCACTCATCCTCTCTCTCCCACTGTAACCAGTCCACTCAGCCTCTCTGTCCCACTGTAACCAGTCCACTCAGCCTCTCTCTCCCACTGTAACCAGTCCACTCAGCCTCTCTGTCCCACTGTAACCAGTCCACTCAGCCTCTCTCTCCCACTGTAACCAGTCCACTCAGCCTCTCTCTCCCACTGTAACCAGTCCACTCAGCCTCTCTCTCCCACTGTAACCAGTCCACTCAGCCTCTCTCTCCCACTGTAACCAGTCCACTCAGCCTCTCTCTCCCACTGGAGCTCTGGAGCTCTGCTCTTCTGCAGCCACAGAAACACCAGCAGCTTCTTCTCTGCCGTAGCTGCTGTTGGCTTCTTTTCTTTTATTCCATCTTCACACTGTTCAACATTACTTTTTTCTTTTGCCCTGACTCTGTATCGGATGCAACTCGATATTTAGCGAAGTACAATACTTACATATAATAAAACCTCCTTGGGTAACAGCAGAATTCCTTAAAATACAAGTAAAGTAAAAACAGCATTGCTACAGCAATGACAGTAAATTTAATTTGTTTCGTCCAGCCTGCATTTAAAAGTGGCAGAGATTGTTTCTGGAGTGCATCCAAAGACGTAACCCTTGAGACACTATTTCTAACTTTCCGTATGATGTAAAATTGTGTAAGAATGTCTTGTAATCAGAGGTCTCTTTAACACCACGTATGCCCTGGTGTACAGTGAACATAAGATCACTAAGGTCAAAATTCCTAAGCTAAAAATGCATTAAATGGGCTTTATGACAGCTAAATAATATGTTCTCGAGATGTTTCTCGAAAAGCCCTGACTCAGGATCAGATTCTCACACAAAAAGGTTGCTTCTCTCTAATACCTGCTGTACAGCCTCTATATTTACCTGGTATTGTTTTGATATCCAGTACACCAGATATGGGCTTCAAAGGGATGCCCACATAAGAGTCTGGCATCCCGACAGAGCCTTTGAAACCCAACACTTTTATTTGATGTTGTTGGGGTGACTGTCCATCATCCTGACACGCTCATAAACAAGCACCCTCAAGTAGGGGAATGCAACAGGAGCTCTCTAACCAGCTCACCGGCCACTAGTGGTATTAGCAAGAGTGTAGAATCCGAGAGGTTTCAGTGTGTTGTTAATACGTCAGACTTGTGCTATCTTTGCAGCCACCTGTTGGATAAATATTCTCCATCTGGTTTTGATGGAGAGTATTTATTTTCTTTGCCTTATTTATATTCTAAAATTCAATATTAATTTTCAATGCCTGCTGTAGACTAAATCATAAACTTACAATCATATGGAGGACACACACAACTCCTCGGCCACTAATTGGAGCAAAAAAAAACTTAATTAATGCAGTATTAAATGTACCTTAAGTGATTTTAATAATTAGTCTGGGTTTATATCTAATTGCTTAAAGCTGTTTTAAACGAGGGTCACCATGTCCTCAGATCTGAATAATTAACCTGTAAGTACAGTAATGCTATCATAATAAATAATAAGATCATAAATAAAATGGAACAGATGTCTTTACCTCCTCACAGTTCTGATGGATGCATCTGACTTATTGAGGTACGATGTCAAATGCCTCGGTTTGATGGTGGGAGAAAGTGACAGAGTAGATTGGTGGTTCACGATACATTCTGCAGCGTGTATCCAGGATAGCATGACAGTCAGTGACACTCAATCTCTAGACTGTGGATAACACGGAGAGCAGATGCTACCAGTCTGAGAGACAGAGAGCCACTTCTCGTCCTCCCTCTCTTCTTCTCATCTTTGGAGGAAAACCCCGGGGATCACTACGCTGTTTGGCTCAGAGGTCCACCTTTACCAGGCCTGATGTCCGGGCCAGTTCATGTGTTTTCTTTAAGTTTGACTGTCAGCAATGAAAAACAATGCTTAGTAGTATACTCAAAGGATAGGTCTGGTAATATTCTATACAACAAAATCCATATGTAGAGCCACACCAACGATTAATTAATCCAATACAGGTAAAGTGTTAGTATCAATGTCTGATAGGTCTTATTCCTCTGTGCCGTAGAGCTACATTGTTGTCAATAAGTCAAACTGTTGCACTGGGTGACATGTTCCTTCAATACTATGAACACACACATTGTAGTTGTTTTGACTTTTTTGACATTGAACATTCTAAAAATTCTTTTGTTGTATTTTCTTTTTTTTTGCATTCAGTCAGCAGCACAGACAGGAATGCAGAACTCAGATACACAGATCCAACAAAACAAAAGCTCTTCCAGCCAGGACTCCACTAAGGAGGCAGGAACAGCAGCTAGGTAACAAGTCAACAAAACTCCATGCTTGTGGACTTGTCTAGTCTTTTTTCGAATTGCCCATCTTCTGATTGAAGGACATATTGTTATGGTTGTTACGTTATTATTCAAACACAAACCACATGGCATTGAGCATTTCTGCAGCTAATATTAAACGTTTTATGACATTTCTATTTACTTTAGAAACGTTGAGATTCAATATATCCCGTGGTTTTCTAAAACGTACAATGACAACATTATTCTGGCAACTGGGTTGAATAATTCTCTTCTCACAGATGTCCATGCTGTATGAATAGAACTGATTAAACATCACTACATCGTGTAAACTTTAAAGCCATGGAGTGGGAACAACCAAAAAATAGAGATATGATGACTAAAACTGGACAGGCAATGAGACATGTGAATTATTCTTTAATTCTATTTTCATTGGCATGTTCTCCAGTGAATAGGAATAGTGAACAGGTCAATGTCATACACAGCAGTAGCTTAATTAGGTAACAGGTAAATGCTTTCACAGGCTCTGTTCACTGCTGCTGGGAACATGGAGCTCTGGCTCCTCAACAAACATCTGTATTTGTATGAGGGCAGTATTTGTACTGCAGCAGTAAATTCTCTCTTTTATTTTTTCCAGACACACATTTACGGTGGTCAGAATGCTTTGCCTACCCACAGTGCTGCACATTATGATTTATGAGTAAGACTTATTTTCCAGATGGATGCTTAACTGCAGCAGGATCTTACCTGCTGCAGCTCTGGCCACAACTCAGATTGTTGGAGCCAGTACAAAACACTCCGTCATAGTGTGTGTGTGTGTGTGTGTGTGTGTGTGTGTGTGTGTGTGTGTGTGTGCGTGTGTGTGTGGGTGTGTGTGTGTGGGTGTGTGTGTTCACATGTGTATTTTGCCCTCAGGTACCAAGAAGCAGCAGGTTGGTAAATAACTTACAACACTGCTTCCTTGTGAGCCTCTACTGTGAGGATGGTGGGAAGTGTTTGATGAACTGGCTTTTCATATGAAGCAGATGGTTGAGTTAGCAGAGATATTTCAATACTTGAGGATTAAAGACAGGTGAATCATGTGGGCTGAAAAATGTAACAGTATTGTATTTTGAAATATCACAGCTGCTTTATATTGTAACTCACAAGTCGCTTTCTGTTTTAATCAGCTGCAGCAGTCAATTTAATGAATTGCAACTGCAGACACAGCTTGAAAACAGCTTTCTGGGGCACTGAAAGAAAGTCAGAAATGTGCTTTCATGTGGATTTTACCTTTCTGTATGTAAAAATGCTCATTTGTAAATCCACTTGTACAGCACAGTAGAATGATGTTACTTTTCTAATTCTTGCTTTTGATGAACAATGAATGTAACACTATGTTTTATAGAGGGAAATATAGAATGCTGGCAGGAAAGAGGCTCAGCTCATAAAATCCAATGGGGCCATGCCAGCACTCTGTTGAGCCTATCACCTCTAATTACTCAGTGTCATGGAAAATCAGATGTCTTTAGGAAACATGCTGTCAACACCTGACCGACAGCCAGAAAATCAGGCTCTTATTCAAAAATCTGTGACACTCAAAGAGTGTTGTTCACAGGTGGGAACCACTCATCATTCTCTCATGCCAATTTTCACTTTGCAGGAAGTTGTTGGTGTGAACAGAGCATATCCTTTTTTTATTGATGCGTGGAATGGAAACAACAACCCTCCTGGACTCACCGCACAGCTACTGAGGGAGCAGAGTGGAAACTCCATAGCATCATCCTGTGAGCTGGATTTCAATTCATGTGACTGCAGGGATTATCACAATACTGCCATGAACATCAGCTCTCTGACCATGAAGAAGGTCAACAGAAATATTCAACTAAACAATTGGTGCTATACTTAAGCAAGAGCTGCCGACACGGGGCCTTGTTTATTTTAATATATAATGATGTTCACTATGAAATAGACCCTCCTGAGCTCACTGCCTGGACATACCGAGGCGGTTGCTGAGGGACATACGCGAGCAGTTAGCGGATTTCTTTTTTCATCACATGGCGTTATATTGATTTCATTATTTGGCTCTTTTTTTTACAGTATTTGTATGTGGAACCAGTGAGAAACTGTCCAGCGTCAGTATGACGTATAACCGCGTGTTCTAGGTCAGCCTGTATTTGTTAGGTGGAGTGTGTTGCTTGGCGTGACGAGGATGTTGCTCCATTCTCTGGTTGCCAGTCGTTCTGGAGATGGTTTCACACTTGACTTTTTAGATACTAAGTCAATATATTGAGATACTAAGTTATTATTTTAAAATACTAAGTTATTATTTTGAGATACTAAGTCAAGATATTGAGATACTAAACAATTATATTGAGATACGTATTATTATTTTTGAGAGTAAGGCACTATTTTGAGATAATAAATCATTATTTTGAGATACTAAATGAAAATATTGAGAAACTACTCATAATGACTTACAGGATATTTTTTCATCACATTGGCAGAAATCAGCGTTTATATTAAAAAGAGATTTTCACATTGTAAAATAGGCCTGCTAGATAGTTAGCTTACGGGCTAATTTAGCCATGAACACCATCTTTTAAAAAGGCATTTTTACACCAAACAATAGAAAAAGCACAAATGTAAGTAACACAATAAACGATAGTGGTGTCTGTGCCAGTGAGCCAGCTTGCACAATGGAATTCTAAATGGAATGGAGACATTATTAATGAGTTTTAATTGTCAAAACAGTCTAAAGCCCTCCTTGTATCAATCACATATATATGGAAATTATTCACAGTGTGGTCTTTAAAGTAAATCATTATCTCACTGTTGATCATATCTTCTCCGACTCACTGGGATCTGCACACTACTGAAGGTGTGAGTGGGAGCATGGGACAAGCGCACGTGATGAACATGTTACAACTTGGCAACATGGTCAGGATTAACAGGACAGTAAAGATCTAAACAGCTGCAGTGTGAGCTTAATGAAGAGAGCAGACTGGCTGACTTTTGTCTTTGTTGTTCTGCAACACGAGTTCTGTGAGGACCTCAAAGACAGTGAGACACTAAGAAGATCCCAGGATATCCTCGTCATTAGTTGTAGTCACTTTCATGCTGCAACAGAATGTAACCAGGAGAACTACTTATGTGGCGTCATGGAACAATGCACAGAGGTCACCGTGCTCAAGGTGCAGTTCAAGCTGTAGGTCCAGGTCTACATGACTCAGACCTCGCAGAGAGAAGACAAGGGCAGTTCTGGATTTACGAGTGACAACTCCTGATTGATTTTGTGATATATTCGTTTAACATTTTACTGAGATAGGATACATTTTCTGAAATTGAAACTTCCGGATCAACGGGTACCACGCCGTTGATCCGGCCTGCACGCTGTGTCGGACCACGCGCTCCACACGGCCATTCCTGTCCTTTTTATCCTGGTAAAATAAAATCGGTTATACCAGACTATCTCCTGTGGTCTTACTATTGGGTCCTAGATCTTGTACTCCCGTGACATTATCCTGTAGGTTGAGAAGTATAAAATCAGTACATATTGTGTTCCGGACATGTGGTGCTCGGAAAGAAAATACTGATTGGCCAAATGAATGTTTCCTCACTGTTATGATGCAGTGACCTGTATCAACAGCTCTAGGGCAGCGGTTCCCAACCTTTTGGGTTGCGGCCCCGAACCCTATCTTCTGATGTCATCACCCTAAAAGAAAAGTACAAAACAGCGAACAAAACCTTTAATTAGAATAAAGTGATTCAGCGTATTGAATGAGTCATTTTTTTATTAAATCAACTTTCTTTAATGAATAGACAGTGATGGCATCTTGACAGATTTGACTTTGGACTTCACTACGCTCTGGAGTTATTGGAAATGCAGCGTAGCGTCATAATAATACCAATAATGTTAGTTTAATGTGATCTTTATTTGCAACTAAAGCTAGTGGTTTTTAGACATGCATAAAAGTTTAAATATTCTCAACTTTTCATCGCCAGGTTCATCTCACTCGGCCCAGGCAGCCAATCAAATCAAGGAAGAAGCGGGCTTACTACTTCACCACTGTTTTTTTTGTATTAATTAAATGTTTTCATTTTCCTCACTTCCGATCCCAGCTTTCTGTCTGCTGCTATTTTGCTCTCATAAAACTAGTGTTCTTTAGGAGATGGTGACAAATACTTCAAAGACGTCTGTAGTTGAGAGATGGGAGTCGGTCAGATCCGTTTCTGGAGTTCTGAGTGCAGCGTCATGAGTGGTCTCCTTCCCAGGGGCAGAGCGGGTCAGAATCGGATTACATTTGTGAGATGGCTGACATATCATGATAGGTGTCACTGCATTCCACTTTCATGTTGCAGGAGCATTAATAACAGTTACCGTCAAAACACCGGCCAATGCAGCATTGAGGACCAGACACTAAATGCATCAGTGAAAAGAGGGTGGAAGTAGTAAACTGTATTTTGCATAGTTTAGGAGATGGTAACATTACTTGTTTGTTTGTCTCCATAAAGTGGAAGATTGCATAATTGTAAAGAAATTTCAGAGACAGTCAGAGCCTACATTTAGCAGCAAATAACGATCATCTATGTAAAGATATAGAGGAGTAATGTCTACCTGGGCAGAGAATGAAGTCTCTCTCTCTCTGTGTGTTGTTATCAGAGCTTCTCTTCTCTTTGTTCACATAGCCGGCCGGCTGCATGCCTTTTAGTGAGGGTGCTCCACTGGTTAGCTCACGGCCGCCGCTCTGCACTGCTCTCATACGGCGGTACCTCCGGTTCTCCCTCAGGTAACGTTTAGAGCCCTCTAGAAGCAATCAAAATGCTCCCCACCTCGAATCGTTCACCTTCCAAAGCATCTTGTGGATGTTTTATTTTATCTTTAGTAGCGCTATGGAGCAGTTTTTCAATGAGGGAGTTCCACATTTTATTTGCCTTGTGCATGTGCATAAGGATAATATATTGTCATTATGCAACACAAGGATGCACAATGAAATTCAGATTAGGCCAGTTTCAACAAACACAACCAAACAAAAACAGTAGTACATTCCTATATTGCATTTTTTTTATTTGCATCATGAGGGCGACTGTGGCTCAGTGGTAGAGCAGGGTCGTCCTATCAGAGGATCGTCAGTTCAATCCCCTGCTCCGCTAGTCCATGTCCATGTGTACTTGGGCGAGACACTTAACCCCAAAATTGCTCCCGTAGCTGTGCCTGCGGTGCGTGAATGGGTATGAATGAGATAGTTCTGATGGACAGGTGGCACCTTGCATAATAACCCTGCCATCAGTGTATAAACGGGTGTGACTGGGTGAATGATGACATATAGTGTTAAAGCGCTTTGAGTGGTCAGAAGACTAGAAAAGTGCAATACAAGTACAGTCCATTTAACATCAGGAATGTAAACAGCAGCAACAGAAACAAATCTTTGGTCAGATAATATGGTCATCTTCACATTAAAAACTCAACATGAGGACAACATCCATTAACTCTGACTGAGTTTGAGCACCAAGCATCAGGATGTAAACACAGAGTCGTCCTCATGTCCAATCAAGTTCAGCTTGATCTGGGATGAACGATGGCTCCAGGTCTCTCTGAAGATGTGGGCTCAACAGTCACCGACCTCCCGCTGCTTATCATCATATCATATACCATTAAAACGTACATCACTAAAGGTCTCAGTGCAGCGCTGTGAGGCAAAATGAATCAGAGCCAACCGCCAAAAACTTCAGCAGACTGATGATTTGTTGTAGTTCATTCAAAATCAGGCTTTCTAAAGAGCTTTGCCTATAAAAAGATAATATATTCCATTATGATTCACATCATGTCCGAAAAGGAAATGTTGTCAAACAATGGTGACACATTCCTACTGATCTAAACGTGGCAGGAGAGAAGACAACTGATCACTAGTTAACATTGATGTGTTCAGAGTTTCAAATGTTTGAGAAAATGAGGCTTCGAAAGTGTTTGTGGATGGAAATGCATTTACAACATTAGACATGTTACGCCCTTGGCCCTATTTCTTAGCCCGTGTTTAGTTTTTTTCCAGTATTATGTGTGGTTGTGTTTGTGTCACCTTGTGTCCTCTCCTCCTGCGAGGATTGTTTAAGTGTCAACCCATAAATGTCTATTTCTGACTGGGGGGATTTGTGGGTTTGTGAACGTCTACTGCTGATCCACAGCATCCTGCCTTCTAAAATGTCCAAGTTTCCATCAGTCCAGTAGTCTGATGGCTCCACAGGGAACCTTTAACACTTCACTCCTGGTTGATTTGGTGACACAGCAGGTGCATTTTACTACAACAGATCCCACAGTTCAATTCAAAATCACAGGTGCATCGACCACCAGGGGCAGTAACTTCCACCATGCTTTGAGCAACCGTAATCTGGGGCCTGTAGCATGAAGCGACTTGAATTTAGTCTGGCTCTCATTGGGTTACCCAAAATTGGTGATCTGGTGAACTGGTATAACCAAGCTGGAGTTTTTAATTCCCAGTAACATTAATAGAATCATGAGTAGTGTACTTAATATAAGATGAAACTGTGATGGAAGATTTGTTTAGCGCAACAGCAAAAAAATGATTTTCAAGTCAAATGTATACAGATGAAGCCATCTAGAATTTCCTCTCCCTCCGTGACGGAGCGCAGGTGGTTTAAGTAGTAACATCTGAGCATCTCATTTGTCTGCAGTGGTACCTTAGGCCAAGAGAAATTGAACATAAAAAGAAATAAGTCAACATATCCTAAGTTTGCCAAATTTATATCAAGGCACGATTAATTATGAATTTGTTGTAGACAGTGTTATAGTGTAGACAGACTAAATTCAATGATACAAACACTCACAAAACAGTGTGATTGGTAAGAGAGCCTGGGGATTTCCTCCACGGACGACAAAGGATCAAAGTGTGGTTGCAGGTTACTGTCTTTTTCATAAATGCAGTGTAATGATGAAATCAGTTGAAACTATGGCTGTGCTAATGTGTACCTTTGCCTTATCCTGACCGATCACCTGCACCAAACATTGATTCAGTAAAGTGTCTTTTACTAACTACTGGCCTACCTCCTGAGTAAATGGTAACTAGACGCATTCTTCTATAGCACCTTTCAAGTCTTCTGACCACTCAAAGCGCTTTTACACTACATGTCATTCGCACCCATGTGTGGGGGCTACCATGCAAGGTGCCATCTGTTCATCAGGACTAACTAAGCATTCACACCCTGATGGCCTTTTGGGGTTAAGTGACTTGCTCAAGGACACATCAACATGGACTAGATCAAGGAATGAACCGCCAATCTTCTGATTGTGGGACGACCCGCTCTATCTTCTGAACCACAGTCGCCCGAGTCTGCTTTAGAGTCCTTTGCCTGTTGGTGTAGTACTGATAGACTTCTATCAATGAGATACAATTAAGTTATTGTGGATTACCTTTGAATCGTATGAAGGCAATGATAATAAATTAAATACACTGAAAGGTGTTATGTTCCTTCTATTCAGTGGTTCTATACGAGTATCGTTTACACCAGACAGACATTTTTCTTTGACATCTTGATAACTTTACATCAATAGATCCTACACATAGTATTACATGTGAGTTGATCAAATTGATAAATCCTTGAAAACAATTATTTCCACTAATTAATTTGCATTTGTATTTTATTGACCTGATGATGTTTGAAAAGTCATTTTTGAGTTTGGAAACTACATTGTTTGATCTGTGAAGGATCAGTGTGATATGATCAAAAATAAATTATTAGACTATTTAGTCTTTCTGTAATTGTAATTTATAAAATCATTCTTGACCCTGACTTCATTTATAGACTTTTATAAATATGACATTTTCTGTATTATAAGTTACATTCGGTTCTGAGAGAGCGAGAGAGCTAGATAGATAGATAGATAGATAGCATTTGTCATTTAAAGTGTTTTTTTTATTCAATGGTGTACTCTCTGCAGTCTGACTCTCTTATAGATTGTTAGCAGCCTGTGGCTCTATAGTATGAAGATGTTGTTTCATATTGTGAGGTTGATGCCTGATGAAGGCCTGTGACATTTTCAATAAAACTTTCGGCTAACAGTGTATTTGACAGCGTACCGGTCATGGAGCATGGTGGAGGAGTCAGACGCAGACCAGGCAGAGTAGCTTGCAAACAGATATTTGATTACACAAAACCAATACAGGACACTCACAGGACACAGCAGGGGATCAACGGACGAGACAAGAGACAAGGGGAAAAATCCAGCAGAACCAAAACAGGGCAGGCAGAGAGGGAAACCGGGAACAGGACAAGCCGAACCGGCGGGTAGACATGACAATGATCTGGCAGTGAGTGCGTGTGTGACTGGGGTTTAAATAGTGGCTAGAACAGGTGAGGGGAGTTGTGCTAATGAGGAGGGAGTGCTTGATTAGTTGATCAGGGGCAGGTGAAGACTGACAGGTAGAGTGAGGGAGTGGAGCTACACAAAGACACAGAACACAGAAGCAAAGCCTAATCGTGACAGTACCAGGTTGAAATTCAATACTTGCTTTTATAATTGTACGGTAAAATAACTTTTACTGAGTACTTATATTTTTAGCTGCATGTTTTATAATGGGTGGTGATGTGTGCTTCCAAACGCCCCATCTTTCACAGGAACAGGAAATAGTGCAGAAGGTATGGGTATGTAACATGTTGCCAAGTTTAAATGCCAGCACTAAAAATACCCAGCTGGAATGCAGAACTTGGCAGTAGGGACAGGTTGGTGGCCCGGGCTTTGTCGCCACTCTCAGGGCCTATTTCTTCACAAGAGGGCTGTCAGGCCGAAACCTGAAGCCGGCTCCTTGGTCTGCTTTAATCTTCTATTTTACGCTGGGAGGGTTTTCAGGGGATACTCGCAGAGGCTCAGAGCAGGAGCAGATGAGAGGGGGATTTGGGGGGCACTATTCCTGGGGTCCTTCGGGAGAGTCTTCTGAAAGTTTTTTTTTTGTCTGCCAGGCAGCATTGCTCAGCCGTCTGGTGGCTATAAATACCTGATGGCATGGACATTACAGCAGATCAGCTTGTTCTAACTTCAAACTTCCCTTCCTGCTCCACCTCCTCCCCTCTGAGATTGCTGCTGTCATTTAAGTGAGAAAACAAGACTGTCCTCCAGCACAGAATAGCATCAGACACATAAGCAAGTGCTCCAAAACATCATATGTTTATATTCAATTCACAAAGCCCTTTAGCAGCCCGTGGGAGCAATATGGGGTCTTGCCCAATTACACATCGACATGGACTAGCCGAGCTGGGAATCAAACCAGCAATCCTTTGATTGAGGAATGACCCTGCTCTACCACTGAGCAACAGTCGCCCCCAGGAAGATGATGCCATCGTGCTTAATATAATCCAGAGCGACGCCCAATTGGACGTCACGAGAGTGTTTTGCGAAGAAGAGTGTCATATAAATCACTTTTATATATAATATATAGATCCGAGGTAGAATAATTGTAACTTTGTAATGGTGAAAAGTAGAAGAATTCGGAAGCTATGTTTGGATTCAGTGTCTTGTGCTCGTGCTCCTGGATATTCTCTTTGTCTGAAAAGTGCCGTAGATCGCGGCTGGGATCGATAACGGTGAAAATTGCTCGCCTTCTCCTGGCGAGAAATAGGTGAAATTGTGGTTGTACTTGTAGTATCTTGAAGTATTTTGTGTATATATATATGTTTGAGTGATTAAAATAGGTTACATGGTCCATTTTATCAGAATTTCTTCGTCATATACGTTTTTTAAATATTTTAAAATATCATTTAATTCGTTCTCAGAAGTGATTTGTACTACATGTGTACACTCTTTGCCGTTTAAAGTAGTCCCACGTGACGTAGCTACGTTTAGATTACATCACACTTTGTCTGATCAGTTGTCTCGCCTCCCCCCCCCCACACACACACACACACACACAATCTCCCTCTTACCACAGATTGTTGATTTTAGATAGCGTGCTCATAAATGTATAGTTGTTGTTAGTTTTAGTTATTAGTTGACTAGATCATTATTATTGTCACTTAATAAACTCTGTTATACTTTAAAGAGCAGCTGTCTGTGATTACTTAGTGCATGTGTATTGTGATTATAGCTGGATATGTGGCCTGTGCTCGTACTCAACACCCTCACTTTTCACTCTAGCTATGTCCCAATTCAGGGTCTGCATCCTTCGGAGGCTGCATTCGTAGACCGGTTACGTCACAGTGCGGCGACTAGGCTGTCCCAATTCGCATGTTTGTCGAAGACTCCTTCGAATGCAGCCGACGAATGCAGCCTTCAGACCCCAGATTTGAAGGATACATCTGATGTATCCTTCGCGGCCCAGCACATCCCGAGATGCATTGCGTGCCGGTGAAGATTTTATTTGAACAAACATGGCGGCGACTGATGCGAGAGCTGGAGACGCGGCAGTATTCACTTTTAAATGTAAGTATTGGGTTTCAACTCACTCGAATGTCACTGATACTAATGTTGAAGCAAAATAAGAGATCGTATAACATCACATGTGTGTTAAAATGTTCCGTTAAGTTACGTGACGCTGGTAACTGACAAGCTAACTAACATTAGCCGCTGCGCTATTACCGGCAGCTCGGCTGCCTGCAATCCGACCGTAGTTAAGCCTTAAAGTAACTTTTAATAACTTTACTTTCAAACCTCAGAGGTTGAATAATATCTTACTGAGATTGTGATGATTTTACAGATGATTCATATTTCATATCATGAACATAAACGGACCAACGTGAGCTCAGGTAGATAGGTAGTGAACCTGAAATATCACCTTAAGTCCGGTAACGTTAAGATTAATTACACGAATACACTGAAGTTGAGTATTTTGTTAATTCTGTTCTTGTTGTGTTACAGAGAGCAGGAGCTGAGGGGAGAACAATGGACAAACATTCAGCAACCGTAGCTTTGAATTAAGACATTAGTCCATTTGTAATATCTGCATTTGAACATCCTGTACTTCAGGTTACAGTTACATGAGCTCATCATTATAAAGCTTCACTAATAACACAACCAGTAGATCCTCCTCATGTGTTCATGTTGCTGTCACAGAGATGACACTTGTGACGTCACCTTTTATTTTATTAATTGAAATTGAAATAAGACATCCATGTAAAGGATTTATGTGTGAATGTGTGTATATTCTGCTGTGTAAATTATAAAAGTGTGTGTTACTGCAAGTTAATAAACATGTTTGCTGACATTTGTTTTGCTGCTGTTAATGTTAACTGTCTTGATTGATTTTCTCTGCCTTAGGATTGCAATATATATATATATGTATGTATGTATGTATGTATGTATGTATGTATGTGTGAATGAAATGAAATAAAGTGACAGATAAATACATTTAATTACAAGAACTATAACTGATTGAAAATGAGTTATTTAACATAGTAACTGATTTCATTAACTGATTAATTTAGAAAAACAATATTATGAAAAAGATCTATGAATTAATTATTGAATAACTGATTAAACACTAAACTAAAACCTTGGAGGCTGCATATATACTGAAAAGGTGTTTAGTTTAATGTATATATATTTATAATCCTGCTGAGCAGGGATTATATATAGATATATATATACACACACTATAAATGTATATATACTATAAATATATACACACACTATAAATTTGTATATATATACTATAAATATATATATAATCCTATTGAGCAGGGATTTTAGGCGATGGGAGCAGCAAGAGGGGGCGGGGCGGGAACAGCTGTTGACGCAAACGGGAAGTCCTCTGTAGCGTAGGCCGTCTCATTTTGTAGACCGCACGGTCCAGCCTACGCGGTCCTCAAAGGACGCAGCCCACGTAGACCGCGAAGGCTGGGTCCTCCGAAGGATGCAGCCCCTGAATTGGGACATAGCTTCTGAATTGACTATTGACATTGTGAGTGAATATTAATTATGAGACTTAGTTTATCGTTTGGTTATTGGTCCCTGTTCTCAGGGTTGTGCCCCGTTATTATTAATAATTGTTAATAATCTTACTGACATTAATAATTCTATTGATTTCACTGATTTAGTTTTTATATATGCTGATAACTCAAACACGCTCCTTTTTGTTCCCAACAACGTGTAATAAAGTAAAAAGCCAATATTTTAGCACATCTATTCATCAAACATGAACATGTAAACATAGGTGCAACCTAGTTCAATCAGCTCTGTCCTCAGTCTCTCATCCCGCTATGTTTACACATGCACAGCATTTACGATCGGCCAAAAGCTCTTTTTTTTTGTAAACTTTTCTGCTGGCTGAGACAAAGCAGGCAGGAGGACAGAAGACAGGAGGAGAGTGGACAGAAGACAGGAGGAGAGAGGACAGAAGACAGGAGGAGAGTGGACAGAAGACAGGAGGAGAGAGGACAGAAGACAGGAGGAGAGAGGACAGAAGACAGGAGGAGAGCGGACAGGAGGAGAGAGGACAGAAGACAGGAGGAGAGAGGACAGAAGACAGGAGGAGAGAGGACAGAGGACAGGAGGAGAGAGGACAGGAGGAGAGAGGACAGGAGGAGAGTGGACAGAGGACAGGAGGAGAGAGGACAGAAGACAGGAGGAGAGAGGACAGAGGACAGGAGGAGAAAGGACAGAAGACAGGAGGAGAGAGGACAGAAGACAGGAGGAGAGCGGACAGGAGGAGAGAGGACAGAAGACAGGAGGAGAGAGGACAGAAGACAGGAGGAGAGAGGACAGAGGACAGGAGGAGAGAGGACAGGAGGAGAGAGGACAGGAGGAGAGTGGACAGAGGACAGAAGACAGGAGGAGAGAGGACAGAAGACAGGAGGAGAGAGGACAGAGGACAGGAGACAGGAGGAGAGAGGACAGAAGACAGGAGGAGAGAGGACAGAAGACAGGAGGAGAGAGGACAGAAGACAGGAGGAGAGAGGACAGAGGACAGGACGAGAGAGGACAGAAGACAGGAGGAGAGAGGACAGAGGACAGGAGAGAGGACAGAGGACAGGAGGAGAGAGGACAGGAGGAGAGAGGACAGAAGACAGGAGGAGAGAGGACAGGAGGAGAGTGGAAAGAGGACAGGAGGAGAGAGGACAGAAGACAGGAGGAGAGAGGACAGAAGACAGGAGGAGAGAGGACAGGAGGAGAGTGGACAGAGGACAGGAGGAGAGAGGACAGAAGACAGGAGGAGAGTGGACAGAGGACAGGAGGAGAGAGGACAGAAGACAGGAGGAGAGAGGACAGAAGACAGGAGGAGAGTGGACAGAAGACAGGAGGAGAGAGGACAGAAGACAGGAGGAGAGAGGACAGAAGACAGGAGGAGAGAGGACAGAGGACAGGAGGAGAAAGGACAGAAGACAGGAGGAGAGAGGACAGAAGACAGGAGGAGAGAGGACAGGAGGAGAGAGGACAGAAGACAGGAGGAGAGAGGACAGAAGACAGGAGGAGAGAGGACAGAGGACAGGAGGAGAGAGGACAGGAGGAGAGAGGACAGGAGGAGAGTGGACAGAGGACAGGAGGAGAGAGGACAGAAGACAGGAGGAGAGAGGACAGGAGGAGAGAGGACAGAAGACAGGAGGAGAGAGGACAGAGGACAGGAGACAGGAGGAGAGAGGACAGAAGACAGGAGGAGAGAGGACAGAAGACAGGAGGAGAGAGGACAGGAGGAGAGAGGACAGAAGACAGGAGGAGAGAGGACAGAGGACAGGACGAGAGAGGACAGAAGACAGGAGGAGAGAGGACAGAGGACAGGAGGAGAGAGGACAGGAGGAGAGTGGACAGAGGACAGGAGGAGAGTGGACAGAAGACAGGAGGAGAGAGGACAGAAGACAGGAGGAGAGAGGACAGAAGACAGGAGGAGAGAGGACAGAGGACAGGAGACAGGAGGAGAGAGGACAGAAGACAGGAGGAGAGAGGACAGAAGACAGGAGGAGAGAGGACAGGAGGAGAGAGGACAGAAGACAGGAGGAGAGAGGACAGAGGACAGGAGGAGAGAGGACAGAAGACAGGAGGAGAGAGGACAGAGGACAGGAGGAGAGAGGACAGGAGGAGAGTGGACAGAGGACAGGAGGAGAGAGGACAGGAGGAGAGAGGACAGGAGGAGAGAGGACAGAAGACAGGAGGAGAGAGGACAGGAGGAGAGAGGACAGGAGGAGAGAGGACAGGAGGAGAGTGGACAGAGGACAGGAGGAGAGAGGACAGAAGACAGGAGGAGAGAGGACAGAAGACAGGAGGAGAGAGGACAGGAGGAGAGAGGACAGGAGGAGAGAGGACAGAAGACAGGAGGAGCGAGGACAGAAGACAGGAGGAGAGAGGACAGGATGACTGGAGGAATGACTTATCTGACGGATGTCTGTTCTTCATTCTTTACAAACTTTACTCAGAAATGTTATTGATTTTAATGACATTTATTATATTATTTAATGTTGTAAACATTACTATTGCTGCTCTAGAAACAATATTTAGTGTAAATTATTTTTAATCCTGTGAATTTATTTGATTTTAAACAAACAAAAAGCCATAGACGCGCAGCAACCAGGTGTTATTTTGGTGTTGTTCTTTATTTTTCTTATGGACAACTAATTCTGTGTGCAGACCCAAACCAACAACGAATGGGTGAAGTCTGGGCGGAGGGTACTGTCTAGCTGACACAGACGGAGCAGCGAGACATTTTCACTTTCCGAGCCAAACTACAACCGGTCGCTGCGTACCACCGTGGGGAGCCACCGTGGGGAGCCACTGAGTGCTAAGAACCTAAGTTTCCAAATTCACTATTTGACTGAGATCAGAGATGAAAAATCTAATCAATGAACATTCCTGCTGAAGTGATTGAGTGGAAATAAAAAGTTAAACTTTGGGCCCAGAGGTGCACTACTGCTTTAGATGAGCAGCTTAGCTGTTAGCTGCTGAGCCAAAGTACATCAAAAAAATTCTGGAGAACTTTTGACCCCAAGCTGAAAATGTGCTTTGATCACTTTCAGAGGTAATCCAAAATAAGGTTTGATCATTACCTAACAACAGTCATGACTGCATGGGAAAAGTGGGCCAAACAGACAGAAAGTAAACAGTCAGATAGCTTTTCCAGCTGCCTCTTCATGTTGCCACCTGAGTGCGGTTTGTAAGATGACTTTTCAAGGGGCTCCACTGCTGGGAAACAGTTCTGAGCCCATCCCACACTCTGCTGCTGGGTTTGTCACACAGGCTGGATTACTAAATGGCCTCCATCTGACTTTAATTATGGCGAACATCACAAAGCCACAGGATGTTGGGAAGATCAAACACGCTGGATTGGTTTATGGGGCTGCTGACACACTTTAATCCATGTGGACACATGAAGTCACGAAACAGGTAGAAAAAAAAAGAATTGGATTCCCCAGGAAGATAATGTGAGTGGATGTATTTTACATGAATTAGTAGTGGAGGTTCCAGATGATTCATTCAGTCAATAGACAATTTACAGTGAACGAAAAATTGGTGCAAGGCTGCCTACAGTAGAATATTAGCTTAGTAAAGAACTATAAGTTTATGTGTAGAGACACCCTGAACTATTTTCTTATTCTTTACTGTGTTCCAAAACTGATACGTACTGTGAGCAGTGGTGGGCCGTCAGGGCCAGCTAAGCCTTCTCTGCTGGCCTTTTTCCCATTATCTTATTTTCTCATTGCACAGCTCCTGTCTTCCTCTGTTGCTCTGCTTCCAGCCTGCTTCCAGCCTGCAGCGCTGCTTCTATCTAGGAGAGCTTTTATCCAATCAGATTCAGCCCCTATGTCTCTATGTAAGGAGAGACGCCCGATGCCCTCTAGAGAGCCTTTGCAGTTTAAGTAAATGGGGACAATATTGTTGATTGTCATAGTCTTCAACCAATCAGATCTTCAGTTTGACATGTTGGCCGTATTCTTTGACGTGTCAGTGGTACCCAGGTAGCCTGCTAAGTACGTCTGCATTAACGTGCGCCATGATTGGTCAGTGGGCCTGCGTGACTTTTGTCAAACAGAAAGCTAGCTAACAGATCTTAGTGTTTAGTAAGAGTTCAGGTTGAAACATATGTAAGAGAAGTTATGACATTTTTAATGTTTTGCTTGGTGTAGATTCTTTTTTTTTTACCTAGCTGTGTTTTTTTAACACTCATTGGCTGAAGGAGGAGAAACGGATTTCTGGAGGACATTTCCAGAAAAACTGGACATCGTATCAAAGGGTCGGTCAACCCCACAGCTAGCAGCCCTAACCCAGCATGGAAAAGGATTTTTACGAATGGTATTTATACGCATTTGTATGAATGGTATTTCTGGCTGACAGCGTCGGAGAAGCATTGCACATTTATGGCTAACAATGCGTTTAATTTGCAACTGAGCTGTTGGTGTTTGGAGCTGTTTGGAGCTACGCTATGCTAACCAAGGCAGCTACACGACAGGAAACGCACAAGCTACGTGCTTTTGAAAAGGAACATTTGCCATTTTCACCCTTATCTCTACCTATAAGAGATAGGTACAGTATATGGTGTGAAAAACCTGTCGGCACAGCAGAGAGAGACAGCAGGGGAGAGACAGCAGAGAGAGACAGCCGAGAGAGACAGCAGGGGAGAGACAGCAGAGAGAGACAGCAGAGAGAGACAGCAGAGAGAGACAGCAAGGGAGAGACAGCAGAGAGAGACAGCAGGGGAGAGACAGCAGAGAGAGACAGCAGAGAGAGACAGCAAGGGAGAGACAGCAGAGAGAGACAGCAGAGAGAGACAGCAAGGGAGAGACAGCAGAGAGAGACAGCAGAGAGAGACAGCAAGGGAGAGACAGCAGAGAGAGACAGCAGAGAGAGACAGCAGGGGAGAGACAGCAAGGGAGAGACAGCAGAGAGAGACAGCAAGGGAGAGACAGCAGAGAGAGACAGCAGAGAGAGACAGCAAGGGAGAGACAGCAGAGAGAGACAGCAGGGGAGAGACAGCAGAGAGAGACAGCAGAGAGAGACAGCAAGGGAGAGACAGCAGAGAGAGACAGCAGGGGAGAGACAGCAGAGAGAGACAGCAGAGAGAGACAGCAGAGAGAGACAGCAAGGGAGAGACAGCAGAGAGAGACAGCAGAGAGAGACAGCAGAGAGAGACAGCAGAGAGAGACAGCAGAGAGAGACAGCAGGGGAGAGACAGCAGAGAGAGACAGCAGAGAGAGACAGCAGGGGAGAGACAGCAGAGAGAGACAGCAGAGAGAGACAGCAGAGAGAGACAGCCGAGAGAGACAGCAGAGAGAGACAGCAAGGGAGAGACAGCAGAGAGAGACAGCAGAGAGAGACAGCAGAGAGAGACAGCCGAGAGAGACAGCAGAGAGAGACAGCAAGGGAGAGACAGCAGAGAGAGACAGCAGAGAGAGACAGCAGAGAGAGACAGCAGAGAGAGACAGCAAGGGAGAGACAGCAGAGAGAGACAGCAGAGAGAGACAGCAGAGAGAGACAGCAGAGAGAGACAGCCGAGAGAGACAGCAGAGAGAGACAGCAGGGGAGAGAGCATGTAGAGCCGGCATATTTCCCATCTTACTCTGTGAATTAAGGATTTATTGTGACCAAACCGGAGTTGTTGATTGTTGGAATAGTGGAAAGATTAGGAGAGAAGGCCTTGCTGGCCCTGACGGCCCACCACTGCTGGTACATGTAGGCACAGCTGGCACGGCTCCGCAGCAGGAGGGGTCGACTTTTTTGTCTTAACAGATGGTTATTAGTTCTTACTTATTTGCTTCCTCTGAAACAAACAGAGCAATGCCAAAGCGGGAGAGGGGATAGAGTGACACAATATAAGCTTTAGGAAGGAAGGTCTTCATTCTAAAAACATTAAATGTTGCACTTATTTCTTTTAAATCCCTTATTTGACCCATTCCTAGTATATAGGGAGCAGTGGGCTGCCCCTGAGAAGCGCCCGGGGAGCAGTGTCTTGCTAAGGGACACTTCGACACAGGACACGTAGCAGCCAAGGATCGACCTGCCGACCTTGCGGTTACCGGAAGACACGCTCTACCCAGTGAGCCACGTTCAGTACTTGTAAATTAAGTCTCGGCTGGATTATTATGTGTGGCATGCCTCAAATTCCTACCAGTTGTGTATAAACAACCAGTTGTGTATAAACAACTGGTGGGAATTTGGGGTGCGCAAATCCACCAAGATAAATATAGGTGTCTTGCCAGCTGATAGGAAAGCCATCCATGAGGAGACAATACAATAACTAAACCCAAGAGCTGAAGGTTAGCAACTTATTGGCTTCATCCATAACAGGAAATAACAAGTTTCAGGCAGTCATACGTCACCATTCTCTACAATAACCTAGGCTAAGTGGTCTTTGTTGTACAAAGTGCCTAAACCCTCCAATTGCAGGACCTAACTAACGCTCCATCACATTCACCCTGACATGCAGCTAACAGGTCACACAACAAAGTACAAAGGCACTGAAATAAACACAGTGACCCCGGAACCTGTCATGATGTTTGTCCATGAACAGACAAGAGAGGAAAGGCAGGGTTTCCCTCATGTCAGACGTGTGTAGGTGACAAGCTAGTCTGGGAAAAAGGATGGTAGGAAGTTCCACCCGGCTGGCCAACAGGGCCACTTTCCCAGGTTGAGATAAGGGTGTGTATGAAATGAACAGGAGATTAACTTAAAGTTCCTCAATATTTTTACAAAGGAATTCAGCAATAAATTAAAGTACAGTAGTAAAGATGTACAAATTAACTGAGACATTACTATGCAACTATTAGGTTTGGTTAAGTCCTATGGGTGGTTAAAAAAAATCAATGGTTCATCTCCTTGGTAGCATGTCTGTGCTCAACAAATTCATGAGAATCAACCCAAATAGACGATGAGGTATCTTGCGTGTAAAAATGACATTTTGTCCTAAGAGTGGCACAGGAGGAAAGGCAGTTAAGCGTCTAAACTGGTAAAGGGTTCATCCTCTCGGGAGCATGTGCCATAGAGAGCATCTATGTTTCTCAGTGTCTTAGTACTCTGGGCGGTTACAGGGTTGTACTAAATTTAGATATATGGCAGAACGTAGAAAAACTCTTTAGTGCTCACTTAGGTTCAATGTTTGTGCAGGTACCAATAATATGTTGTTTGTTTTCAGATGGAAGCAGAATTTGTGAGGATTACTATTGCTCCCCTTGTCCTAAAGTTCCTTACTCACCTTGACCAACACACTGCCCACCTCATCAAAGTGTTCAAGAAGAAAAGAGGCTCTGTAGGGTGGAAAATTACACATATTTTGGCCCCAATGGCACAGGTATATTCTTGCTCACAAATCCTGAACAGTAAATCCTGTGCTTCTTTAAAACAACTTGCTATTTTATTTGCAGTCACCTCACAATTTAAACAGAGATCAGTAAGGCTGACACAAGAGAGGATTTTTTTCTTTTTTCTAACAGCTGTATTAGACTGTATAAGTATTGTAGTATTAGCTGTATAAGTAACTGACTGAGATCAGTTACTTATACTGACTGACTGACATAAGTGAGCCAGCCTGAACCTTTTTGTGACACAATTCCCCCCTTACGTGTGAGATGTCATGCATTTCATATGCTCATACAAATGTTAGGTGTAGAATGTCTGTATTTGCAGTCTTCAAGTAAATCTGTTTATATTCTTTCACTCTTTAGAATGGAATTGTTGAAAAGAGGAGGGAGTGCGTCCTCAGTGCACTTTGTATGAAGACCCGACCATCCTCTTCAAAGAATACCTAAATATTTCTACTTGTTTTAAACCAAATCACCTTTTTGGGAAATGTAATATATACCCTAACCATGCATTTTATTAGGAACACCTAATGCCAAGCAAGGCTGCAACTCGGCCATACATTCTACTTTTACAAAGCTACATATATTTTCAGTTTTTGCTGACATTGACAGAAAGATTCAAATTCAATGTTTATTACTGATATTATAGTTGGTGGTGCACTGAAGTCATGGTAGGAAATTAGCACCAGCCACCAAATGCAGGTAAAATGTGAAAGTGGTATATTTCAGGCACAACATAATATACTATGTAGTGGCTGGTTAACAATTTAAACAAGTTAATTTCCCACCCTGACTTGAGTGCATTATATTGAAAAGTGTTCTTAATATTGTCTACCAATATATGAAATTGCATCCCTTGTTATAATTTTCACATAGCACTGTTTGAGACGTGCTGCCATTTTCATTCTGCAAAATCTTTTTTATGATATCACAGTTAGGTTTTGTCCTTTATTTCTCTTATGCAAAGGATTTTGATGCTACAGCTGTTGAGAGGGAGCTTAGATAATTATTCATTGGCATCTACAGCATCAATGTTCAGGGAGGTGATGCCACCACGCCTCCAACCGATGTTGGAATAGTGATTGATAGTGTGGAAGTTCTGCATGACTTGGAAGACATTGCCTTTGCATGTGCACTCTTAAAACTTCAGTTACCCCCAGGAACTGAAAGCCTTCTTTGAAGTACTTCAGAAGCTCTTCCTTCAAACGGATGCTGGCAGACTCTCAACCAAGGTCCAGATGCTCAAGAATAAACTATACGAATAAGCAAACCATTAATTTGAATGCTGAATATTCTGTGGAACAGAACAAATTACATTTTGGGCAGTGGTGGGCCGTCAGGGCCTTCAAGGCCTTCTCTGCTAGAATTACAAAGTTATAGCTATTTTAAAATTTAATATTTTTTCTTAAATACACTACTACAGTATTATAATTTATAAAAATATGTTTCCCATTATCTTATTTTCTCATTGTACAGCTACTGTGTTCCTCAGTTGCTCTGCTTCCAGTGCAGCTTGTTTTAAGTAGAGCTTTTATCCAATCAGAGTTCACCTCTGTGTCTCTAGGTAAGAAGAGAGGCCCCAGGCCTGCAGACTCACCAGTGAATCCCTTTGCAGTTTAAGTGAATGGGGACGATATTGTTGATTGTCATAGTGTTCAACCAATCAGACCTTTAGTTTCACATGTTGGGCGTATTCTTTGACGTGCCAGAGCTGCTAGCTGGCTGTTGGGGAAAATCTAAATGACTAATGATTATGTGTGCTTACAAAGCTTGGTGTCCTTACAAGATCATTTTTAGCATGCACCCTGTCCTTGTTGTGTGAACTTCCTCTGACATTAAGCGCCACAGTTGTTTAGTCTATCCGAAAGAACACTCAGCACTGCTTGTAATGGTAAATAAAGTTGTAGACGGCGTCAATACTTTATGGCGTCTTCTGATGATAAAAGTGACCTTTGTACTAGAACGAATTGTTAAAGTGTCCAGATATGCTGAATTAAGGCAATTTGTGTGTCTTATGATTTTGTGACGTAGATTGCCTGTGACACTGTATGTTTACTTAGTATAAATATCCGAGGCTTGGAGACGGATCTCTGAGCAGCCTTGATCCATGTATACTGTATGTAAATCAACTCTGTCTCCTTCTTGCAAGAATAAATGGCCTATTGTTTGATGATTTTCCATCGGTCTCGGGTGAATTTTTCTAACACTGGCCTAGCCATACGTGATTGGTCAGTGGGCTAGCGTGACATGTTGGGCGGTGACAATCCCAATATCTGCTGCCTCTGTCGAGCGGACATTTTCAGCCTCAAACGCATTAAAACATATTCAAGACATACAACTGGGGAGGCTCGACTGTCTTCACTGGTGTTCATGAATCAAGAACGACTTCTTACTGGAACTAAAATGCGCAGATGTACTGAACAACCGTTAGATTAAACTCTTTGTTAACAAAGAAAGGAGGATGGACTTTGTCTTTAAATAGTGAACAGCAGCTTTGGTAAGTGAACTGCAGTAGCTTTAACTGCCATAAATATTATTGATGTCATTATTTAATATGCGTGTTTATATTATATATTATATATTATTATTTGTACAACTTGTTTTTATGAATATGGATTTTCGTTTGGTTTTATATGTGATAGGATCTATTGTTACGTCCTATGTTGCACTGGGGACACATTTAGCCAGTGCACAGCAACAAGAAGACGTGCGAAGCGGCAGCGGTCTATATACTCCGCGCAAAGTGTTAAAGATAAGTTTAAGTTTTTAAGTGATCTACTTTGAAGATTCATGTGTTTTCAAGTGGACTCATTTTCCCTCTCGGTGTTGAGAGACGAATAAATCCGTCAGTAATAAGAACTATGGAGTCGGGTATTTCCTGGAGGGAGTGATCGTAGCGTTACTACTTTGTTAATGTGTCTATCGTGTCGTTTAAGATATGGGTAATATTGTTCCCTCTGATATGAACAATATTTGAATAGCCCGTGCTCTTGAGTGTGTGGCAGGATGTGTGTTTTAGCTGAATTGATTTTGACTATATGCATTGTTCGTTAATGCTGCCGCATCCCGTCATGCGGGTATTCATGTATCTGCTCTCATAGTGTATTTGTAGGTGTTGAGCTTCATTTTTACGAGTGCAGGCCCAGGTATAAAATGCACGGCCCGCCACTGATTTTGAAAACTGAACACAATGATAAGCAGTTGGAAAATAGCAGGAGAAACTATACTTTTTAGAAAAATAAACAATAATTTGGAAAATGTTTGGAGAAAGAAAAATTAACTGAATAGTGGTAGTCTAGACTAAAAGGATTTTAGATGGATAGACACTGCTGCACAGAAATAGTTGACTGCTGAATGGATATGTTTTGTTGTAGTTTTATGCCGCATGAAAGCAGCTTACATTGTTAGTGTTGGACCATGTTACCAACTGATCACAAACCTCACGGTTCGGTTCAGATCACGGTTCTTGAGTCACGGTTCGGATCATTTTTCGGATCAGCAAAGAAAAGGGGAGGAGACAAATATTGTGCAATTTGAAACAACATTTAATAAATAACAAATAAAAATAATTTCTGTTAAGTTTAAGTGCACCATGAGGTATGTTGAGACCCTCGTCCTTTGATCAATATTGAAAGAAAGAAACAGCCAGTGAGCTAGCTTCCACTGTTTCAACTGAACTGCCCGGCAACAACTTGGGTCTATGTTTACTTCCTGTCAGGTTATGTCATTCAAATACACAATAATGTTTACCATTACTGTGAAATAGTCTACAAATTTACATTTGTTTTCAAAAAGATGAGCATCTCTACATTGTCTGGGGAGAGGGTAGACCTTTCTGTGGTGACTGGGATATTATTGGGCCTGTCTAGCTTCCACTCTGAAACTTCTGTCAACACCTGCACCAGGTGTGTCTGTGTGACTCTAACAGAGGGGGCGTGTCTACAGCACCGGACTATGAATCTCCCACTCTGTCGTGATGAAGTGAGCGGTGACAGTGTTGAGGCTGAAACTGGTGGAGGAAGCGCAAGGCCGCTGCTGTGTTTACTTCTTTCTGCGCAGGCGCATCATAAAGTAACTCGATCCGGTCCAAATTCAAAACAGTATTTAATTAAACAATGACGACTGTAAACTGATGATGACAATTATAATCTATAATACACTATCGATAGTATGCATCTCGAGAGCAGAGACCACGTGCAACTCCCCTCACAGGCCCGACCAAGTCGGATCCTGCAAAGCGAACTACCATGGCCCGGCGCACGTCCTCGCAAACAGTCCTTTTATGTCCTTTGATGGTCGGAAAGTGTCCGAAATCTGTCGTAAAACACAAAGGCCGTCTTCTGGGGTCAGTGATTGGCTTCCAATCGCTCTGACGCCTCCTTCATCGATCCACTGCTCATCTCAATGGCTAGACCCCTTGTGACATCACCTCTGACATCACCTCTGACCTGGGACCGCATGGTCTTACCCAGGAGTGCTCTCTGTTTTATGGCCGTCTGCTTCCCTTCAGTTGTCTCCGGTTCTCCTCCTCCTTCCTTGGCCATTTGTCCAGCACCTCTGTGTCCCCTTTGATGTCTCTGCCTCATGGCTCAGAACCCCCTAACCTATGTGACTATACTTTGATTCAATACTTCCAATGATTATGTTAAAGACTCCTACAAGTAAACTTATTGCAAACATATAATATCTTCTATAAGTAAACATCCTGTAAACCTATATTACATTCCATAAGTAAATATATTGTGACTCTTAACATAATTTACATTCTCATCATTGTGACAATTTCATTCACCACTAGGGGTGCTATAAATTCTACTAAATAATGCTTTTAATTCTTAAATTCTCCACAAATCCCCCCTAATTCGCTGTTCACAGCGAATTAATCAATTCCCTGGAATAACACAATCCCTCACAATTGAACATTAAACAGTTGTATCCATCAATGCATCATCTACTCATAACTGGTTGCTCTGTATATCTGTTTCAATAATTGTCAATCAATCTCTGCAGGAATCCACTTGAACATCTGCATTAACAATTCTTGAGGCTAATACATTCAAAAGCATTTCTAACAGTTCTCGTGTAGCATTTCTAAAATAAGTACAAGCTGTGTAGGGAAAAGGATCATTCTTTACACAGGTGTCATGATGTGTAAGCAGAATAGGTGTTACAATTTACATGGTAAAAACAGTAGACAACACATTGTGCCTCTAAGGCCACTTAGTTCCAGGTGTTTCATCGTCGTCCAACGGTGGTGAATTTGCTTTTCACTTGTGTCAATTTAGTCATACATCAAGATTATAACCTGTATAGTACAGTTACCATAATAAAAGTATAAGATTCAATCTCCTTCCATGTCCTATCTTCTATATTCCTAAAGTCCTATCACTGAGTTAGAAGACTTGGATTTTAGCTCTAATTTAATTCAAAGGTTGCGATTTTTCATGACGTTACCAAATACAAAATGTGGATCTATCTTTACAACAAAATAAAAAATTACAGACAAAATTCCAAAATAACATTACATATCCCCCCTTTGCCACGCTATCTCTGCTGTAAACTAATTTAGCGTAACCATGGAAGCGATCACATGTCAATTGTCTAGGCTTATTCACTCATAATTTTATAATAATTGAACATCACACGTAAGGAGTATTTCTGCAGGCACACTTAAGGCACAATTCTACAGGCATCAGCTGCAGAAATTCCTGTTCAAGAGAAACAAAACTGTTATGCATCTCCATCTTTATTACTGTTGTTTATCAAGATCCTTTGTGCTTTTGAAGTCAGTGTATTGAGTCTGACTTGCTGCCAGTCAGACATCACAGCATTCCTCGGCCTCGTAACAGAACACTTGTGGAATCTCCCCCTCTTACAACTCAGATTGTGTGGGAGACAGAGAAACAGAGACACAGCAGTACTTTTTGTCCAATACACTAATTTTAACCATTATAACATAACCTTTCCACTTCTCTAAGTCATACTTCCTCTAGTTCACGTAACATATGTGCTGTGCAGTGAAGTGAATCAGCCTGCATGTGACATTCCAAACATCTATACCTTAATAGTTAACGTGACTTGTCTTAACTTTCCAAATCCTTCAATTTCATTCGAATACATGCGCTATGTGGATATGAGTGTTGTTTGTCTAGTTTCTAATGTGTGTATTAAATGTACGAGTTTGTTATTTAAGAATCTAAAGTTAACTCACCCTCTTTGTTGTATTGTGTGCATCACCATCACTAGGGGTCCACTCCGCTTGCCTGCTGCACCCCCCCAGTCTGATTGCTGATTGTCGATCCCTTCACCCACTCCTTGTTCATGGAGGATGAGCAGCCTCTTCTTTGATGTTCAAGCTGCCACTTTTATGGCACCCAAAGTCTTCAGTTGGTGTGTGTCAAAGTCTCAAAGTCTCTGCCCCCCCCCTTTCAGCTTCCTCTCATGGCCTGATACCTTATCAGCTGGGCATCCTTGCATCTGTGCTGATGAAACTTCTCTGTCCATGTCACACAATTCTCCTGTGTGATGTTTTCCAGGCTCATGGATGGCGGAAAGCCTTCGGTCAGGGCTGACACTGTAGATCTTGAATGAGTCTCGTTCATCTTCTCCATCCTCGGCATGTTGAGTGGTGTCGTTCATGTTGTTTGTGGGTGAGGAGCATACGGCAGCGAAGTGGAATCCCAGATCAGGATTCACTCGACCATGTACCTCGACTAAAAAACAAACAAAACAAAAACTACCCAAAGTTCAGCGGTAAAAGTTAGAATACATCACTAATCTGTAGTTGGCTACAATGTTGAGATCAAATTTAAAAATGACAATCCAATTCTTAGATTTCTCTGTGTGTGTGTGTGTGTGTGTGTGTGTGTGTGTGTGTGTGTGTCTCACCACTGCATTCGTCTCTCTCCACCTCTGCTTTCCAGTCTGCTCTAACAGTTTACATTTCTTTCTTTCCCTCTTGGACATCAATATATTTGTATTTGCTTCACCTTTTTCTCTGCTCCAAGCACACTCAAAGTTGATCACAATTTTCCTTAGGCAAAAACTGCCTTTTCAAGGAACCCCAATTTGCTTCCCTCCCAATTATTTGATTATCGAAACATTATTATGAATATTACCAAAAATATTCTATGTCCCAATTCAGTGCACTTTTAAAACCCCATTTGACTCAAAAAACAAACAAACAAACAAAATAAAATAAAACCCAAAACAAAACAAAACAAAACCCCAAAATGAACAAAACCCAAAACAAACAAACCAATTTTTTATCAGAGTCAATTTTCCAAATTTCAGTATCTCAAAGAAATCTGATTTCTGGCTTTAAATTAATTAAGCACCCCCCTTGGTACTCCTAAGTCATCTTGGCAAACTTGGCTATAAAGTGAGCCTCTCGCCGAAGTTGATGTAAACATTATGCAGGCTAGGAGCGTTCAATAAACTCTCTACTCCGTCTACCCTCGAATCTCTATTCTGACTGTAGCCCTGACTGAGTGAAAAATCAAGTATTTTTCATTACAATTAAAAATTGTAAAATTAAAAATTATGAAAATTAAAATTCTGAATTAAAATATAAAATAAAAAATTACAACTGCTGGAATCAAAGTCTAAATCAACTATGCAAGTTGAAATATTGAATCAAAGTTAACAATTGTAGAATAAAATTGAATTAAAACTGAAAGTCAAAATATTGGATTAAAGCTAAACGTACCATCTGAAGTTAAATTATTGAATTGAAACTAATTACCAATCGTACAAGTACATGTAAAATTATCTACAGTAGTCTAAAATGCTGTGTTGATACTAAGCAACAATTGAAGTCACTATGCAAGTTAAAAGATTATAGAGTCAAAAACAATGAATGCTACAAGTTTGTCATCAAAAACTTTCTTTTGTAATTGATCTACCAATCTACTGGGTGGCGTATTGTAGTTAACTATTTTGCAGTTCTAAACAGATTTCATCTCTAGGTTTTCTGGGTAATGGAGTTTTCTGTAATCATCATGCAATTACTCATCCAAACCGCTAGTTGTGCAGAGTTCTCTTCTTCTTCTATGGTTTTTCAACCGGATGTGACCGGAAACAGCTTGTAGCTAATGCTAGCAGCTACCTCGCTTCGTCTTCTAACGAAACAAGCTAAGCTAACTGGCGAAAACGTTACACAAAGCACCATAGTTTGAACTCAATAACGTGCCGAATTCACACACTATATTTCTGCTAGACCGTGCTTTGACTTCTCCACATGCACCGGTTATTTTATAATATCCTCGTTTATCTAAATATCTATAGTAAGCACCGGAGCAGGCCTTTAGCTCCCGGCTTCAAACAATTCATTCACACCGTACGTTACCCTTTCTTACAACACAACTTTCAACAACACTACAACATTTATCACAAAATACAGCTGTTACAAAACAAAATGCACAATTCGCCCCATTCATTACCTATTACCAACCCCCAAATTAGATTCCCCTGAACTCAGTCATTATAGCGCTTTTAAGCGATTGAGCCTCAATCCAAAGTGCAAAATCCTTTAGCGAACTGGTCCCTAGAACTCAGTTATTATTGCGCTTTCGAGCGGCTAGCCTCCGTCCAGATAGCTAGCCCTCTGGCGAACTGTTCGTCTTCATCCCCTAGAACTCAGTCATACCAGCGTTTCGCGACAGCTAGCTTCCAACCAGTGGAGCTAACAAAAACGTGACCCGTTCTTTCGGCTTCTTAAGCTCGTATTCAATTTGTACCCTTCCCGTTAGAGTCGTCGTTTCACCGAAGATCACTCGACACTCAGAGCCGCTTATGCCACTCTATTAGCCCGTAGCTATATTAGCTTCTTCAAAGCTTGCGTTCTCTTGACGCTCCGTTCTCTTGACGGACCGTACTTCTGGACGGACCTCACCGGTAGGATTTCGCAACAATATCTAGAGCCCGAAGCTCATAGCGTTAACAACACTAGTTAAATAAGTATTTCAGATTGCAAATGCACCTCATACAGTATTACAGTCACTCTAAATTTCTACTTTACCGGCTTGCGTTCCTCCTCGTGTCCAGCATTCAGGAGACATCAATCGCGGGACACTTTCGCCTAAGTTTCCTAGTCTACCTATGCAGATTTTTATTAAAACGGCTCTGCGTACCTTTAGTTCGTGCGCACTTCGAAAGTGTCCACCGATCCACGTCTCCTCAGCCTTCTCAGAATCCCATTTGCCCCACGTTGGGCGCCAAATTGTTGAGGCTGAAACTGGTGGAGGAAGCGCAAGGCCGCTGCTGTGTTTACTTCTTTCTGCGCAGGCGCATCATAAAGTAACTCGATCCGGTCCAAATTCAAAACAGTATTTAATTAAACAATGACGACTGTAAACTGATGATGACAATTATAATCTATAATACACTATCGATAGTATGCATCTCGAGAGCAGAGACCACGTGCAACTCCCCTCACAGGCCCGACCAAGTCGGATCCTGCAAAGCGAACTACCATGGCCCGGCGCACGTCCTCGCAAACAGTCCTTTTATGTCCTTTGATGGTCGGAAAGTGTCCGAAATCTGTCGTAAAACACAAAGGCCGTCTTCTGGGGTCAGTGATTGGCTTCCAATCGCTCTGACGCCTCCTTCATCGATCCACTGCTCATCTCAATGGCTAGACCCCTTGTGACATCACCTCTGACATCACCTCTGACCTGGGACCGCATGGTCTTACCCAGGAGTGCTCTCTGTTTTATGGCCGTCTGCTTCCCTTCAGTTGTCTCCGGTTCTCCTCCTCCTTCCTTGGCCATTTGTCCAGCACCTCTGTGTCCCCTTTGATGTCTCTGCCTCATGGCTCAGAACCCCCTAACCTATGTGACTATACTTTGATTCAATACTTCCAATGATTATGTTAAAGACTCCTACAAGTAAACTTATTGCAAACATATTATATCTTCTATAAGTAAACATCCTGTAAACCTATATTACATTCCATAAGTAAATATATTGTGACTCTTAACATAATTTACATTCTCATCATTGTGACAATTTTATTCACCACTAGCGGTGCTATAAATTCTACTAAATAATGCTTTTAATTCTTAAATTCTCCACAACAGTCACGTAGCTCTTCGTTGCCCTGGAGCACTTTAAACCAGATCTTGAAATCTTTTGTTTTCCACAACAGAGTATGGCCTCATGTCTGCAGCAATAAATACCCCAATAGATGCTGTAATATCTTTAGCCCGGTCTGATTCTGCCACAAATGGTTTCTTAATAACCCGAGAGCCCCCCAATTGGGGGTCTATGGGGGGGGCGACAGAGTACACACATGTAGTAAAAATCACTTCTGAGAACGAATTAAATGATATTTTATGATATTTCAAAAACCTATCTGACAAAGAAATTCTGATAAGATGGACCATGTAACCTATTTTAATCACTCAAAAACACATATATACACAAAGTATTACAAGATACTACAAGTACTACCACAATTTCAGATATTTTTCGCCAGGAGAAGGCGAGCTATGTTCTCCGTTACCGATCCCAGCCACCACCTACGGCACTTTCACAGACAAAGCGCATATCAAAGAGCACAAGGAGTCCACACTGAATCCAACAATATCTTCCAAATTCTTCTCCTTCAAACCATTAAAAAGTTACAATTATTCTGCCCCAGATATCAACACAGCCAAATAGCATGAAAATTGAAAAAATTAATCCTTTCAGCCATGTGCAGCAGGTCTCTCTCCTCCGTTCTGTGAAAAAACTGAGTCTCTATGAGCATGTATAAGGAATGGGTAAGCTTTTCAGTTTTGGCCAATGGGTTTGACCCATGGGGGCGCACCACGGTTTTCGATTTGTTATTGGCTTAAAATTCTGTCAATCAACTCAAAGAACGTATCATTACACTCCTAACTCTCTTCCGCATTCAACGCTATGTCGTAAGCGCAAATCGGCCAATCAGAAGGCTCTGTAAGGTTCACTGGAAGTCTGTGAAACTGGAGCTCAGACGAGGATGAGCACTGTTTTACAGGTTATTTTAGGGCCCAGGCACTCAAAATGATGCCAAACTGCTGTATTAGATAGATTGAACACTATTAGTGATAAAAGAAGTGAAATATATAGTTATATAGTATATAAAAGTACAATAAAACAGCTATAAGTGCTGCTTCCAAAATCAGAATTGGCGTTGGCTGACCTCAGCTGACCTGTTCACAGGCCTTGATTTCTCAGGCATACTTCACTCTACCAAGACAATTTTTTTTACAGACCCCTAACCTGTTGTACTATGACTTGTGAGGGTTGATTTGGGTGTATCTGCATCATTTCAAATCGAGAAAATTAATAAAAGTGCATTTCTTTCAGGCGAACCGGAACATTTTCAATTTGAGCTGTGTGTGATATTCATCCAGCATTTACCAGTAACATATACACTGATATATACACCTATGAACAAATCTCACAAGTGTTAGTGTTATAATTCCATTGAAATTATTCAAATAGACCTTGTAGTTAGAGAGATAAGCCCCTTTGAGTATGGGTATGAAATGTTCGAGCAGAGGCCTCAAAATAGGGCTAGGTTCTAAGAGATGCCGCGATGATACCTTGTTGTTGTGGCCTGGCCCCCGTCGCTGACAGAACGGGATGGTGGAGCTTCAAATATGTTGACATGCCCGATGTATTGTCCTTGTCATATGTCTTTCTCTTTATTAAACAACGCCTACATACCTTAGCGGTTTTGTTCACCGCCCTCATCCCGTCATTCTAAGTTACAGGGAAGACAAAATGCTCCCAAACCTGCCACTTAAATGATGCCGGGGACTTCTGAAGCTCCTCCGCTCGCCATGACTTTCACCGTTCGGGGACTTGTAATAACACTGTAAAAAAAAATTACTCAATTGGTCCGCGTTTCACAAGTGTGTGTGCTGAACCGTGAGGTGTGATCTGAACTGTGAGGTGTGATCCGAACCGTTCACGGATCGATCCGTGATCCGTTATACCACTATCAACCAGTGGCGGCTGGCCAATAGAGGGCCATGGGGCCTGGCCCCACCTTGAGCCACAAAAAAAAAAATGTATTTATACAAATTGTCAATATTTGTGTTTTTTGAACTATGGAATGTACCCAGTAATATGTGTAAAATATGATATCTGTGCAAAATATATGCTTTTCCTGCACGACCTCTGTGTGCACGTCTCAGCAGCGCTGGGGCCATCGAGTTTGGCCCAAAAGAGGCGGGTCTATGAAGCAGTTTAGCCAATTGCTGATTAAAGATATAAATGAGTGACATACAATTTAACCAATCAGCGTCCTCAAATAGATTCAGTTTAGGGCCAAATTCGTTTCAGACAGGTTTGGCTAGCTGGATGCAGTCATGCTAATAATGTATTTCGTTTTTTAAAACACCGGGGACAGATCCAGCACGGACCGTTAGGGAGTGAGGGATGAGGAGGTAAGGAAACACCAGGGCACACATGAGAACTCTGTCAAGCTACATATTAGGCAAAGTGAACATCTTTTCTTCTAAATAGTTGTCCTCAGTCTGCTGAACTTGGTCATGGAGGCATCAACATTTAATTGAGATGGTAAATTAACAGTGAAAAGTCATCATAGCTTATATATATATCTATATATGTATGTGTGTGTGTTTTAGATTATACTCAATATTGTATGATATATATTATACTATATATATATATATTATACTGAATTCCCTGTGAGGGTGACTGAAATACGATGTCCTACCGTGTTTATCAAAGTGTTATTTACGGCTTTTTTTCGTGTAGGAATAAATCTGAAATATTTAACTGCAAAGTAGTAATGCGTGTTTGATACCTTAATTTCTTTTGCTGAAGTTGATTGGATGGCCCTACCTAGAACATTTTCCACCAGCCGCCACTGCTACCAACTGATAGTATGGTTACTGTGTGTACAGCTGCAATTAATGATTATTTCAGTATCGATTAATCTGTATATTTGTGTAAAGGTGTAAACATCTTTTTTTTTTCAAGTTTACTGTCATGGGGCAAGAGATTTTTTTGCCATCTATTCTTCTTTAAAAATAACTAAAATCTGATATATTGTGAATAAAGGACATTTTAGAAATATGTTGGGTGTACCCAATTTATTTGAGTGGAACCTGTTGACAAACTAGAATTATGTTAAACTAAAATAAAAATAAATTAGATGAAAACCTTACATTTATAATTTTACTACTACAAACAAAATATATATTGAAAAGACACAAGTATGTAGCCTGTAAATATATTCCTTAAGTCCATATAATATAATTTATTAAATTGGCTAAGCTTAAATAGCTCTTGTTGATCAGAAATATAATTATCAAGTCGGCTCAATTCACAATCATTGTGTTACTCAAATACAAGTGTATTCACTTGGATAACCTCAACATTTTTGCTTTTAACTTACCTAATACATCGTGGAACCTGTTGACAAATTTACTTTATTAAAGTCAATGTCTCAATTTTAGACCTATAGGATGCTCAGCTTCTATTAGCCAGTATCCCATCCCCTGGATTGATGCGAACTCAAGATCCCGTGTTTAGTCAAATGCTTGTCTGATGATCCTTTTGATATAAAAGAAAGTGTTCCTTGTGGTGTTATGTCAATTAAATATTTCTTATTCTTATTATGGAGGGGTTTGTATTTTGAGTAGGTCCGTGCTCTTGCTCTTGGGTCTCTAGGCTTTTCGATAAAAATCTTTAAAGCAGCCAATAATACCAGCACATCTGTGAAAGACCTGTCTAAATATAGGCATGGATAGCTGAAGCTTTGCATTGAAGACTTCAATGGTGTTACGAAATGTTTTGCTGGCAGTTGGAATTGAGATCTTAAAAATATCTGAGTGATGAAAGGGTGAAGCTTAATATGATATTGTAGTAATTCTAATAGTTGGTGACTGAGTTGTGTTTGGAGTATGAACAAATGGCATTCCTATTATTTTAACCAAGGTTCTGAAGTTTCACGTGGTATCGTTATATTCATTATATTCATTTCGTAATGAGTATTTGTTCGATGGTCTAAGATAGACAGTACAGAGAGCCCCCTTAGGAGGGGGCTCTAGTAGACAAGAGGTTTTTAAGATTTTGCCTTTAGACAGGCTTTAGGGTACAACCTTCATAGTTTGTTTAAAGCATTCTGAGGTCTTTGGAACCATCTCTATATAAACCATCTTCTTGGATAATGAATTTGCTCAGTACAAAGTGAAACAGAGATTGATATCTGTTTCTACTTTCTCTTTTGTTCTTTGTGATACCACAATGCTGATTGGTATATGTTATAAGCAGTGCCAAATTTGGTTTGAAAATTCTGGTGGGGCCACACAACATTCATACAAGAAAAGTTGATGATACAATCCAAACATACCATAGATAAATCACATTGAACAATACTCTCACAGCCAATAAACTGCATGCGAGTTAGAGACAGGAGATTGTTGTGACTAATGTACCACCAACAGCAGTGATGTTCCAGCCGAATATTGCCATCTAAAATCACACATTGATGATCTGACAACATATCTTACCACCAAAGGACAATGTTAAAGATCTCTCAACTTCAAATGTGTCATCTGTTGAGCAACCTCATCCTTGTAAACACTGTACATGCAATCCAAAAGTTTGTTTTGAATAATGGCTGAAGTGCCTTTTAAATGGTTGAGCATCATAATGGTTCCTTAGTCTGGAGTCTCCCTCGCACATATTCTCAATTATGCATCTAAAAATGCCAGGTTTTCCACCACGTTTTATACAGGTTATAATTCTGCCAGGAACAGACATGTTTTCTTCAGTCTGACGGTTGTATTGTTCAATGCCACGTCCGTACGCACTGTCAGGCTGAGAGGCCATCAAGTTAGGCTTACTGTTCCTAGTAAGCCTAACTTGATGGCATTATCTATATGCAATGCACAACTCTCGTGTTTTACCAGCCTTTCTGAAAGATGTTTCAAGTCTTTAAATCAACTTGCTGTCCAGACAGTGTCCTCTCCAAAAAGAAGACATGGAAAGCAAAACAGGGCTTTTTTGATTTGGTAGCAGTTAGCCAAGTTTTCCTGTTGAACCACTCGTGGTTGAATCTTTTTTTATCTTTTCCTTTACTGACATATGATTAAGTCATCAAGTCGAGGTGGTCCGAAACATTTAATTTTTTGCTCCAGTTCTAAATCTTACTGCAGTTAAATAATCCATGAGTCATCAATACTGTTGTAACATTAACGTAAGTACAATATCAATCCCTCTATAGCGAGCTAGCAAGACGTGTACACACTTGCACAATTCAAATCAACCAACGGGATGCTTGTAGGGGCCTTGCCCATCAGGCCCCACTGACGAGCTAAAACTTCACATTGAACCAACGCATACATGCGCATGTAGTTTATCGGTCAACATCTAAATTGGAAAAAAATTGTGAAGTAGACAAAGTTAAGTTTGCCATTATTGTGTCTGATATAGAGAAAAGCCTATAACTTATTCTGTACAACAGCGCCCTCTGGTGGGGCCGTGCCTCACGGGCCCTTAATGCAAAAACGCTGATTATAGAGGTCTGCAACAGTCATCATTCAGTCCAAAAAATTGTTTTATGTGCTTCCAGGGGTCAGGCAAATGTTAGCGGGTAGATAAACACCATTTAGGGTAAACAGTCTAAAACACAAAGTAAATAGCACATCCGACACTATAACACTCCACAGCAGATGAAGTATTCCCATCAATTGTCAGTGAAACAAGACAACCTGGATGTTGCACTGATAAATAATCTTAATGCACCTTAAACTAACATAAGGGAAGGATTTATCTTCATGCTAAATGATTAGCCAGATACCCAAGTGGGCTATATTATAACATGGAGTAATCCCCTAAAGCTGCCAGTAGATAAATGTGTAAATCTACTGTAGCTTTCTTGTTCTGTTTAATCTGTGGCTGCATTATAAACAGACACAGGGGAGATTAGATGGCATTATTTGTCAAGTTTTGGATTTGCAGAGAATATAATTTGGCTCACATAAATATGTTGCTAATATGAGTATTTTTCATACTTATGTTGTGATTCCCCTTTGTCTACAAAGTGCACCAAATGGTCAAAAGTATGTGGACACCAGAACATTACAGTCACATCTGAACATAACATTCTGACACCAGTGGCATTAATCTGCTGCTATATCAGCCTCCGCACTTCTGGTTGCAGGCTTTCCACCAGATGTGGAACCACTGCAGGGATTTTCTCCCATACAACCACAAGAGCATCAAGCTTGGTTTATACTCGCCGTAGTGTCGCCAGCGAGACGTGCATTGTGCCAGAAAATGGTGCCATCAAGGCTTGTGATTTGTGTGCGAAGGCTCTGAAGTTGTTGTGGCACTTAGTCGTGCACCTCTGAATTTTTGTAACTAAGTGCTTTTAACTTAGAACAAATAGTTCACCGCCAAATTCAATTGTTTACAGGATAATCAACCTTTTTTTATTACAATGCATTTAATACTTTCTCTACAGGGCTTGTGTAAAGACGATTATTACAGTTCATTACAATTCCTCCTCTGCATTGAGGACGTTGGTTTATGGCGTTTTACCGGTAACACTCTTTTTGCTTCTTCACAGTACGTTTTGTTTGTCTGTCCTCTGGCGTTTGGGAGTCTACTGCAACAAGCAGCGCATTGAACATGGACGGCTTTGTTTGTGCTCGACGCTCACACATCTGTGGAGGCTCGCACCACAGTGCCTAACGCAAGTATAAGCAAAGCTTCAGTGAGGTCCAACACTGATATTGGGTGATAAGGCTTGGCTTATGTGTTGGATGAGGTTTGAGGTCAGACCTCTGTGCTGTGCAGGCCAATCAAGTTTTTAAACACCAAACTGGGAAACCATTTCTGTATTGACCTGGCCTATGAACTGTTGCCACAGAGTTGGAGGCACACTTTTGCATATCACTGAGAATTCACAGGTTAACAGGAATGGGACAGGTCAAATGTACCGGCAGGCGGGCACAGATTCAGGTTCAAGTATCAGAGGCTGGAGAGCACAGGCATGAAGCAACATTTCAACCTTGATGACTGGCAACTGACTGTGGAAAAGGAACTGGTATAAATCCTGACAGGGTGATTGGAGAATGAGAAACAGGTGCAGGTGGATATAAGAGGAAACAAAAGTAGGCTGACAAGGGTCATCAAATCATTTTCACTATACGTTATTCTGATCTACTTCATTCCAGTCTGCCAAGTCCTGATACTTGTTTTCTTTCAGGTTTATGAGAATAGTTGTGTTGTCCAGCTCCTGTCAATCCTGATTCACTGTATAATATTCATTGCCGTGTTAAAATTCAAACCAAATGAAACATCCACCAGCACATTGACTCCACAACACACACAACCTCCTCCTCCTGCAGCAGAACCAAGAGGACCCCTTTTCAACACAAGGCACAGGGTTTAGTTTGACTGCCTTTGAATCCAGGTGTTTTCTCCATCCACAGTGGATGCTGATTAAGAGTGTCCATGCCCCTCTAGCTGAGGGGTCCTGGGGCCTCCTCCCTCCCTGAGGCAGCAGTGAGGCTGGGGAAGCCATCTGCCGGGCCGCTCTGAAGGAAGATGCTGAAGCATGCAGCATCTGCTACAGTATATGTCCAGCAGACTTACTGACCGCACTGATCACATCCTGTAGGTTAAGGTCATTAAAGTGGATCCAGCATCCTGCAGAATCCCCCTCAGTCACTGAACCTAAAACCCACAAGTGCTGGCTCATCGTGACACAACAGACATGGCTGAGTATCCTCTGTATTTACAGCATATTCATCAGTGTGGCTTTCTGTGGTGAGCTGCTCGTGGACAATATTCTTATGTTTAAAGCATTGAGCTGTAAGAATGCACATGTGTATCTGTCGTTGCCTTTGAGAAGCAAATCGGATTTCTTTTGGTTGAATGATTGACTTTGCTCTTGAGCTACACAGAGATCCTCATTCAGATCAGACCCGCTCCACTGACAGCAAGCGGAACAATGGAGAATTATGAAATGTTTCAAGCTTTACAATCAGGAGATTTATAATATAGTCTTGCTGCTGTTATATATTTTGACAGCTCGGTCCGATGCAGTCATGGGATTAGGCTCGATTAAGATGAGCCAGTCCTGTGCAGAAATGATCACAAGTGAAACACAATGCATGCCGGTTAGATTTGTGTCCAACTTGATCTTGACTTGATGTCATGCACACGTGGGCAACGATAACCTAACCGCATCAAGGTTGCTGCAGTCTTTAGAGCCACCTACTGCAAGACCCAGGGCATGATGGAAAACGTCTGGCTGTCACTTGATTGAAGAGCTGATTGGCCCAAAATTTTGACAAGAAACACCACGTTTTGTAGAAAGTCCTAATTTTCTGTGTAATTGTAATATTGAACACTAGATTGTTGTGAAATGAAGGTTTAATCTAGAAACATATCATGTGAGGTTATTTATATAACACTTATGAAAACGAGCAGACATGAAAAGAACAAAGGATAGAATAAAATGCCAGATACACACACATTTATATATTTACAAACCATTATAAATGATTCTGAATGTGGTCTACAAACTACAAGTAGCCTATAGATGGGATCTATTTCTGTGACTTCCTCTTTCTTCTTTGAAGGCTGCTGGAAACTGTCTGACTTGACCACAGCTTCATGTCATCTCCCCCTGCTGCTGCCGCCGGATCTCGTCCACTTTCCCATCTGGAACGGGCCGATTGAGTCATGTGATCTCAAGAAGACACTCAAGGGTACACTTCATGTGAACAGTCTGCTGCTGATGACTGACTAACTAGTTTATTTAGAATGCAGTATGCAGCCCAGTAGCGTGTGATTGGGAACATGGTGGCATGGTTAGGCTAAGGGAGAGATTATGGTTTGGCTTAAAACAACTTCTTAAGTTTAGGGGACCTCTGTTGTCATGGTTACAGTAATGACCACTTGGTTAGTGTTAGAGAACAACTGGGTTCATTTATTGACCAAATGTTAATTCTTGGAAGGAAACAGGAAATGAAAGTAGTCTCCTGTGTTGAAGTCCACAGTTTGTTGACCATTCATCCACTCTGACCTCCTCCCTGTGTGGACGTTGTGTCACTGTAATAACCTCATATGACTTCCTTCTTTTGCTTCTGACAGTTGAGAGTCAAGATTTCTCGGCCACATGAAGGCTTTGTCACCTGAATGAAAATAAATGTCTTTTGCACACAGTCTTTAAGTCAGTCCTGTACTGACCTCTGCTGCTGCAAATGAAATATAGCAACAGTGAAGGACATAAGCAGTGCTACACTGTATCAGAGAAGATCACAATCATGCCCCCTCCTGATCTTAAATGGTGTCATTAAAGTACCTACTACACTCTCTGTTAAGCCCAACAACATGTATGCAGAGCCCTTTATGATCACCCATCTCTGTGATGTAAGAAACTGGATGGCTACAGCTTTCCTTTGATTTCATCTTTAATAAAACAGAAATCCTCGTCATTGGGATCAAAATTAAAGTCAGTATTGTTTAGTTAGTTTTACTGTGTTCACATGTTTAATTGTTTAAAGGTCATCAACACGAAGAACGTGACTGGCAGTGTTGCACACAGGACTGTCTATGGTCACTTCTTATCAAGAGATCGTTTTACAAAAGGCCCTCACATTTGTGAAGTTGCTTTAAAATGTTTCGGTTATGTTTCTCATTTGTATGGATTATAAAGTACATAAGATATTTAATTGTGTGGTTTTATGTATCTATTCTATTTGTATTGTTTTGGCTAACTGACTGACTGGGGTCAGGTAGTTATTGGGTATTTTGTATACTGCTTCCTATACCAGCCTATGAGTATCTTGAGATTCCCCAATGGAGGTCTCTTCCACAGTCCCAGGTTGGAAATGTGTGTTTTAATAAGTTTAATTTTTTCAGTATTTGTCTCATTTCCTGTTTTATTTTGGCACCTGTTGTCTCCAATGTCAAAATGTCTTTAACCTGCATTCTCTCTAATGTCCATCAGGGGGCGACTCCTCTGGTTGTATAGACGTCTATGAGAAAATGACTCTACTTCTCTCTTGATTTATTACCTCAGTAAACATTGTAAACATGAGTTTATGGTCTCAATCTCTAGTTTCAAGTCTTCTTCAATACAGCATGATGTTCATTTAGTAAATGATGGTCCATTTAGAGTCAAATAGACCATAAAGAGGAGTATGCTTTTGGGCGGGGCTACCTTACAATTGACGGGTCGTAACCACTACCAGAGCCTCCTGAGGCCGCTTTTGAGTTCTTTGCCTGTTGCGTCAGTACTAGTGATACTGATACCTGCATTATACTCATGTAACACCCTTTTATGAGATGATTTCAAATCATCATTGTCCCATTTGTCAGTTTGGTCTTATTTCAAAAAGATGAATGACTTGAATAACAAAGAAAAAACAGAACATACATAAGCATGGGCCTACGCTCTTCATGATAACAATTACAACAAGGGTTTAACTTCCATTTAGTTAAATCTGTTTTAACATCTTTCCACCCGATTTGCAGAAGAAATGGAATTGACATAGCTCATTTCTGAAAAAAAACCTTGATAAGATAAACTGATGACAATATCTATGATGGTTCTCTGGTTGTCAATGTGTAGGCACACGTTGAGAGGGACGTTGTCGCTGACGGCGAGATAAAAATAGTTCAACTTTTGGAACGCCGCATGACGTGAAGAGGAGCAACCACAGCTTGTAGATATCTTTTCTTTCTTCCTTAAATAACAGTCTACAGTAAATGAATAGAGGAGAAGTTAATCATTTTAGTTCAAGACTACATAGAGCTTTACTATCAAGAATATTTTAGTTGCTTCTCCCTTGATGAACGTCACAACATGCGGTTGAAAGGTCAGCCAGTCACAGACAAATCAAGTACTAAAGATACTTTGAGGAATTTATGGTGTTGGAAATCCTTTTATATTTGTTAGTTTAGTCAGTGAAGCTTACTGATAAATTACCACTTCATCATCATCATCGTCTTTCCAGTGCGCTTGGTTGCCCCCCCCCGCCCCCCCGAGCACCTTGGATAAATGAATGAAAGCGGCAGGGTTGGCGTTTCTCCTGCATTTTTAGTCACACTTGTGAACGGCCCCTAATTCCTGATGCCAAGGCAAAACATGTGAAAAGTTAAAGCTACTTCATTTTGTGTTGAAGGCGGTCCCTGTGGCCAAAAATGGTAGTGTTTCTGAGCACCAGATTGCCTTTAGAAAATCTCTCATTTTACTGCAGCAGGCTCTGACAGGATGCCCGGATCAGTCCCGGTTTTGGTTCTCCCGTGCCTCCCTTCCCTCCATTGGGCCCAGCAATACAGCCTTTGTCTCCAGCAGTGTGGTGTTGGCTCCCAGTGGAGCAGCGAGGAGAAGCTCTGCTCCTGGTCAGGAAGGAGACGCTGCTGCTGGGTGCTCCCTGCAGGTCGAAGGAGGCAGCGAAGCAGGATATGGGTCAGTTCATTGTGTGCTGGTCGCTGCCGGAGGCCCCAACTGAGTCTGAGCTGAAGAAGTTTCTGATGCACCTGCATGATTTCATCTAGCGGTCGTAGCTACAGCTTCAAAAAATAATGCGCTGTACTTCGTAGATACACCACATCAAATTGTGTTTTTGGGAGTGCCGGTGGATGGGTCAACAAAAAACGATCTTACAGCCAGGAGGCTGCTGCTTGTTTCCCGTGTGAATAAGAAGTCAACGTTGATTTATTTGTCATGTAACTTGCGTACTTCAACCCAAACCACTATCTTTGCCTAAACCTAACTAAGCTGTTTTTGTTGTGAAGATGGAAGTGTATTTTGAAAAGACTGTATGCATGTAGTAATAAGAGGAAATGTACATGTGTGACTGGCTTTTATAGGAAAACGCACAAAAAATAAGGATATCATATCAAAGATATATAAATAGTTGTACAGGGATAGTCTACAATAATTAAGAATATCTATATAGAATTCGTCAATCTTCTCGCTGATGGTCTCCTTATAGGTAATGTAGAGACATCAGTATTACATTGAGACCGTTTCATAAGCAGTTTAAAGTTCCTCACAGTTACTTTCACAAGAATAAACCATTAAAACATATTTTTATAGCACTGTGTTTGTTACACTTCACAGATAAACAAAGAAACCCACGTTTCGCCCCCCGTACTTGATTTATGCAAATCCACATGTCGTCAGTCACAGGTCGTATAGCTCACTAGGTAAAGGGGTGGCTCTTGTATTCTGTTTTTAACCCATTAGACTAGACAGGCGGGTTAACTTTCCCCTTTTATTCCATGTTAATTACCAGCTGTTAACTGAAGTTAGCAGAAAGTTGAGTTTGTGCCATATGTTTATTATAAAACCTGGACCCGAGCGAGCCCCATTTGGGGTTCAGAGCGAGACAGTTTAGTGTAGAGCATGTCATAAAATGGACTTTTCAGAATAAAATATAATTAATGCTTCATACATGCTATATACCAAATTAACGAAGAGATTCTGTTCTACACTGTCCTGCAAGCCAGTGTACACACTCCAAACACAATTCTAACCAAACTCAAATAAGCAACTAAAAGAATGTTCACAATATCACTCTTTTTTTGCCATTGCTGAGCCGACCACACACTCCGGTAGGCGCTAATAAGAAGATGCTAAATGCTAACACGGAAAACCGAAATAGCAGAAAACACGCCAATAACACACTGAATCCAAAGATATCTTCAGTATTTCTCTAAGTCAAACCACCACAGAGCTGTGAGCAAACAAGCACCAGAACAACAAACCGCTTCACCGCTAATATTTCATAAACTCCTTACCTTTGTGCTGTTTTGATGTAAACAAAGGCATAAAAAAGAAAAAGCCCAAAACTGCTGTATTAGGATGTATTGAACACCATTAGTAATATACAAGTGAAATATGTAGTTTGGTACATGAGAAAATTCAAATGGCACACATGGTGCCCAAATGTGTCCAAATGCACATTTTGGAAACCTCGCCTAAACTCTCTGTACTAAAACCTATCTAAAGTTGTTTTGCTTCACTTTAGCAAAGTCAGACTTTGCAGAGAGACTGCTAACATGTTGTGCTATGATTTGTGAGAGTTTTTAGGCTAGCCAGGGCCTCATTTCAAGAAAATAATAACAATAAAAGTGCTTTTTTTTCAGGCGAACCTGAAACTTTTCAATTTGAGCTGTGTGCCATCTTCATTTACTCTTAACCAGTAACATATATACTGATATTTACACATCTGATCAAATCTCACATTTTTTTTTTTATTCTCACATCAAAATTATTAAAATAGACCTTGTAGTTACAGAATTACAGTCTCTTGAGTATGGGCATGCAATTTTCGAGAAAAGGCCTAAAAAAAGGCTTAGGGTCCAAGAGTTTATCTGGAGCCCTTTTCCTTTCTCCCTCCCTCAGTTGAATCATTTATAACCTTTTGTATTTTTTTTTTATGTGTACAGAGGCCTATTTATTTGCCTGCTAACATGAAGTGAATGCGGTTGTCATCTCCCTTCATGGATCTATTGGCTTTGACATATCAAAGGTGGAGTCAAGTGATCTGATTGGCTGCTGAGACTCCCTCAGCCCTTTGGGAGTTTTCTCCTGATGCATCAAACAGGCCAGATGGATCATCTGTCTGATTCACTTCCCACTGTCTGCATGTTCATGGAGGAGATATGTTGTACTGTTCCACTACCTGTTGGGCCTGGGATTCTGCAGGTTGCATTCATATGTCTAGCCTGCTGTAAATCACTACGACGCCGGTGGGAGGCTGGAAGACATCCAGTGAATTATACACACTCTTAGGGCCTTATGAGAGGTGATTTTAGGCTAGGCCTACCATTTAGGATCTGTTTGATCTCCGAGGAAAATGTATTTGTATTCCTTTGCTTTGCCCTCAAAGACCATTCATATGTAAGCACATCGCGTTCCTTTCCCTCTTGAAGCCATGTTAGGGGGCGTTTTCACTGAATTTTCCCTCTACTGATTTTTTCCCCTTTGCAGCATCAGTAGCACAGAGCCAGCCTCCAACCAGACTACGCTGTTCCTGCTCGCTCTGTGGGGGTTTCCTGAGGTTGGGAAGCTAGAGTGCGTACAAGGACAGCAAATAAAGCGAACCAAAACAAAGCGCGCCGTCTTCCACCGGGGGATTCGTCTGTCTTCCGTGCAGGAGCATCTCTGACACGCGCGAAAGAGGACAAAACAGGTAGAAACTTCGAAGGTTTGTCTTCATTTTTCCGTGCGGAGGCGCACAACCGGATTGACAGGAACGCTTTACTTTCCATGTCTGATGTGATTACACACATGCAGAGGATTAGGCTAGCTACATGAAAAGAAGGGGGCGGGGGGCTTGTTCGAAGAAATGGGCCGTTATGGTCAATGTCTATATGAGAGCACCACGCGAAAGTGACTCGTGGAATGTGTATCATTTTGTGAAGCCAAACGGTGATGACCTGGCGGAGCTAACATTCACCCTTGGCTTTATGGTCTCCCTCCCGGCTGACGTAGAGCAAATACATAAATTCAGCTCCCCGTTCAAGCTCGCGTCCCCGTGTCGGGCTTTTCTACTATCCAAATAACCGAGGAGTCGATATTAACGTCTGCGTAGCGACGTCGAAGGGGTGTTGCTCGCTCCACTGTAACGTTGGGTACAGTAACGCTAGCTAGCTTACATAGCCCCCGGTGACATTCCCGTCTTTTTTCCATTCGGCTCGTGCACCCCACGTCGCACGCACGCACGCACCATATCCGTCCACCTTAAACGCCAGCGGTGAGCTCCCCGTATTCATTATTGTCTACGTGTAAATCATGCGAGTTCCAGCGGCACTGCTGTAGGCCGCAGCCGCCCAGAGCGCTCACTGCTGGGACTTGTTTACATGGACACCTCGGGGGGAAATGTTGACCTCCCGTCGCAACATGCTACAAAATAAATACAATCCGACTGGCCTTCATTATGGCACCCACAGAGACAGATAGTGGACGTGACGTATGTTGTTTGTCCTCCAAGCACAACACTGACAGCCAGCCCCCCCCCCCCCTCTGTATCAGCTGTGGGTCGTCATGGTGATTAGGCTGATTCTCCTGACTGAGTTCATCATGTGTTACACTGCATATTGAGAGAGGCTGTGTGTACTATTTGACAGGTGAATAAAGATTTAAGAAAGACGGGGAAAGCATCGATTAAAGTCACAAGTTGTCACATTTTATTCAACCCTCGTAACTCATTTGTTAAAGCATATACGTATGCTTCAATGGAATTCATTCTGATGCAAAAACAAGTTAATTGTCCAAGCAGAAGGGTTTGTGGAAGAACTAGTTAATTTCCTTACTTTTTGGCAAATTTAAGCACTTTCAAATCCACTGATGCGGCACTGTGGTCGTGTCTATTGTAAAAGGCTCCGTTCACTTTCGCTACTGAGAGCTGGCTGGGAAATGTGCAAAGTGAGCTGCTGACATGACGTTTTGGTAATAATTGTTTAAGTTTTGAAATTTGAAAACCTAAAATTGAATCTACAGTTTTAGTCAAACTACTTTCAAAGATTTAAAAAGCCCGTCTGTTCTGTGGATTGTCCAAAGAGACCTGGGCCCTATTCCTCGTACGTGGCTAACTGAGTTAGCCGGATAATGTTCAGGATGAGATTATATAAGTGAGGCTTTTCGGTTCCTCGAAGCAAGTTTGGAAAAATCACCATAGCAACACATCCATAAGCCTGAACCTGCTCCAGAGCAGGCTTGAGCTAGATCCGCTGGATCAGCTGCCACTCCCCCGGAAAAACATGTCAGCTCCCTTCCTCAGAGATCCATCGATGAGGAAGCGATATTAGTTAGATCAGCGTTTTATAGGGAGAGAGTTCTTCGAGATCGCCAAGATCCGTTATCACATCATGACTTCCTGTACGAGCGCTATCGATTCTGCCGACAAGGAATCATTTATTTAAAGACCTTCTGGAGCCGTACATTGAACACCACACGCCATCTACTGTCTCACAGACTGATGCAGCCTCGCGCTGTGTAGCGATGGTTCATGTTTGTACAGTGTCGGTGATGTGGAGAACATCGGGAAAGCCACTACATGCCGTGTTGTTCATAAAGTTTATTTGGCGCTTAATAAACTTCTGGATGTGTTCATTACATCACCATGGCAACATGTTGTATTGACTCACCATTCTGGATAATGTGTGTGTGCTTAGTGTTTACTTGCTCCCGTGTCCTCTTGATGGCTGGTTGAACTACATGATGGTTGAAAGCACTCATAATGATGTGACAGTATTATTAGTACACCATAGATATCATTATTGTAGCACATGATGAAGGTGGACTCATGATAAGAAGAGAGAGAATTACACACAATTTATTTTCACTGCTTATTATGAATAATACACACACACTGATCCGCCCATACACAGATTCACACACATATTCAAACTCCTATTCTATATAATAATCTACACATACATGTATATACACATATATATATATAGTACATGATACATAAGTGCATACACCTACATATATCCTCATAAGTATCTATTAATTGGTATCAGTTAGATACTCTTTGGGCTTGTTTTTATCTACTTATTCTGAAAGAGTTGAGATAATTATTTTCGCTATAGATCTCATTTGATGATGCGTTCCATGAAGCCTACTACCAGCAGCACATTTAAAGAAATATCATCTGATTGATTGAGGTGATGAGGCTCTTAAAATTAACCTATACATTTTCCCAACACTTGCGCATTTGTCTGTGATGTGTCGCCATGCTTCTCGTCTAGCCCTCGCAGCGGTGGCGGTGTTAGATGTTGCCATGATTATGGTCTTGAATTCCTCATACGCGTTAAAAGAGGCTCTTTCTTTGACTTTATTTGCCGTTGTACTGTTAGAAAATCATGGGTTCGGTGATCGACGCTTCCCCCTTTTGAAGTAGGACGGGCACGCGCAACGATCCTGTTGACTGACGTCTGGTTCAAATTAACGAGACTGTTTGAGCGGATCAGCCTTTGAGGAACCGAGATAGCCTGACGTCAATCATCGAGTTAATTTAAGCTGCTAATAGGACATTTGATCGACTTAGTTGAACCACGTACGAGGAATAGGGCCCTGATACATTTTTAAAATGTAATCATTATATCGTGACCAATACAAACAAAACTCCATCCATCTCCACAGTATTATGGTGGAGGCAGAAATCCAAGAGACAGATGTCAAAACCTGGACAAATACATTCACAACTATACAGTATGTGGACTGATGCCACATTTTTGCTTTCTTTTTGCAATTTAGGAGAAGTAACCCTTCCACAATATGTATGTTGTTTGTGTGCTTAGCAGGATGTCAGCCAGAGGAGGAAAGAAGAAGGCCACCAAGCTGTCCCGTTCAGCCAGGGCAGGAGTCATCTTCCCTGTGGGAAGGATGATGCGGTATTTGCGCACCGGCACGCACAAATACCGCATCGGCATGGGGGCGCCCGTCTACATGGCAGCAGTCATCGAGTACCTGGCAGGTAGGGCGATCACATGATTCAAGCTTCATACTGTTACACACGGTACACATGTTCGCTGGACTGTTGCACGTGTTAACTATGTGTTGTATGTAAACTTTCTCCAGTTCTACTGAAAGCGTGCAAATAATTCTGTTACACTTGTTGTAAAGTCGCTTATTCAAATAATTGAAGTAGTTTAACATATAATGTGTCCCATTATCATGTTTTACTACTTTAAACCTTAAAGCCAGTAACACAAAGAGGATCGGAGAAAGAAAGCAACAAGGCAAGCTTTATTTAGTGTTTTTTTATGTCCACATGACTCCAAGTAGAGTTGAGTGTGAACGTCTTGCCCGTTATATTCTTGTTCTTGACGGACTGGGAGTCACACGGTGAAAAGTTAACAAGTTTGAATACCACAACAACCACTGTGTGTTTGATTTGTTTCCACACTGTGTTTTCTCTCGAAGCTGAGATCTTGGAATTGGCAGGAAACGCAGCGCGGGACAACAAGAAAGGCAGAATAACTCCCAGGCACATCAAGCTGGCTGTGGCCAATGACGAGGAGCTCAACCAGGTGAGAGTGCTCCACAAGTGGCTGATATTTGGGTGGAGACCGTCACTCTTCAGGTTATCCCAATGTGTTGTTGAGGAAGAATAGATCATCATATTCCTGCTAACCAGGTGTTTTTGTTTGTTTGTTTGTTGTCTTCTAAACGAATAAACCCGTGTTAAACAGATTTCTAACTCTGGGTCCTTGTGTATCAAAAGAAGACAATGTAGTTCTAACAGTACACAAGTCACTTCAGAATATGTCTCCAGAATAGTGAGGAGAGGCTGAAATGAGCTGCTGGTAATGTAAAAAAATGAGTGCTGAGCAAGTTAACGCATTAATTAATTAACGACGACAATTATACTATCACGCGTCAACGCTGTTTTTTAAATTGAATTATTATGCGGACATTTTTAATACAAGAGCCGGGCAGCGAGCGGTGAACAGCTGTTTGTGTGGCGTCACTTCCTTCTCTTCCTGTTGCTCTAACCCCCCCCCCCCCCCCCCCCCCGAGTGACACGCCCGGTCCGGAACCCCTCTTCACCCCGTCACCGTCGGTCCGTACACTACCTACTCACAGTACCCGAGCAGGTAGTGTACAGATTTTTCTGACGATATGCAATAAAAGCACAGGACATACACAACTTTTTCATGAATGATGCAGCAACAACAAATGGTGTCAAGGTTTGAATAGTGATAGTACGATAGAACTCACGATAATGTGAGTTACAGTCTTGTCCCTGGAGTTGAGGCACATGCGTGGTGATGGTGAAGGTGTCAGCTGACAGCAGATAATGTGTGTAGCCGCTGATATTTCAGCAGGCGCGAAGGATCCCAACACTGTGTTTAACCTCAGGTCACCGCTTCTCAAAGAGAGCAACACTCGTGTGTTGTTGTGTGTTGTTTGACCGTACATAGTCAAACTCTTTGTTTGGGGAACACTTCCTCCATCAGCTTCTACGGGGGGTGACCATATCAAATGGAGGCGTCCTGCCTCGGATACACCCAGAGCTGCTCTCCAAGAAGAGGGGGGGCAGGGTGAAAGTCGACAGCCAGGCGTCCATTCCCGAGAAGAAGGTAGAACGCTCGAAGAGCAAGAAACCCATCAAATCCTTCAAAAAGGTTAAAGGCAAACGAGGACGCAAGCCAAAGGTCAGTGGACTCAACAGAATGGAGATGGGGGACCATTCAGGCCTCAGTATGCTTCAAGTGAAATGCTTCTCAGATTGTTGAGCGCTGTCTGAACCCACCTCTCTAACAGTGGAATCATTTATTTAGCTTTCTGAAACAAATCGGAGTGCCTTGGTAGCGGATTAGTTACAGCACATACCGGGTTCCATGTCATACCCCTTCTCTCTTTACTGTCAACAGTCCAATAAAGGCTGAAATCCCCAAAATAATGAAATAAAGCAAAGCGATTGACCAGGCCACTTGTCGAGCCCCATTTGTTGACTTCATCAGAACAGGAAACAGCTTGGCTTTAGACATGGTTGGGCAACATGTGGTGAACTAGTTTGTTGGTAACATACAGAGACCATTAGTGGACTAAGCCACACATCTCAAGCTGACATGTCCCTATATATTTTAGTACCTGTAAAGTGTGACAAAACCAGTCAAGGTCCACTTATCAGCTGTTTGTGGAGCTTTCTACCACTTCTCATGGAAGGTCCAACACAAGACCGAGTCTGAGCAGCTCCGTGATCCAGTCGAGTTGAACTTGATTGTCTGTCGAATATATTTGCTTTAGAAAACCATAAGATATGGTGGAAAGCTACAGAAAGAGCTAGTAAGTGGACCTTGAGTTAAGATTATTTGATCAACTGCGTCCAGGAATGAACTATCATGCACAATGTGTTTAACCTTTATTTCATTTAAGGAGAAATGCCACACTGTCAACGAGTACTGAGGTGTGATGCTCAGCTGTCTTATTATCTGTTTTAATTGGTTTAAATCTGCCATTTTTCTCATCTGGCAAAGAGCACAGACAACGAGTCTGTACCGAACTCCACAGTGGAAGACGGTCCTGGAGATGGGTTCACCATCCTGTCAGCAAAGAGCCTGTTCCTTGGACAAAAGGTAATGTAGTGATATCTAATGAGCTGAAGCTGCTGATGGATAATAAAATGATCAACTGGAACTTATTCATGTTAAGGTCTTCTAGGTGACAATCTCGGTCTACTCTAGGACATTCACCACATAGACTAAGTTAGAGAACTACAGCAGCTGTTTCCTCTCTCTGTGTTGACGACCTTGTGAATCCACAGCTTTCACTAACGGAGAGTGAAATCAGCAAAATTGGAACAATCAAAGTGGAGGGGATAATTAACCCGACAAATTCGGAGATGGACCTCAAAGACGGAGTAGGTGAGGAGGACATGTTCATGTGTACTCTATTTCTTCTTCACAAGTGTCCACGCTTCCCTCTACCCAGCCGGCCTTGTGTTGACCTGCTGCTGTGCCATTTTCAGGCAACGCGCTGGAGAAGGCCGGAGGCCGAGAGTTCCTGGAGGCGGTCAAGGAGCTGCGGAAAGCACAGGGGCCTTTGGAGGTGGCATCAGGTACAGAATCTTCACACATGGAGCAAACTGTTTGAGATGCTGTTTCAGCTTGTTTTTAATGGAGCTGTAGAAATGTGCTCACCCATCCCTGTGCTACCGTCCAGTATTTCCATCTTTCTTCAACCTTGAAGGACCAACAGCTTTCACATAGATCTGGTTTGGTTCCTCTTTGAACTTTTGAAGACTTATAAGTAATGAGTCCAACGCTGTTCATGCTACAGCATTCTGATGGAGTCCTGATGCCAGAAATCAACAGAAACTCCTGACTGTGGCTCAGACGTTAGTGCGGGTTGTACCTCAATCAGAAGATTGGCGGTTCGATCCCGGTTCCTCCAGTCCATGTCATTGGCCAAAACCAAATTTCTCCCGAAGGCCGCTGTGCCATCGGTGTGTGAATGTTGTATGAATGTTAGTTAGTCCTGGTGGATGTATGAATGGGTGTGAATGAGTAACTCCACATAGGAGTGAGGCAACAGTGCTAACCACTACACCACCGCGCCGCCCTACTCAGTTTGTGTTGTATTATATTCTAAAGTGACTCTGTGCAGAAAGCTCTAGGCCCAAAAGCATCTTAAGGCTAAGATGATTGTACAAACCGTCTTCAGCTTAAAGCTAAATGAAGCTCCGCCCATCGACTGGAGCAAACCGTCTCATGTGTCTGCTGAACCTTTCACCAAAGTAAGTTTGGAGGAGAGAGAAAGGCAGTGCAGTAACAGACATTTTGATTCCTTTGATCAGCGCTGCTTAGTGTGATCGGAGCTCGCGAGCAATCATTTTCAACAGCTGCGACTGAATTATAAAAAAACAAATAGTTTGAGGAATGCAAGGGGCCCGAGGGCTCAAGTGAGTAAAATGAATGCATTAAACAGGGAGTCTAAGGGTTAAACTCTGTGTCTTTGCAGTGGCAGTGAGCCAGGCCACTGGGATGGCAGCCCGCTTCATCATCCACTGTAACGTCCCTCAGTGGGGCTCAGAGAAGTGTGAGGACCAGCTGGAGAAGACGGTGAAGAACTGCCTCTCGGCGGCAGAGGACAAGAAGCTCAAGTCCGTGGCTTTCCCTGCACTTCCTGCTGGACGGTGAGCTCTACTCTGACACACTGCTCACTTCAAACTAATCTATTAATCCACTGTGAGCTGACACGCAGGTCACCTGAGCTTATGCACTGAGTGGGAACATGAACGTCTCATTCAGGCTGTTTGACTGCTTAGTGTCCATGCACTGAAACAAAGAGGTGTTGTTAATGATTAGTACCATTAGACCCAGTATCATCTCCCAACTCTGAAGTGAAAGGCAGTCGGCTCAATGTTACGACCACAGCAGCAGGTACAACTATCTCTAAATCATCATCTCTTATGTACAGAGAAAATGTATCAGATTCTTCTCCATCAGAAAATGATTATATTTATTCTCATGATTTTGATGAATAAATGAATATCCAGCAAAACCAGAGCCCCAACTTAAATTATCATCATCCTCTGCTTTACAACCCAGAACCATTATAAAAAGATGATTATAAAAGATGAAATAAACTCTGTGGATGCACCGTAAGAAGTGGTGATCGATGGTCATTAATAAACCGAAAACACTCTTTTTCCAGCAGTGACACAGGAGGCCCACATGTGGAACGCCTTGTTACAGATGTGAACCCTCCCATTAACCAGACTGAAGACTAAAACACGTCACTTTAACAGATCGATGAAAGCACCAGTGTTGTGTACTGTTGCTGTGTTTTTGACCACACAATCAGTTATTTTGATGTGTGTACTGCCTGCTGGGGTTAAGGCCGTGTTCAGACCAACAGCGGGGGGGCTAATGCAGGGTCCCCCGGCGAAAGGTTGAACCAGCCTCAACTTCTGCTGCAAAACAATATGACGTCATCCAACAGGTGCTCTGGTGGATAATTGACATATGTGGTAGAACCCCATATTTCCACTTAACCTCGGGATCGTCCCAACAAAGCATGAAGCTACACTGCCTCGACAACTAAAGGCCTCAACACAGCAGTTGTAACATCCTGGGAGCCGTTACAGACCGCAGGTGTGACGAATAGACAACAGCAAATGCAAAATACTCACCTGCCAATAGTAAATGTCTTGGGCTTTTATTGTGAAAGGTAAGAAAGGAAAGGGTGGATCTGGTCTGAGCTGCTATGGTCAAGGTTTGGACCTCTGAGTTACATTAATTAAAAGGTGCAACTCAACCTGTTTCTCACAATGTGATTGGTTGATGCCTTTGTTTTCAAAAGCTCAGAAAAACCGACCTCATTGAGAAAAAGCAATGTTGCTTTTTTTGTCTTTTTTTATCCACGTTGTGTGAGACAAAAACAGTTGTATGTTGCCAGCGAATTAATCGCTTGAAAAAAAATATATTTAATATATATTTTCAATATATTTACGCAGCAAAACATTTATTTTGAGCTTTCGTTTCCCAAATAAAGGCATTGTAGACTAGATCCACTTCTTCTGTTCATACCTTTCACAATAAAAGCCCTAGATGTATAATATTCACAGGCCAGTATTTCCGTGTTGTTTGTTGGTAAAAGCATTTAGAGCTTTTGAAACTGCTGTGTAGTCTCATAATACTTCAGGCTCTGGTTATATTTCTTGTCAGTCCCACTCGGCCTCTGTGTTTCACTGCACTGCTGTTAACCCTTCCAAACTGAGTGATGTCTGATATGGAGATGATTAGTCTGATTGTCAACTCACATAAACAGACTTAACATATTTTGTTGGTTGTAATTGTCATTTTATCTGTATCAGCAGTAGCCTAGTGTCAGTCTTATAAATCAGTTTACTTCTATTTACGATGACATTTCTCAGCACTATGGTTTGATGCTTCAGATGCTATTCATCAGTCTCCAGCGGCCTCTACTGTTACTGTTCTACATGAAGTCTTGGTGCAGTGAGATTTATCTCACCACCTCAATCTTTCTCACAGGAACGGATTCCCCAAACAAACGGCCGCCCAGCTCATCCTCAAGGCCATCTCCAACCATTTTGTGTCGTCCAGCAGCTCCTCTCTGAAAAACATTTACTTTGTTCTGTTTGACAGCGAGAGCATCGGAATATACCTTCAGGAAATGGCCAAGCTGGACGCCAAGTGAGGAGCCTGGCTTAAAGGGGTTGTTTTTTAACTGTTGTTTGTTGCAGATGGTGTAGATAGTTGACAAGACCGTGTGTGTGTGTGTGTGTGTGTGTGTGTGTGTGTGTGTGTGTGTGTGTGTGTGTGTGTGTGTGTGTGTGTGTGTGTGTGTGTGTGTGTGTGTGTGTGTGTGTGTGTGTGTGTGTGTGTGTGTGTGTGTGTGTGGGGTGGGGTGGGGTGGGGTGGGGGGGTTGATGTGGAATCTGTGTTGGTTAGAGAGGAAAAAAAAAATCTGTGTGAGTGGAGTGCTGTTCACCTTTATGTCCCCTCATGAGATTGTATTCTTTATAGATTAGGTCCTTTCAATCCGTACAGTTTGACATTATGGTCCCTTGTTTCAATGATGTTTTTACATTCCATGTACAAATAGAACCGTTTTGCTGGCCTCTGTAGTTTCTGATACACTTAGTTTACTAAAGAACTGTGGTTCTCATTCTGCTTTGAAATAAAACCTCAGATGTTTTACACCAGAGATCGGCTGTTGTTTTCGGAATGTTAAAGTTCTACTTTCATTCAACAGACGTTATGTGCAGACTCTAACCAACTATGTGTCTCTCAGTACTTTGACTTCTCCACACTGTACAAATCACCATGTAGACGTTCCACATGAGAACATGTCACATTTAATGGGAAGATCTGAGGAGAATGCAGCTCCAGGTGTCACCAAACAGACGGAGCCTGAGCCCCACCAGGGAACCTGGAAGAGGACAGACGACACAAACACAAGGAGAAGCACAACTGAAGCACATCATTCACACAGATGCAAGAAGAGAGGACGGGGAGTGTATCCGGTTCATCGCTGTATTGACCTAGCTCTGGTGGAATGTGATCCTTTGGGTCCAATAACAACAAGAAGGTGTCGAAGAGCTGAAGAAGTTAGCAGAAGTCTCTGGTCGCATGCTCTATGGGCGCTTTACTGAGCGACTCATACAAACTCAAATCACAAGCTACCATCTCTACAGCACAGAGGGGAGAGAGGGACACAAAGCTATTACCTGTACACTTAAATGATACATTGAGGCTGAGACCAACATGAAACTAATTTGACTGAAGGCTGTCTGAAGTTGGTCCAGTATTGAAGGAGAACGCTGCAGACAGCAGCCGCTCAACGGCCTGCAGTGTAATCGCATCTGACAACTCCTCACTGTCTGTACGTCCACGAACACACTGACTGACACATTGTTAATCTAAGTATCTGGTAACATTATGGGATACACACTCTACAGAGGATACAAACCTTTTTCTTTACCTTCAACTTGATCTGGTCTGTTAGTCCCGCCCCCTGGTGGACCACCATGGGACTTTGTTTTGGAAACATTATGTACAGTTGTCAACGGCGACAGACAAATGATTTCTCGATCCCGTTTGAATTGTGCCATGAATTACACATTTGATGTTTGTTACTTTAAAAAAAGTCCAGAAAGTCGCGTTTTGTTGTAAAAGTGTTGAAGTCTTCATTAGAGTGTCTAGAAGGACTGCACACCAGAAGTCTCTGTGTGTGAACTCTCACACTGTTGCAATCAGACAAATATTCAGCCGGGACGTTGAAAACCTTTTAGAGAACACTGGGCTTCACTTTCTGTACTCCAACACAACAAACTGTGTCCAGCCCGGTTCTCGTCTCTCCAACTCATCACATGACACAATAACAAAGCCAGAAAGCAGAAAGATGAGTTTAGACTTTGGATTGAAAGGCATCAACAGAATCAGTCTGACGTCCGGAGGGAGGGAATGCCATACAAGGGGGGGCATGATGGGAAAAGGCTCTTTGTCCCCAGAGTGAACCCGGCTGTATGTTGAGAGCAGAGCATTCTGACGGTAATATGAGGGTTAAGGAGATCAGGTAGGAAGGGGCGTGTCCAATGATAACTTTGTAAGTCATCAGAAGCACCTCAAAGATTCACCTCACATGGTTTTAGTTCAGATTCTAGTCGCAGTGTTCTGAAGCATTTGAAGAAATCGAGTGTTAGCACGAGGCAGACCTGAAAACAAGCCCCGACAATAATCCAGACCTGGTCCATGTGATGCAAAGGTGAAAGATTTGGTGTGCTGGTGAAAAGAGAGGGTTGAATCAAACGGAACACCACTCGTGTGTCTGACGTTGGGGGATCACAGAGCTGTGACTGTTACAAGATCAAACTGGTGTGTATGTGGAGCAGAGCCAAAGACCAGCATCGCACATTTATCAGACTTTAGGAGCAAGAAAGCTTTTCACAGCAGACAAGCAGGACTTTAATTGAATACATTTAATAAATTAATAATTTGGCCAAGAGGTGACCTATAAAGAGAGAAGAGCAGAGGCCCAATATTGTTATGAGAACATATTGATGTCATTTTATTAAAGGGAACAAGACAGAAAGGATAGGTTAGATAGAACCACTCCAGAGTATACCGTGATCAATAGTGTCAACAGCTGCCCTGAGATCAGTAGATCATTTACCATTTTTGTCGGCACATTGTCGGTGGAGGGACGAGCTCTGAACACAGACTTTTTAAGAGATGGTGTGAGAGTTGTTGAGACACGACCTTTTCTGGTACTTTTGAAAATAACTGACAGTTAAAGACTGGATAGTTATCAAGGTCTGGTTATTGAAGAAAGGGTTTAACCACAGCAGTCGTAAAGCCGTCATAAGAGACAAGTTGACAATGTTCAGAAATTGCCAGAGATCTTGAAACTATTCAGCTTGTAAAAACATAATTTATATCATATCTCTTCTCTCGGTCTTTGTCTTTGTGATAAGATCCACGTGATAAAAAAACAACAAACAACACAATGAGCACTTTCTTTACATTATATTTATTACATAGTAAAAAGTACATTACCTTTCATTTATATATATACACATTATATTCATGTAATTTCCTGTTCAAGCAGGACTCCGCACCTGATAAGAGTCCCCTCCAACAAATAAACACAGCTTACAAAACGTCTCCTGTTGGCGGCTCTATAAGGCTGTAGTGTCACCTAACAGCTGTACTGCAGTGGAGAAGTCCTTCTTTCACAACTCAATAAATAACATGTCACATCACCGAGAGGATCCCAGGGCCACACTGAGCGGATGCTAAGCTGTCCACGTCTACACCTTACTCTACGTCATTTGGCATTAAAATGGTGAATTAGTCTCCATCAGCCGGTCAGGCTCCATGTCATTGCACACAAGGCACAATCAGCATGCGACAGCGGCCTGCAGCAGCTCCACACCTGCAACGTAACCACGACTGAATACCTAGGAAGGAAACGGTAGCACTTCAACATGTTCCTAAAACTATCTGAACTCATGGGGTCGAAATCCCACTCTGCTCAGAAGGCCGGACAAAGTGGTGCCACGGAAAAAGCTTGATTTGAAGTTTAAGTTTATGTTTTGTATTCAAGGTGCTCAAATGTTATCAGCCAAGCTCTGACGTACAGATCAAGTCCGGTCATGAAATCATATTCACAAATGTCATAAGTCATAAATAAACAAGGGAACAGTTACTGTGGTCACTGCTAAAACATCGTTTGGACTTTTATGATGATCTGGTCAAATCCCTGTACTCACATGCTAATATGTGTTTCCATGGTTACCAAATGATGACACACAACACAGCTCTCAGCAGGTGGACTTCCTGTGGTTAACAGCACTAACCCTCTGCACCAGAGCTCCACTGACAGCTTTCACACCCAAATAAAGAGTTTGTCTGAATCAGACTTCATGAACAAACAATGACCCTGAAAGAGGCGGAGCAGACCTCAGGTCAGTCACTTCACACAATGTCATTTGATCCGTCTAAACTTGGCAGACCAGATGTTCCCATCTCAACTCTCTCATTTGGAATTTCAGCACGAGTTTCTAGATCAAATTTGTGCAAAAAATGTATATATTCTTTAGTTTTCTATCTGAATGTGTTAACTCTGTTATTACGCACTTCATATATTTCAGTATTTACAAAAAGTGGATAGTATTATGTTGTCCTAAGTGTGTAATCTGATATGTAGCCTTTGGCCCCACTACAGGTGAAAGCTTACTGAACTCAAATCACTGAAGAAATGAAATGTATGGAGATGGCTGATTTTCAATGTTATAATGTTTGGTAATGATTACATGTATTAAGTTACTGCTGTTACCATTATGACCTCCGTGTGATACGAGTCTACATGAAGGCCCTGGGGATTAATCATGTGTGCACAAACATGATCAAATGACATCAATACGGAACTCTTTCATTATGTGTTCGACTGATCATAAAGCAGTGAAGTCTACATGGATCACTCGCTCTGCTCCATTCAGTGGACTGAGCTCACTGCACGCTCAGTATCTCCATTCTGGAATGTGGTAGATGTGACATCTCCGTCCATCATGTGCACACAGCCCCTCTTTGTGGGGTGGGAGAGGAACTCAGAAGGTGCCAGAAATCAAGGCTTGTGTTTAGTCGTTGGGGGCAAAGAGCTCATGCAGAGTTGAACAGAAAGAAACAGAGCGGGCCAGTGTGTCCGTCTTTAGCCTCTGTGAGGCACAAAGTGATTGCTAAATAAATATAGTCCTTTTCTGTACAGCTTTCAATCAGACACTGATCAAACAGTGGTGATACAACAGCTCTGGGAATCGTATTTAATAAACAACATGCAGTACCTCCAATCCCAATAACTTACTTCCTGTCCCCGCCTGAAGTCTCTAGATGAATATGAAGCACAGGTGTGTGAGCAAAGCCATGAGGGCAGCCTGGTCTATTCAAGTTCACATCTATGCAAGAGAGGGGGGGGGGGGGTGTAATGAGAAAACATGGGAGTGACGGTGCTAACTCTAGACTAAACCCCAGTTTGGATATACCGATCCTTTATATCACACTTTTATTCAACGTTTATCCTAAATACATCAACCCGATGGTGATCAGATCACAATATTCCCACACATGAACACCAGGGCTGTAGCCTCAACAGACCTGTAGAAGTCCTGAGACCATGTCCCCCAATGCTGGTGGTAGTTTCTATCTGTGTTACCACCAGCAGAGCCCCGCTGACACTTCCTAACAAGTCTAGTGTGTGTACCACAGCCTGATGTGTGTTCTTCATCAGTTCAACTGCTGCTCTGGATGGTCCTTCATCACCATCAACACACACACACTGCAGTGAATTTGGACCCACATTCAGATACTCACTAGAGCACCACATGTGGATTCATGGACTGCCTTACTAATGGTTAGCTTTGGGTCAGAGCTTTGGGAGATTTTAAAAGAACTGACACCTGCCTTACATTCCCAAGAATAAAACGGTGGTGGGAAAACAGAATCAGAATTTGTATTTTATTGTATTGGTCTAAAATATATATGATGCATTGAGTTTAAAAGACTGGAATCAGCCGATAAAATGCTCGCCATGTGTACAGCATAAAGTCTCTCATGGTAGCTACAGCCCTGGTTGTTATCGACAGGTATGGTCAACCCACTTAACCTCAATCATATTTTTACTTTTAATACTTTTCATAGAATGACTCTATCCTGCACGTTCTGTTCCCGGATATCTGCACATACAGGAATAAAACAATGTGCACCAGAAAACCTCACGTCTTTTCTCTTTGAATAAAATGTGGTATAATTGAGGTGGCACATCTATTTTGTCTTCTCGCACATGTTACATCATTTAAAGAACCTTGTGACAAGCTCTTGAAGCTGTAGTTGAAGTCTGTGGGATCCAGTAGTTTAAGGGGTGGTGGTCTGGAAAGAGGACAGAGTGTGTGTGTGTGGGGGGGGGAGCTCTCCTATTTGACCTCGTCAGAAGGGCTCGTAGGCCTGGGACCAGGAAGCAGCGGTACAGGGGACGTGGCCTCGATGAGAGCGGGGTTCAGGATGATTGGCAGGGACATGGGCGGGACTCCCACCTGCAGGGGGGAGGCGAGAGGCTGCAGGATGAGGGGGGACTGGCTCGAGGGTGAGGGAGCCTGGGCACTAGGGGACGTTGTTAATGGCACGGGGGGAATCAAGGGTGGCACCGGAGACGAGTGGTCCGATCCTAGAACACACAGAGGAGAAATGAGTGTTCCCCCACTGCAAAGCTGGGTTTCTATTAGACCTGGGCTCATAGTTATCACACTGCTAAAGTTAGCATGAAGTTATTCATCATATTTCTTTGAATAGATGTTCAGTCCTAGAAATGTCTTTGTTCCCATTATTGCCACTAGGCTATGATGTCATCCTCATGAATGTGGTTGGAGCATACTCCTTTATTTGATGGATGTTAATTCATATGAGAGATATGAAAGAATTCATATGTATAGAATCTGTTAATATATTGTATCAGGCTTCATGGAGTGAAGCAATAGATTCAAAGAATGAGCAAAGTTATCAGCAGTTTACTCACAAGTGTCCGTGCTCTGTAATAACAGACTCTGGCTCAGCGAGGGTTAAAGTGCTCCCACATTCACTCTCATTATGGAACGAGCGGTGCACAACATTTGCTCGTGCTCAATAGCCCCATAAAGAAACAAACTGATAACACAGTATGGTGGCGACCACTTCACCTGCAGATGAAGGACTGACCTAAAGTGAAATGATCTACCTTTATAAATATCTTTCATATGTTATTTATATGTACTTCTACTCTGACAAAGATCAAAGATATAATCTCTGGCCATGAAAACGCTGAGAACTGGCACCGTATCGGCTGTGTGCAACAGGAGTCCCATGCTGTGACTGTAATGCATGTGCATAAACGCCGTGGTGATCACAGAGTATGTGGTGAGATGTGACTGCTGGAAAGCGTCAGTGTTTTACCGTTGGCACCGGCTGGTTGGGGCTCCTGGGGTGATGCTGGCCTGCTGGGGGTCCGTGTCTCTGCAGGGTTAACTGGGACTGGGGAGGTTGGCTGAGCAGCTGGCAGAGACACTTGAGGGGATGAAGGCCGGCCTGCCGAGGGTGTCGGCTGCACAGGCTCTGCTGGAGGACTGGGCACTGGATCTAAAACAAAGATGATTCACGAGAAACATCATTGTCAAGTTCCTGGTACCACAACAAACTATTATGCAAATGTTGTGGAGGCATTGCATCGAGCTGTTCACCCTCTACATCCCTGCATGTCTGCTGAGTACCTTGTATGACGGTCTGTTTGAAGAGCTCCTCCCTCAGGTGAGGCAGGAAGCACACAATTCGTTCCCAGGTTATTTCCCACAGGTCTGAGTATCCTGTCCTGGAGTCAGCGCTGTGGAAGATCCCTGCTGTGTCCATCACCAGCAGCATGTTCTTCAGGGACTCAGGGATGGCCTCCAACTACACAACAGAAACCAGAGGCAGCCCATCAGCCAGGTCATTAAATACCAGACCTGAAACCCTGGCAACCCAGTCCTTCTTCTTCCACGTTTGGTGATCTTTACATTTCTGGAGAACTTGAAGGATTACATGCTGCTGCAGCCCTGATTCCCATCTTCAGACTACTCAGCGGCTACTGACATTTCTGATGTATGAATCATTTACCATATGTATGTGTCATTTTCTTTGATGCCAATCACTGAAGTTGAAGCATATTTTCTAATAATTTGCCATATTTCATGGTTTAAATTCACACTTGACTACTAATGCACCGATCCTTGTCTTACACGTTTAGGTACATGTATAGATGTCTGCTTGGGAGATATTTTGTGTTGCTAAGATTAATAAAAATGTACAAGCTAAATAAGCAATATAAGATTTTAGTTTTTTTTCTGTTCACATTTATTGGTCATGACAAAAAACGGAGAACTTTTAACTCAAAATCCATGAGGGTATTGTCTTTGCAAAAACGCATTTAATAAGTAGTGCCCAGGTTGTGGAACGAAAATCACTTTCTAGACACTTTTTCTGAGTTCACCCTTTGGCCTTCAAACTGCATCCCATCAGAGCAGAGAACACAGATGGGCTCATGTCCACAGGTGAATGAAGGCGTCAGCTATCAGTGAGATACGTCAGTGAGCTATAATCACATTACAGTACAGTATGTTAGTAGTAAGACTATTCTCACCAGCAGGTCACTGGATCCTGCGTGCATGTACTTGTCCATGAAATCCAGAATGGTGAGCCAGAGGGCAGCAAAGGTGGGCAGGGACAGCAGAGGAGAGAGGTGCTGGAGGAAAACCTGGACCGCCGGAAAACAAGCACACATGATCAGTCCACAGCTGCTGCCGGGAGACAGAGCTCATGTGCTGCATGTTCTCCACTTCAGTGGAAATGAGATCTATCCAGATTAAATAAAGATCTTCCTCTTGGTTCCATCTTCTTGTTTTAGAGTTAACTGGGAATTTAGCCAAGGAGAATAGGCGTGTATTTGTTGTATCCTTAACTTCATGCCAATCACATGTTGGCCAAAATCAAGTGCGCACACACACACACACACACACACACACACACACACACACACACACACACACACACACACACACACACACACACACACACACACACACACACACACACACACACACACACACACACACACAATTATCATAATATAATTAGTGTTCTCCTTCAGGACCACTACAACAGGTTATTGTATCAGTAATGTGTATATGTTATTATCACCTGTTACATGTACATAAACATCGAACAAAAATTTCAGAAATCTGTGTTTGGTAGATTATTTCTCTGTTGTAACGATGCTTCTTGGCAATAAATCCTATATCATTGGAAAGCCTGTTTAGTTCCCTTTTCAACGGTGCCCCATTTGTAAGGAACATGCATTTGTGGGGTGAGCAGCACAGCTGAGTATGTGGGTTGCACCCATGAAAAATGTGCCAAATCTTCTCTGCCAATGCAAACAGCTTATTCTGCTGTTGCTATTGACTCTTGTTTGGTGGATTGGATGATTGAAGTCTATCACTAACAAGGAAGAAACAAGATGTATTTGTGTCTTTGATAATGCAATCACACTGTAAGTTGAACATCTTTTAATAAAACAAGTCTTCACCACAAACAAGGAAATACAAAAACAGCACGGAGCTCCAAGAAGAAGGGTAACACAAGCTAAACACGTCCATGTGTCTGTGGTGAAATGTGTGACAGCTGGTGTGAATGCTCTGCTCCTGTGGGAACATGTGCTGGTTGTTGTGTGTGTGTGCTGCAGTGTGTATTGTTTAAACCTTTGACAGCAGGGTGCAGGCTCTCATTCTGGTCTCCTCCATACCGCCCACATCTGCTGGGCTTATATTGTCAAGCAGCTTAGTCAGCAGCGGGAAAAGCACCTGCAAACACACACACACACACACACACACACACTACATCAGGAAGTACAAACGGACCGAGTGAGGAAAGGGACTGCAGATAAAGGAGTTGGTTTATAAAATCCAACTTCATTAGCACATTTGTATCAACCTGCTCTGTTTAATAGAAGAGCAGATAGAGGATTTGAGAGCAGCAGACATGTAGCTCTCCTTCTTTCTGACCTTATTGAAGCAGGACTCCCACTCAGTTGCATCCAGTGTCTGCAGATCATGGACCAGCAGCGCCCTCTGGAGGTAGGTGAGGGCCTGCATACGGACCTGACGTCTGGCATCACAGCACAGCCAAGCAATGCCTGCAGTGGGCAACCATATGACAGACACGAGTTATTCTCCACCTCTCATCAATCCCTCTTGATCTCCTCAGAACCAGCTACAAGCATATTGTACACATGTATGGTGCACGGAGGTGTTACAGGCAAGAACAAAGTCAAGTATATTAACATCTTACTGTCCATGTTTGAGCCTCTAAAAAACATGATCCCCCTGGTTTCATAAATGGTCTAAAACCTGGTAAAGAGCTTGTACGTTACAACACACTGAAGTTGATGAAAGAGATCATACTGACAATTCCAATTAGAGGATATCTTGCTCACATACTGTATATTGGTCACACTTCTTTCAACAAAAATAATTTGAAGGAATGACTTCCAAACATGTTTTTGCTGAATGTGTGTGTGTTAAGAAATGAGTATCTGCTGATACATCAATGTCTCGTATGTTTTTAAACTCTGTCTCTAGCTATGGCCAGCGGTGGTGTCTCAAATGTCAGGTGTGAGTTTGAAAGGTCTGACCTCTGATTGAAGAGGTCTCCTGCTAAAATATGAAGTGATACGTTTCATGTGATGTGTGGAGCAGGATTCAGCCGATTCCATTTACTTTATTTGCTGTTAAACACCAGAATGCAGTTCATCATGAAGATGGTTTATGTATATGCTGATTGTGAAAGATATGTTTTGACCTCATTTCAAACAGGCACAATTTAAGGCCTTGTGTAAAAAATAGAAATGTATTCCCGAGTCGAAGGTACTTTGTACAGGACGCATTAGACGGTCCTCCTGCATGTTGTGACAGCGGCGTACCTTGCAGCAGCGGGCACCAGCAGCTGGTCCACAGGGTCTGGGAGTCGGCCTCGATCTTCCTTCCTGCAGCCTCCAGGTGGCGCTGCTCCTCTGCCCAGGAGCTGTAGATGCTGGCAGCCCGTGTGTGCAGAGTGTGCATCAGGTCTAACAGCTGCAAACACCAACACCAATGTTAACAATACCAGGATGTACGGCTTTATATCTGCAGTAGAAGTCTAAATGTCAAGTGAAAGTGAATACAGGGTGTGTACACTCAAATATTGGGATTTTGAGGTTTAAACCACATGAAGTCAATTACACAAGTCCTTAATACATCTATCTCTTTAAATTATTTGATACAATCAGTATCAATACTGTATATTATAGACATGAAATGTTATAGCTGTAACTAGGTGCTTGTCATTTATAACCTAAATGTGTTTTTGGAAAACAGTCGAAAAACTGTATTATAATATAATAACGGCATATTATCCTTTAACCCAACACTCCATCCAAACATCACACCAGAAACAGGAGGAGGAGGAAACCAACAGGGTGGGTGGACATGATTGGAAAAGCTACTTTGTTCCACATGACAGCTGTAAGGAAAGCTTCACTATGCAACACGGGGGGAGGGGCTAAGTGACTTTAAACAAATCATTTTAGTGCTGCATGGACTCAAATGCTCACCTACACTGAATGTGCCCATGTGTGGGTGAAAGAAGATGCTGGGCTCAAATCAGAATAAGGTAGAAGTGTAAAGAGTGCTGTTGTACTTACGTCCTGACTAACCTGTAATGACACCGTGTGGTAGCTGGCCGGGACACCCTCGTCCTCCTCCTCGTCGCTGTGAGAACGTGATGGACGCTGATTGGACGCCCGGTTGCCACCTCGCCTCGTTCCACTTCCGCCCTCCTTATCCCTTCCCCCTGCCTTCTTTCTCATCCGGGACTTGGAGGAGTCGTACTTGTGGCTCTTCTTCTTGTCATGGTTGCGGTAACCTGAGGAAGCAAATTATTCAAACAGAAAACTAGAATTACAGCTTTGCGGTTGTATGTCTGCCTCCGCTAACCAGTGAAGTTACAGCGTGTCTGTGCAAAATGTCATCACTTCATAAATTTATGCTATTAGACGTTTGTGTGAAATCGTCATAATAGGCATTTTAATTTGTGAATTATGTCCAAAATCCTGTTTTGTGGGGTCACAGTGACCTTTGACGATCCAAATCTTATCAATTCATGTAGACCAGGGGGAGGTCTGTGCCAAATGTGAAGAAAACCCCTCCAGGTGTTCCTGATGTACCATGTTCATGAGCCACGTCTGTCCCCGGAGCAGAGGAGTAAGATCAGTTCAAGTGAAGACTGGGAGACCCACCGCCCCAGAACAGCACTTGTCGTTTGTTCCAATGATGACCTCCAGTAACAGAGTGAATTATGACAGCTCTCTCTCAGAGGAAAAGGTGGAAGTAGTGGGAGTTCACTACACCCCGTTTTTACTGGCAGCCGTTGGCCACGCCCCTCTGTTATGTGGTATGGCCATTATGAAGCCTAAAGAGCTTGTCATGAACTAATCACACCCACGATGGCCCGGTCCTCAAAACAACCACAGAGCGTTGGGCCATTTCCAAAACTTCCCATTTATCTTGAAACTACCTTCAACAAAACAATATGAAGTCAGACCACGAACGCTCAATCGAGTAATGGCAGGTTCTGCACTTTCTAGTAGTATCTCAAAGAGATTAGCGCCGTGCCTCAGCCCAGTGCTTTGATCGACCCATCACTTTTGTTCATCTGTGTATGTTTCCAATGGCCTGAAGCACTGCTGTAGCAGGAAATGAATAGGTCATCAGCCATTCCAAAGCACAAGTGCACCACTGCCATATCTCCAGCTTAACCCCTGTCATTGTGTAGATCACACACAGCAGGAGGGATGAATGGAAAAAGAGGAGGAAGACGTTTTGTGGGCAGATGACAAGGAGGTGAAAGCACAGAGAGAGGAAAAGAATGTCGGGCATGAGGTGCAGACTGAAGGCACAGGGTTGCTGCTGTAGTTTGAATCAAACGTTTCTACACGCTGCTAGAACATTTGATTCATAAAACAGTCTTTTCTCAAATAGTCGTCCGTGCTGGAGTAACTCGGGCAAACCATGGCAAATATAGAAAATAGTAGATTTTTAGGAATTAGAGAGAGATTGATGGATTTGTGTAATATTTGCTTGGCATACTCCTCATGTATGCACAGAGATAGAAAATAACAGACTTGAAACATAAAGGGATGCTTTGGGTCGCAGCTACGCATGAATAGCACATGTGAACAGTGAGCCATTACTCCTGTGTAGAAAGTTCATTCAGAAGTGACAGAACTAACCAATATAAGGTGATTCAGTGCCCGAAAACAGGAGTTACAGATATACCATCCATCTTCATGGATAGCAACATCAGAATCCCAAAATAAGTGGAAGATATAAAGGTGTGAATAGGACACAGAGGGTCGGACCTCTGGAACTGGGAAGTATCACATTTTGTGTAAATCTATAAGTCTAGAGAATTAGAACAAAAATACCTCAAAATGATATGAAGTTCATTTTGTTATCACACACATAAGCCACGAGTTCTATGTAAATGAACAAATTCTACCTTTATCGAAATAACAGGAATTGTTTTGTTATTATTGCTATTGTATGTCCAAACCATGTCATCATGTCCAGGCAATAAAATCTGAATCTGAATGAAGGACCTGATAAAAAGGGCACTCTCTTGACATTACGCATCAGGTGTACATCGTTATGGATGACTTCCTGAGCAGAGAATGAAGTCTGTTAGTGCTGCTCTGCTGTTATCAGAGCTTCTCTTTCTTTGCTGACATAGCCGTCCGGCCTCCAGCCTTTTAGTGCATGTTAGTACATGTGAGCGTGCCCTACTGGTTAGCTCAAAGCCGCCACTCTGCACTGCTCGCATACGGCGGTTACAGCTGATAACACCGTACAGACAGCAGCAGAAGAGTAGAACCCACCCTCTGGTTCCCCCTCAGGTAAACACTGTTAGCTCTGATAGCACTTCCGCCGTACTCTGCACTGTTAGCACTGTGAGCTGCGTGCCTTCAGTTCGCCGTCGACATGTTGAGAAGCATTGGGAATTACCCCCAATTTCGGATCCTGCACCTTGACGTTCCTAGTATATCTAGATTTCTTAAAATAGCTCCTATGAAATTTTAAATGTCTCACCTCCATTGAGGCTGGCCTCCACAAACACTCGTATGGCTCTGACACACAGCTCAAAGTTGTCAGGGGTGACGTGGGCGGCATCACGGACGATGAACGAGAGCGTCTCTACACACTTGATGAGAGACTTGGTGTCGTGCTGGCCCAGGTCCTGACCCAGCGTCAGACTGTACTGGTTTACAAGGGGATGATTCAGCTGAGCTTTGGAGTTTACTGGCGAGCTCTTACTCGTCTCCAGGTCATCTTTACCAACCTGGACAAAAGTACAAAACACAGACACACAAATATGCATCAGAGTTTGATCAAACGAATATACAAATATCATTTATTTTGAAGGTTAGAAAATGTGATCCTAAACACGTGACTGAGGATGTTTCAGTGACTGTGCATGTACAATATACAGTATGTCTCGCTGCTCATCATTCAGGTATTTTGTAAGTGTGTGTGAGTGTGTGTGTGTGTGCGCACGCTGACCACGAGCCATCCACTGCTTGCTACATCCACATCTGTCGTGGAGCGAGGGATCCTGGTCTTGCTGTGCTCCGTGTAGATCCCTGAGTCAGACGTGTAGCCCCGGTCTAAATTCACTTCACTAACATGATGAGACGGCAGCTCGCTATCTGACTGGGCTCCTGGAGACACAAAGTACAGAATTATACTTTCATTTTCTTGACTGCATGACACAAGACAAAAATGTGGGTCAAAATCAGTTTTTGAAAGATGCCACTACTTTGTGTTTGGTGAATACTCAACTTTTATGAGTTCAAAAATAACTTTTGGGACAATCGCTGAACTGTTTCGAGGGATAACAAGCAACTAATTGTATATTCAAACAGTCCAAAAGAAATATGTGAATGCAAAAAAAGACATTCCTTGTAAAATATTAACAGCATTGCATTAACAAACAAGAGGAGCGTTAGGGAGCACGCACTTAAAAGTTTGAATGTCCACATTTCAATATCAAAGATTCTTTACCACCATTACACTGATTGAACTGCAGTTTGTATTTAGATATTAAAACCAACCTGTTCTCCTCAGTATCACCAGACACAAGAAGGAGATATATGTATTTCCATACTTTATTCTAACTGTTCAATAGTCATTTCTGGGGACTTTGTTATCTTTCCTACAGTGCTAGGAATATAATGCTGGTGGGGAGATAGAGAATTCCTCATTTGGCTTGAAAGTAGTCAAATATAAACTGTACAAAGTAAACTTTCTAAAGGAAATTTGAAGAAAGTGTTGAGATATCGCGTTCACAAGAACGGGACGGACGTAAATGGTAAATGTACTGCACTTGTATAGCGCTATTCTAGTCTTCTGACCACTCAAAGGGCTTTAACACTACATGTCATTCACCCATTTACACACTGAAAACAGGGCCTACCATGCAAGGTGCCACCTGCCCATCAGGACTAAATAACTCATTCTATTTCATCCTTACTGACCGCCAGAGGCAGTGTTTAACACTGGATATCTTCTGTCTCGCGCCTGCGCAGGTCGATTATTTATATCAACAAAGTCACCTGTGACCTCGGATGACCCCCCGTCGTCTATAAGTTCCGGTGTCATCCTGAGTTCAGTCCTTTTTCATCTTCTCGCTACGCAGGTTGGCTACCATGGTAGCATAAGCTTAAACAAAGATGTGTCTACGATCAAGACATATTGGAGCTTGTCGCTGTAGCCTTGTGACCACCGGTCGGAGTTGCGGATCTCGCCCTCCAAAGGCTGCGACAAGCTGTCCCTCTTAGGAGGGAGTGGCGTTTTGTCGCCGTTCGGACCATTGAGCCCCGGACTGGTGGACGCCCCTATCATCGGTCATCACCAGTCTGATAAGGGCCACCGAAGTCGTGAAGACAGCAATCGGTGAGATCGATTAACATTGTTCTCTATTACAGTTGTTCGTTTTCCATGGTTGGCAGAGCGCTTCCGCTCTAGCTAATCGAGTGGCATACCGACGAGAGCGTAGAATTACGCCGTCATTCCGCCCTTCACAGATACGGCTATCACAGTTAGCAGTGTCCTCGCTCAGGCTAACTTGATGAGATGCTAGTTCGACTAGATCGGCATTAGCATTGTGTACACTGATTTTGTAACATTACGGCTATCACAGTTAGCAGAGTGTTTCCGCTCAGGCAAACTGGGTGAGAGACTAGTTCCATTAGATCGACATTGACATTGTGTCCATTGGGATTTAATTTGACATCTGACAGATTTCACAGTTAGCAGCGTCCTCGCTCAGATGCTAGCTAGATAAAGCTGGTACTGGGACTGTGTCCATTAACTTTGTAACCTTACGGCTGTCACAGTTAGCAGAGTGTCCTCACTCAGGCTAACTTGGTGAGATGCTAGTTATACTAAATCAACACTGATGCTGTGTCCATTGATGCTTTTTATGCATTACGGCTGTCGCAGTTGGCAGTGTCCTCACTCAGGCTAACTGGTGGGACACTAACTAGACTAAGCTAATACTGGGATTGTGTCCATTGATTTTGTAACATTACGGCTATCACAGTTAGCGGAGTGTCCTCGCTCAGCCTAACTGGTGGGACACCACTAGTTATAGCGACTGTCCTAGTGAAGAGAGTGCCCTCGCTCCCCTCTCACTGTAAGGACTGTTTTTTTGGCCTGTTTCCACAGTGGCAGAGTGCTCTCGCTCAAGCTAACTGGTGGGTCACCAATATCTGCGACTGCCCAAGTGAAGAGAGTGTCCGTAGAGATCACTCCCCTCTCACTGCCCCCTGCCTGTTCTCTCAACATTCATCAGAGCGCTCCCGCTCAGACTGACTTGGAATTCCGCATCAACTAGTGGGACATGGGTTCCCCCAGAATCGCGGCCATGTTAAACTCTCCCGGCTGTAGGACCTGTATAGCTCCTCTTCAGCCTGGGGACGGCCATGACCTCTTGCCTTAGCCTCGAGTATCTGAGGGAGGGCCTCTCGGAGAACCCAGGCAGGACCTGCGGCATCATGCCTTGAGCAGTAAGGTCTGCTAGGCTGGCTGAAATGGAACACCTGATGCTTGAGTTTTACCTCCCCCTGTCAGGACAGCTGAATCCAGCTCAACCTACCCTGATCATTTTGCATGGCACTGGCACGCCTGCAGTGGAATACACAGCAGCCGGAACTTCCGCCTGCGAGTGCCTTCTTCAGGCGCCTTCCCGCCCTCACCACCTTTTTTGTTCCTCCCTTCGAGGAATATCTAAGGGAGTTGCATGCATGCTGGAGAGACACCAGGGCTCTCTCCTGCCTTACATCAGATGGCCGAACCTGACGGCCATGCAGGAGCTGGCAAAATTTGGCCTTGCATGTATGCCAGCCATTTAGCTGACTATTGTGTCCCTCATAGTTTTCCCCTGAGGAGAATCTGAGGCCCGGTGCCAGGTGCCCTCGATCCCAACATTGGGTCAAGGATGACCTGCTATCCAGGGCTTATGACACAGCAGCACTGTGGACTGTATCGGCAACTCCCTGTCCCACCTCATGCTTGCCCTCGCAGCTTCTCTGCAGCAGGCTACTTTCGACGCTTTCGCCTCCAGCCTAAGTGAGGCTTCATTACAGGCATTTGCGCTCATGGACTTGGATGTATGATGTCCACCCTGGTCCAGACTCTCCGCCAGGTTCAAACCTGGTGAGCTGTTCGGGTCAGCTGCTATACAGGCGCTTCAGCGAACTGCTAGCCAGACCAGGCAGCAGTTCTCTTGTCTTCACAGGGACATGCCTGTACCCCGCAGACCTAGGGGTCCCACTTGGTTCCCCAAGGCCGTTTTGTCAGCCTCCAGCTTACCCCAGTAGCCGCCACAGGCCTCAGCGTCTCGCTGAGAGGCCGGCCAGCTACCAATACAACCCTACCTAAGTCCCCGCCGGGCAATCTCCGAACTTGGGGACTGACAGTCACCTCCATAACCTCCAGAGGCAGGGGGGCCAGGAGACTGGGTCTCCGGGCCGGCTGTCGGTTTTTTTCTCCCAGCAGCAGATTCCCAAGGGAGAGTGGTTCACGTCTGTCGACGCCTATTCCCATGTTCCCGTGGTGCATCACCACAGGCAGCTTCTTCGTTTCGCCTTTGAGGCCGCCACTTTCAGTCCAGGGTGCTTCCATTCGGACTCTCCCTTCTTCCCACGGGTGTTCAGAAGGTGTGTTACTGCTGTCCTTTTCCCCTGCAATCACAGGGCGTGAAAGTACTGCTGTAATTAGACGACTGGCTGACCTGTGCGCCATCCCGGCTTCAGGCACCTCACGACACTGCTCGCCTTCTCTCACGTGGCCCGGTGGGGCTTCAAGGTGAACATGGAGAGGAGCTACCTGAGCCCTCTTCAGAGCATAACCTTCATTAGTGTGGCCCTATGAGGGCCTATCTGTTGCCCAAGCCTATGGACAAGATCCCCCACAACCTCTTCCGGGGGGCAGACAGTTGCCCTACATCCTTTTCTCCGCCTATTGGGTAAACTGACAGCTGTCTCGACTGTCGTTCCCTTGGGTTTGCTGATGGCTGAACAGCCTTCACTTGGATGCCAAGTGGCACAGACAGGGCAATAATAGTATCAAAACAGTGCCTACTCACTCTATCCCCATGGAGGGAGAGTGCATATCTGGCAAACAGTGGCCCCATGGGCTCGGTTCCATTCCGCCGGGAGATTGTCACAACAGATACCTGCCTCTCAAGGTGCAGTGTGACAGAACAGGACTGCTTGGGGGCAGTTGTCTGCTCAAAGACCTCAGGGGCAAGCCAATGTTCTAGAGCTAAGTGCTCAAACACTTCCTCCCATATTTGAAGGGAAAGCATGTACCTCTGCTGTGTTTTCACATAAACCATCAAGGGGGCACCAGATCTGCAGAAGTTGCTACAGGGATCACCGTGCCCTTCTGACTTGGGCGGCCCCTCGCCTGACCAGCCTTCGGGCAATGTACCCACCAGGAGAACGGAACCAGGTTGTGGTTTTCCTGTTCAGTCACATGCCTCCACCGGGAGAGTGGCGGCTACATCCAGACGTGATGTCGACCCACTGCCCCCACTGGTTCTCCCTGACGGAGAGGACCAGTCCTCTGGATCAAGATGCCCTGACTCACACGTGGCCAGAGGATCTTCTTTATGCCTTTCCACCATACCCTCTGATCTTGCCAATGCTTCTCAGAGTTCTTCCCCGACAGGAGGGACCTCCTGTTGCAACTAGAAGGTCGGACTTGGTATCCCAATCCCTGCCGCTTTAAACTATGGGTCTGGCCCGACCAGATGCTGAGTGGCTGCATAGAACCAGTCAGACTGACTATTCTGAATGCCAGGGCGCGATCTACCCATCTGCAGTACAAAAACAGGTGGAAGCTGTTTTCTGACTGGTGTGCCGCTCAGAACAATGTCCCAGTACAGTGCCCCGTGCCTGCTGTACTGAGTTTTTTACAGTCCCTTCTAGATAAGGGCCGGTCTCCCTCTAACCCTTGGAGGTATACGTGGCCGCTATCTCGGGGCAGCATACTAAGGTCGACAATGACACAGGAGAGAGCCACAGACTGGCGTTCCTCTTCCTAAGGGGCTCTGCAATTGCGTCCCCCGAAGGCCCCTGCATGGGACCTACCCTTGGTACTAAATACCCTATGCTTGTCTCCTTTTGAACCCCTGGCACAGGTGGAGCCGAGATGGCTATCGGCCAAAATGTTTTTTTCTCCGGTGAAAGAATCAGGTCTGAGGTGGAACTCAGATGGCTTGGGTGTCACTTTGTGGCCTAATGCAGCGTTTTCTCCCAAAGGTGTTGACACGCTCACATATCAACCAGCCTATCCAGCTCACGCAGTTTGACCCTCCCATCAGGAGGGGAGAGGTCAAGGCTGCTGTGCCCAGTGCGGGCTCTCAGAGCTTATGTGGAAGCCACCGCCGGCATACGGCGGTCGGAGCAGCTCTTTGTCAGTTATGGTGAGCCTAAGAAGGGCTGTGCTCCTTCTAAAAGAAAAACAGCGCCTATCCCACTGGATAGTGGAGGCCATTGCCTATACATACAAGGCGAGCGACCGTGCTCGGCCATCCAGGGTGAAGGGCCACTCTACCAAAGGTGTCTCCACGTCAGGGGCAACACTGAGAGGTGTGCCTGTGGAGGATCTATGTGCTGCGGCCTCATGGGCATCACCGAGCACATTCACCAAACACTACAGACTTAAGGTTGCCACCCCTCACCCACTGGGGAGGGTTCTTTGGCCAATTTCTCTGCCGGAGCTATACGAGGTAGTTATGGTGATTCCTCATGACTCTGTTGATATAAGTCATCCAGTGTTAAACACTGCCTCTGGCGGTCATCCAGGATTCATAGAACCGTAGTTACATTCGTAACTTTCGTTCATACACCACAGGCTCAGCCTACAGGTTAAGAGTCCTGCCCAAGGACCAAGGACACATCGACATGGACAAGGACAAGGACGACAGTCTTCAGTGGTCACCAAAATCGAATGAAGTCAACCTGATGATGTGGAGAGAAGTATTGCACCTGTGTCGTTGTCAGAAGTGGTGGAAGCGAGCTGGAAGGAGGCGGGTGGTTTCACTCCGGCTCCGATGCACTCCAGCAAGGAGAAGAGCGTGAACCAGTCGTTTGTGCTGTGGATGTTGGCTGCATTAGTCTTCAGCAGCTCATGGAGGCCAAAGGCCACCTCCCTACTGACCCGGGACAACACGGGAGGTTTCATCATCAGCAGGAGACGCAGGGAAAGGAGAACCTGTGGGTGTAGACATGGAGAGAGAAGATCAGGGCAGGAATAGAATCTGGTCAAATATCAAATTCAAACATTTTCATTCTTTCTTGTTTTTTCTTTATTACTTGCAAACATTACAAACACTCTTCTAAGTGAAAATGTATTTTGATAAATCAATCTGAAATATGCATGTAAAAAGGTGAAATACCATGTGACTAAATGGAAATGGTAGATCCCCACTTTTATGACTTTAATAATAACCTTTTTGTAAGCATTCTGTGAATTTGACTTTTATATAGGAATAAGATTTCAAACACAACAAAACACAAAAACAGTGTTGAGATGCAAAGCTGATTTCAGAGTATTAGATGATGGGTTTAAATGTAGGTCACCCTCCTAATATGAGGTCAGGTCAGCTCTAGATTACCTGCTTATCAGCACATATGTCTCAGTCTTTGTTTGGACCCAATGGAAGAGTTTTCATGATATCAGTGCTCAGACAGGATTCTATTTGGAACAGTAGGGTGGATACTAAACATCAACACCTGGATTATCTGGTGCAATCCAATAAAAATGAGTATGAAAGCCTCACTATATCATACTGTAGGTCATCAATGTTATCATGACAACATGACTGACCCGTATTGTCAGTGACCCCCTGACTTAATGACTGAATGCAACATTAGCTTAATGACCCTGGTGACAACCCACCTGAAACGTCTGACTGTGTCTCTTTTACGGTTGTTGTGTCATTGATGTAATCCTGTTAGAAGAAAAGGCTTGCTGTATCCCATCAACAGACCAAAACCAGCAGTGTCTCAGTCCTTCTCCCCGTGGTGCTCCAGTGAGTATTTGTGGCAGGACGATGTGTGTGGGATTGAGTTTAATGATCTACAGAGAGTGCGAGTGTGTGTGTGTGTGTGTGTGTGTGTTGAAATGTATCATATCATTCTTTTAGTTATAACTTATTATCGCTTAAACCTGCATTTTTGCAGACGCCGCCAACAATACTAATGTGCATATATACTCAGTTTTAACAATTCATTGTTGTTAGACCTCCGAACCATCTGGGGGGAAAGAGCTCTATCCATTCAGCTGAATTATTATTAGTGTCTGTTCAATAGATATGTTTTTATATTTAAGAGTTTTCTCATCTTGGTTATTTCTCACAGGGAAGCTAAAAAGATTATTTTCCACCACATGTGTGTGTATTCGGGGTAGGGAAGGAACATGTGCAACAGAGTGTCTGATTGATCAAACAGCCATGTAGACTTGAACAATAGCTTTATCAAGTGTGTACTGTTGCTTGTACTTCACAGAGGGCAGCAGCATAACTAACTCCTCTACTGTCCATGTGAACGCTGAGAACATCCTTCAAAAATCGTTTCCAGCTCAGGTGATGCACGCTTGGTTTAGTCTGTGCACATTGGGCTGCACAGTCACAGTCTTCCATTATGTCTAGTTCACACTACACGACTTTAGCCTTGATTTCCCGCTCGCCAATCAGAGAATCTGTGGTCGCACATCGTGCTCGAGCGCTACGTGTCAACTGTTGACAGACGTGAGCCGAGAGACTCGTCGACGCATCGATGGCACATTCTAGATACGTAGCAGACTCAGTATCTGGACCTGTTGGGGAGTCTGTCAGCTACAGCCAATGAGAGCGTGAGACACGGATGGAGGGGAGTCCTGGAGGAAGGGTCACCTGTACCTCGTTGTGCTATGTGTTGCATTTGCAACAAAGACCAAAGTTACTGTTGCAGCTAGTGTTGGATGTTTGCATGAACAAACATAACACAAGTCATTACTGATCTACATAGGGAAAATAGTAAAGACCTGTGGAAACAGGCTACTTTGTGAACATGTGCACGCCAACTATGACATCAACAAACCCAACTACGCTATAGCCTAATACCACAAATGTGTGATGTTGGGCTGTATAAATAAAATTGAATGGAATAGTGTGAAAACCACAATGAGCTCAAGAGATTACAAGAAAGTAAGTTTCAAAGTGAGACCAGTTCAGCGATCTGAACACTTTCAAAGTGGTGTTGGGTGAACTTGGCTTTTCTCAGAACTGCTCTGTCCTAAGACAGTCATTGGATAGCTTATTGAACATCATGCTCCACTTTGTTGACAGAAGGTCATTGTCAGAGCAGTTCTCCTGACCAATAGCAGAACAGGAGGTGGGCACCAATCAACGTACATGCTTACTCAAGAAGTCCGAGCATTGAAATGGAAGCAGTGTATTCAGCAGCATTTTGACATGAGTGTGTTTGGGAAATAATAAGAAATGAGATAAAAACCCACTGAATCAGCTGTGAATCAAAGCCAGACCAGAGTTGGTGTCCTCAGGCTGCAGAGACTGCCTGATTTAGACTTAAAAGATAGGCTTGAAGCAGACAATCAATCACAAAGTCAGAGTGTTGGTAAAGGAGATCAACAAGACCCGTCTGCGGACAAACACAACCTGCTGTTCGGATGTAAGCTGACCTTTCAGTCTGACCACTGTGACAGTCTGCTGACCTGAGATGATTATCTCATCCAGTAACATCACACCAACTCTGCTGCAGTGTTTGAGTCCAGGTGTGTGTGTGTGTGTGTGTACCTGAGAGCTGATGTCTTCTCGTCGTAGCAGGCGGATTGCGAGCCGAAGGAGTCCCACCACAGCCCTCTCCACTAGGAAGCAGCTCTCGTTGGGGTGGACACAAAGATGGCAGAGATGGTCTCGTACCATCTGCCACACACACGACACACGGTCTCTACACACACACACACACACACACGGAGAGACAGAGATGTTCAATGACTCAGACAACACCTGGGACTGTGCTGTGAATGGATTATTGACAGATTCCAATTCCTACCGGTTCTCCAGAATGATACGCAGCAACATCTCCAAGCAGAAGGCAGCATCCTCTTCATCATAAGTCTCTTCATCTGGGGTGACTGATATCAGAGCCTGCATAGGAGAATCTGGTTTGCTTTTATTGTCTTTATGACCTAACCATGATATAAATGCCATGTATCCATACTAGCCTGAACTCAAATCAAGACACACCCAGACAAGAGCTACATACATGTTGAAAGAAATGTTGGTAAGAACTAATAAAAACCTTCATTAGCTCCTGTAGAGACTCCAGCTGGAGAAATTTACTCTCTGTGATCAGCTTCTCTGGGTCACATTGCTAGAAGGAGAGACAGAAATATCAGTGATGATGACACAATCTTATACTATTGGAATGGGTGAAGTCATTGTACAAATAATGCAGTCATTTAACTAAATCACAAAATCGTTACAGTCGTTTATGTGCATGAAAGAAAAGTCATGTAGAAAAATATAAAATAATGACATTTTAATTTACAGTTCTATGAATTTCCCTGGAAAGAAGAAACATCCAGTTTCAGTCTTGTGGAGCAAGTCCTTCTGTCTCTCATAGACACAAATGATGTCTTTCCAATCAGTTCACGGTATTTCTGGCTTCAGCCAGAAGCTTCAGAACTGTGAATGAACTCCTTGGTTAGATCCAAGACGGTAAACTTCAACCTTGACAAAGGCAGCGCAGACCGGATCCACTCCTTCCCTTCTTACTTTCACAATAAAAACACCAACACTGTGTCACTGTTTACCAGAGGGAACTCAAATTCAGCTTTGGCTAAAAGGAAACTCAATACAATAGTTAACAGTAGCTCAGGTTATACATCCATTTAGCCAGACAGACTGCCAGAGGCTGCTCTGGGTCAGTAGGATCCTCGTCGTTGGTCCACAAATCTATTCTGACCTTTCATTGAATATTATTGGTGTGAATAGTTGTGATGCAAGATATAATCAGGCAAGGCTTTTGCATTTTCGTATGGTTTATTTATCACACCCCCTGTGTGGGACAGGCCTTAATAGTCAAGAACAATATTTGTAGTTGTGTCTAGTGAAGCAGATATGCACCTGGCTGTATACCTCAAACACTATTCTGCATTAATACAAGTGATCATGCAGCAAGAAAGCTGCAGTATCACAGACAAAACATGAGACTTCTAATTACTATCTATGGCATTTAACTACTCTTTTCTTTTGAAATGTATTTCTCAGATTTAACACAAATGTTTTATTATACATCATTCCTCCTCCTCGACTTTTGAATTTTGCACCGTGGACGTTTACGGGCACGACACATGTCCTAGTCTTTCTTTTTGATCATCTACTTTAAGGATCCAGCACTCAGTCTTCTATGTCTAATCAGGAGTTGTGCACGTTGTGTCTTCATTTTTCCTAAACATCATTAATCAGAACTTCAGATCGTGTCAAGTGTTTACTGAGTAGTACCTTTATGCAGAGGACAGCAGCCTGCTTGGCCTCCTGGTTTTCCGTGGACGGTCCTCTAAGTCCTGACTGCTCGGCTCCACTCAACGTCAACCAGTTAACAAAACTCAACACCGCCGACTCACCACTGACGTGCAACAAAGGAGACATTTAAGTTTTACTCTTGGCCCTTTCGGTCAGGATTGTTTTTTTTTAAATACATTTTTCGTATTATAGAAAGCTGGTCTCTTCTTCTCGGAATTAATGAAAACATTTTATTTTATGAAAAAACGAGAAAGGAACATGGCTGGAGGGATGCCACAAACACACAGCAATGTAGCTATATCTGGATAAACATCTCACTGTGACACCGTGACAACATTTTCCCATTAGCCTCTAATGTAAACATATGAACAGATGGCAGATGAGATTTGCACGTACCGATTAGAAGGCGTTTCCTCTCTTTGAAGAGAAATCTTCCCATTGGGCTCCACAAAATCCTCCACCTGAGGCAACAAGCATAGTGTTTGAGTAGTGAACAGTAGATGGCAGCAGAACATGTGGGATGCACCCTCTGCCTGCAAGCCACAGTATCTGCAGTGTTATCACAAAGCACTGACAGAGTGGGAAAAGAGTGTTTTGAGTTTGGTAGTCCTGACCTCCACCATGGCTTTGGGCAGGAGCTCGGCTCTGAACAGCTGTAGCATGGAGTCCATGATGTTCTTCCAGCCCTCCCTCAGGATGTTGCCGTGCCGATGGGAGAGGTCAAACACCGTTTTGGCTGCTGTCTGTGCTTTATTATTGCTGCCAAACACTGTAGGGAGGTTTTCCACAGACTGCACAGGGAGAAGACACACCAACACTCAGTCAACAGACATTCTGACACAGATACTGTCTTTATATATATTAACTAATAAAGCTTTAGTTACAAGAGAGGATTTTGTTTGTCATTACATTCATTCATTTACGGTAGGTGTTGATGAATACGTCGTCTTTATTGTCCCAGGAGGAGCCGGCACATTATCACGTCTAGACATGAAGTCTTTATTGCCATTACCGAGCCACATGTGTGTGTGTGTATGTGTCACTATAAACTAGCATTTCAAATGTAGCTCTTGCCTTCTACAGCTGAAAGGTGTTTGGTTGCGCCAAACACCTTTCAGGTTTTGACAAACTGATTCTTAATTACGAGCAACTTCTTATAAAATTTGATGAATTCATTCAAATAAAAAAAAAAAATGACATTCTCTGTTGCACTACATATTTGTATTTTACTATAACAAAAACACACACACACACACACACACACACACACACACACACACACACACACACACACACACACACACACACACACACACACACACACACACACACACACACACACACACACACACACACACGCGCACACGCACACAACCGTTCAAAAGTTTGGGGTCACCCAGACAATTTTGTGTCAATTTTCAGTTTCTTCGCAATTTCTCGCATGGAATAGCTTCATTTCTAAGAACAAGAATAGACTGGCGAGTTTCACATGAAAGTTCTCTTTTTCTGGCCATGTTGAGAGTATAATCCAACCCACAAATATGATGCTCCAGATACTCCTATGTAGATATTTCATTAAAACCAGACGTTTACACCTAGAATAGTCATTAACCACATTAACAATGTATAGAGTGTATTTCTGATTAATTTAATGTTATCTTCATTGAAAGAAACAGTGCTTTTCTTTGAGAAATAAGGACATTTCTAAGTGACCCCAAACATTTGAACGGTAGTGTACGTGTGTCTGTGTGCATTTGCAACCTGTGTGACTAAAACAAAACAATTAAATATATACCTTACTTTTTCTGTCTTGTCTGTGTTTCTGAGCCACATTAAGTACAGCATTGATCGATAATATTTAACCAAATCTAATTAAAGACAACATATCAGAAGGTCACCATACTTAGCTCAAATTATAATCAAAACAATTTATGATTGTTATCTCTGGAGCTCTTAAAATAACATTTCACTGCACTATGTTCCCATGTGAAAAATGTCAGCTTTAACTGCAACCGGAAGATTGATGTCCACATGACAACAACCCTGACCACATCAGCACAACAAGCTGTTGTGGACTGCTTTCTCACCTCGCTGCTCAGAGTGGTAAACTTGCAGAGGGAGATGATCAAATTGTCAAAAACATCACTGAAGCCATAGTGAGCTGCTATCATGGCACACTTCCTGCAATGAAAGAAAGACACAGAAAACCTAAAACACTGAATAACATTTTGCTTTATATTTCATTATTATGGATGTAAAATGATTCATGTTTTAACAACGACTAGATTTCTGTGGATACTTAAGTAAATATGAGACAATACTTCCAGTAGAGACAAACATCTCATCAGGCTGAGGAAGAGTTTGATTCTCAGCATCTACTCAGTAAACACGGTATGGTTGGTCAGACAATGTAGAAGATATGGAGGATGTTTATATGGCTGTACATAAAGCAGTACACGGGGAATGCACTGCACCTATATAGCGCTTTCTACCTTAAAGGACAAAGTGCTTTATAATTTGCCTCTCATTTACCTATTTGCACACACTCACACACAGATGGTGACGGAGCTGCCATACAAGGCGCTGGCCTGTATCTTGCAACTTGAGGTTCAGCGCATCGCCCCAAGGACACGCGGACATCAGGAGCCAGGGATCAAACCGCTCTACATGACCCTCAGTGGCCCCAGACTTTGAGGTCCTTATTCAAACTATCTCCCTGCTCCGCCACTATTTTAAACTTGTATACCTGAAGCCAGTGATGGCCTTCTGGATGATGTTGTCGTCCAGGCTCTTGTCAAAGACGTAAGAGAGGGCAGCGATGGTGGGACCCCAGGTCATGGTGAACAAGTCATGGTCGTAGCTGCCGGGTGGCAGGTGGAGGAAAACACCTTCAGGTGTGGCACCGCGGTGGAGCAGCACACTCCATACATAGTTGTCCTTCACTAACCCTGACTGCTCATCTGGCATCACAATCTCCTCATTCCTGCAGAGGACAAATATCTCAGCTCATGAATTACGAACCATTATGTCTCTGACCAGACATCCAATACCAGCTTTTGGTTAGAGCTGAAAAAATGTGACAATTAATGGATTTACACAAAGTGTATCTGCAAAATTTAGATAATCCATCAATTATTTGAGTCATATATTTAACAAAATTGACAAACATTGTCATTTCCAGATTCTCCAATAAGAAGATTATATATGGTTATAGAATGACTATCTTTGAGCTATGACATACATATATGATACATACAGTACATACAGTTGTGTGATGGCAGCTTACTTGATAGCATTGTAAAGATCCTCCAACATGTCCTGGTCAAAGTCTTTATTTCCATTTACTCCCTTCAGATTTTTCTTGAATTGCTATATAAAGAGAAAAAAAGTGCAGTTAGCTGTGGAACTAATCTGCTTTATTTCTCTGGCAGAAACTTAAATCAAACACCTCACATGATTCTAGGAGACAAATGGTCATTTCTCCACCATCAACATGTCAGTCAATGCATCTCAACACGGGAGCTTAGCTCAGACACCAAAGCCTCTGGCATTCAGTGCTTCGTTAACTGAGCATTCAGCAACACACAATTAAAGGGCTTTGTGTGGAAACACACTCGCTGTGTGTCACTTAATACGCTTTAGCTGCAGCGTTAAGAAAACAGGGATTAGAGCCAAGAGCCTCCTGTAAATAAACAGAACCACCCTGTGATGACTGACGACCTCAAGGCTCGATTTTATGCCTCGACAAGTCCGGGTTTGTCCTACTGGCAGGTAAGAGGAGAGGAAACAGGAGTTTCTCTGCAGGGAAATAAACACCGGCAGAGAGAGCCACAGACAGCAGGAGGCCTCCGAGGATCAGAGCTCTATTATCTATTTCTATCCGTTATGCTCATACAGTATCAGGGACTCGCACTGTCTCACACTCAGAGCAGCTCTTGGAGCAGCTGCTGGTACAAACAGGCTGCAAAAACCCAGCAGCGTGCTGTATTTTATGGACCAAATGAAGTTTAGAGACTGACCTTACCTGCACCTCACTGAACACATGCCATCTCTTTGTCAGATGCTCGGGAATAGGATCTGATTTACACAGTGATGCTGGGCATAGTTTTCCCATTTCAAAAATAACCCCACTGCCGACACATGCTCTGGTGAATACTACACATTGCAAGCTGCTAAGTAACTGCAGTGCTTGGCGCCACTTTTATTGGCCCTCACCAAACTATTGTGTGAAAGCCTCTGCCTGTTGTCTGAGCCTGGAGGTCAATGAGCCTTCTTCATCAAACCACAACTGACCTTTTAGGAATGTGTAGGGATCATTTAAACACCATACAACACCAGCTGCGTGATGAGGTATGACTCGACTCAAGACAGAGCATTTCTACAAAGTATGTGTACTTAAAAGAGAGCGAGACGGAGAGCAAAGCAAGTGCTTGCTATTGTTGGTCAGTGAGAGTGGCCCACCCACAAACTGTTCACAGGCTGCCCAGAGGCTCTGTTTAGTCTTCAGCCACCGTCAATCAAGGACAGAGAAAACAGAGACAGCAGATGAAGAGAGACCGAGAGAGAGACCACCCCCCCCGTTTAGGATGAGTTCTCCTATCAGACAGAACACCTCTGTCTACAGCTGTTGGCTTTCTGAGCAGAGGAATGCCCAGTGAGAGAAAACATACAAATATGAATTCAACACAGCTTTGATTCCTTTTCTGAATTTAATCTGCAAACTAACATTTGTTATAGACAAAGGTACAGTTGTATGCCATCCAAAGCTTAGTTTATACATGCCGTAGTGAAGCTTACGATGCCAGAAATGACGTAATCACAGCTGGAGGTAAGGGGTGGAGGCGCTTGCTCGTGCACCTCTGAATGTTTGTAACTTGGCGTGCGTGATTACATGACTGTCACAAATAGTTCACTGATAAAAACACTATTTACAAGTCTAGGGATTATACAGAGAAGACCAATTCACTTTTAAATGATTTAGAGACAGGAGGTCTTAAAAATCTACGTTTGAGGAAATATTTTCCAACCAAATCAAATTGTTTACAGGATATTAAACCGTTGCTTCTTTATAATACATGTGATACTTTACTTTTTCTTTACAGGGCTTGTACAAAGACAGTAAAGTAGTCCATGAATATGAGTTTACAGATATGGAGGTTGGTTTATATGGTTTTGCCGGTAGTCTATGGTCATATCTCTGAGTTACACTCGCTGTCTTTTTGATTCTTCACAGTACATTTTGTTTGTACACCCTCTGGTGTTTCGGAGAATAATGCAGCCTATAGAGTATAAACTCCTCCAGCTCGCTCACTGTCTGCAGAGGCCAAGCGCGAGCTGATGCAGCTTTGACAGGAACAAAAAGTCCTGCAGGACACGACCACATCAAATAAGAGTGACACTTTCATTACGATAGAAGACGACTCTAGCCCAGCCTCTATCTCACACCAGAGGTATTTCTAGTTGAACTATTCCCCAAAGTTCAGAGTATATTTCGCATGACTTAACAGAGCACATTGGCAGTGACTTTTCACAGCTCCTTCATCACCAGCATATTCTTACACTGAAACGTTCAACGCTTATTGACCAAAGGATTGGAAATGGAAATACGCAAGGCAAATTACCCAAATCAAACACAAACATGTTCTCACTTCTTCCTGAGTGACGTGAGACTGGATGCTTTTTGTACCCAGGTTTTGGAAGAAGCACCTCTGAAAGTTGGGCCGCAACATAATACAATGGAGGTCTGGTCAAAGATTTTTCCAAAAGCAATGTCGTAGTAGGTAGGTCTTCCACAGAAACCTGAGTGTGTGTGTGAGAGTGAGAGAGAGATCACTCACCTCTATAGTCATGGGGATATTCTGCTTGCGGACATTGTTGTTATGCTGGTCAGTGTTCAGCATTATGACAGCGTAGGCCAAGGCGAAGCCTGCATCGTTGGTCATGAAGGGAGAGCCGTTGACTTTCTACAAACACACACACACACACACACACACACACACACACACACACACACACACACACACACACACACACACACACACACACACACACACACACACACACACACACACACACACACGGGATAAACAGTGGGCTACATGTTTCACTGTCCATTACTTCAGGACAGACCACTTTGTTCCTAGACAGAATCTAACCTTGCACATGCTGCTGACATGATCACAGTGAGCCCATAGAGTGGAACATTCTTTTACAGAGTCGCCACCTAAAATGACTCATCAACTCTCTCAAGGCCACTTGTATGTAGTCAGCCTAAGAAAAGGACATTACTTGAAATAGTTTCCAAGTCACATGGCTCCTTCTGCTATTTTCAGAAGACAAATGTTCCCCCTTGTGGAGATGGCCCATCATTGTGTATATGTGTGTGTGCGCCTGTGTTAACACTTATGTCATCCTCCCACTATAACCTGCAGGGTCAATCATGTGTCAGTGTTTGATTCATATGTTCACCAACTTTACACAGCTGGAATTAACTGATGAAGGAGAAGTCCATTTGTAGACTTAGTGTTTGGAGTCCTGAACATGTGATAATGCAATTAGAAATGGCGGCAAAGTTCGGCTCCCTCTAAAGCTGGCCACCCATCGATGACACATTGTTGGTTCACATTCAGGCAACAGAATACTGAATGCAAAGATTTCGTTACCTCACTGAATGTGTTGGCCCATTGATTTTAAGTTTGCAAAAGTGAACTACTAAATGCTATATCTTAGCTAATGTTAGCTTAAGCCATAGCTGTGAAAAGACCATGAATGCTACATGCAAATAACCATTTCTGGAAGCCTTAAAAGGACAAACTCCTGCTGGTTTGATTTAAAGTCAGAATGTTGTGAGAGTGGTAATGAGCACAAACAGGACCAAACCAGGCCGCAAAGTCAAATCAGTACAGCAGGAAAAATCATAGGCACTGACCAAGAAATAGCCCCTAGCATGTACATCAAACCTTCACTCCAATTTTAGACACAGCAGCAACCTGAGCCGGGGAAAGAGACCTCTTCATTAAAAAATCGGAATAAGTAGACATACGAACTCCTTTACTCCTCAAACCATCAGCCTGTAAAACATGCACCTTCATCAACAGGCCTCTTACCTGGTCACTGGCACTTTTATATCATATACACTCACCGGCCACTTTATTAGGCACACCTGTTCAATTGCTTGATAACACAAATAGCTAATCAGCCAATCACATGGCAGCAACTCAATGCAGTGAAGACGGCTTGCTGAAGTTCAAAGCGAGCATCAGAATGGGGAAGAAAGGGGATTTAAGTGACTTTGAACGCACCATGGTTGTTGGTGCCAGACGGGCTGGTCTGAGTATTTCAAAAACTGCTGATCTGGGATTTTCACGCATAACCATCTCTAGGGTTTACAGAGAACGGTCCAAAAAAGAGAAAACATCCAGTGAGCAGCAGTTGTGTGGACGAAATGCCTTGTTGATGTCAGAGGTCAGAGAAGAATGGGCAGAGTTGTTGGAGATGATAGAAAGGCAACAGTAACTCAAATAACCACTCGTTACAACCAAAGTATGCAGAATCCCATCTCTGAACGCACAACACGTGGAACCTTGAAGCAGACGGGCTACAGCAGCAGAAGACCACACCGGGGGCCACTCCTGTCAGCTCAGAACAGGAAACTGAGGCTACAGGCTCACAGGCTCACCAACATGTGACAATAGAAGATTACAAACATTGCCTGGTCTGATGAGTCTTGATTTCAGCTGCGACATTCAGATGGTCGGGTCAGAATTTGGCGTAAACAACATGAAAGCATGGATCCATCCTGCCTTGTATCAACGGTTCAGGCTGCTGGTGGTGTAATGGTGGGGGGGATATCTTCTTGGCACACTTTGGGCCTCTTAGTACCAATTGAGCATCGTTTAAACACCACGGCCTACCTGAGTAATGTTGCTGACCATGTCCATCCCTTTATGACCACAGTGACCCATCTTCTGATGGCTACTTCCAGCAGGATAATGCAGCATGTCACAAAGCTCAAATCATCTCAAACTGGTTTCTTGAACATGACAATGAGTTCACTGTACTCCAATGGCCTCCACAGTTACCACATCTCAATCCAATAGAGCACCTTTGGAATATGGTGGAACGGGAGATTGGCATCATGGATGTGCAGCCGACAAATCTGCAGCAACTGCGTGATGCTATCATGTCAATATGGACCAAAATCTGTGAGGAATGCTTCCAACACCTTGTTGAATCTATGCTACGAAGAATTAAGGCAGTTTTGAAGGCAGAAGGGGTCCAACCCAGTACTAGCAAGGTGTACCTAATAAAGTGGTGAGTGAGTGATTGGTAATGTGGATTTTTTATGTTTTTTTTTTATTGTTTATTCTGTCTCCGTTTCAATGTGATCAAATACGTTCTGTATAGTAATGCTGTGGTCTCATGGTGTCTGGAGCACTGGACCAATCAATAAAGTTGAGAAACAATGATATAATTCAATGCACAGTTTTGGGTTTGGTCATTCCACGTCAGAAGTCCAAGTGAAGCCACTGGAGTAAATGTCAAAGTAGAGTTGCAAGTCCAGCTTGAGTCTGACTCAAAGCCAAGTCCTGTGACTTGAGTCCACATCTCCGTGTGTGCGTCACAAGACACAAGTCAACACAGGCAAATCCTAAATCAGCACACATTGGCTGGTGGTTGTTTCTCTAGTCTCATCCTGACTGGGTCCTGTAGATCACCCATCATGTTCTGATTATGCTGCCGTCAGTCAAGATTACTCTGATTCAGCTTTTGTAAGTTTGTTGTAACCTTTTTGTCCATAAAGCTCAAGTTTTGTATACAAGTCAGGTCTAATGTAATCCAATCCATTATCATCTCCACCAGGCATAAGCCTGGGGAGCGGTTATGTGTGGCTCTGTGTGACTCACTTTTATTGTTATTTTTGGACGCTGTGTTTGGCTAACCGCTAACCGCTAACAGCTAACAGCTAACAGCTAACCACTAACAGCTAACAGCTAACAGAACTACCAGTGCACACACTGCTGTGCCTCTCCACTACTCAGCTGCTGCTAAATGGACAGACAGCTCGGTGAGTTTCCCTTTGTGTTTTGGCTCGATTGTATTATATGATAATACGGATATGGAGTGATTGTGCAAGAGTTGTTACTGGCTTTATTTTCCACACTAATTTCCACAATCTACAAAACTAAACTAAAGCCATACGTGGTAATATTTAAAAAGGTTTGACAGTCTGTTCTGCAAGTCTTTGACACTTTATAACGTTATCTCCACAGCTGAAGATACAGTAAGTGTTGGTGATTCGGCCCTGTCCTCTCCTCTGAGGAGAGCAGAAAGCGCTGATGAAATATTGAGTTGGTTTATATCTTTTACAATTGAATGGTGCGCACTGAATAGTTATAGCTCATTAATACATTACATACTGTTTATGATAAAGAGGAGTTATAAGTGCAAAGTACACATGAGGTATGAAGTGACATGTGTGAGAGGCGTCATTATACGTATAATGACGCCTCTCACATTTCATTTCTACTGTCTGGCTTCATTTCACCACGTCACCTGCGTCTCTAAAATGTTCGTACACATTGGTCAAAGTTTCAGGTGTGCACATTCTCCTGTCAAGTTTGTTTTTATAGATCACAACTTTTGTGTGGGAAGTGGACTACGCCTCTTTCAGGTTTGGTTTTGTGCGTACGCAACGATGATAAATGAGAGACATGCACTCTACTGAGTTCACCTTGGAAGTTAAAATCTGACTTGAGTCAGAAGTATAACAGGTCCACAGCTCTGGACAGTTGGGCTACGAATCTTGTTCTCTAATAATCTGAATGTGCTAATAGATTGTAATAAAGTCTGTAAAATTAAGTTGAGCAAATGTGCCTTACATGCCAGTTGTCTGTGAACGTTTCCAGGAGTCTCTGGATGACAGGAGCCTCCCCAGGGAGTCTAAAGGCCTCCAGGTAGAGCCGCAGGGCCTCATCGATACGAAGCCCCTGGAAAGCGAACGTGCTGCAAAAACAGATCGACATTATCAAAACCTAACATCTTTTAGCACTTTATTAACATGAAACACACCAATGTTCATAGAAACCAAAATCTTCAAACCAGATTGGAAAATCACACTTGAATGATAAACAAATGGGCAATAATCCCTGGAACTTCACCATACTTGACAAAGCTGTCCAGGAGCTCCATGTTCTTGCGATCGCTGACGTACTCGCCGATCATCTTTTTGTCCAGTCGGGGGTTTTCTCTGAGCCACTGGGCCACCTGGTTGTTGTCTAAAGGACTGCTGAGCAGACCTTTGTCCTGCAGAAACTGGATTCCCTTCTTGGGCTTCTGGTTAAACTGCTCTGTGCCAGTGATCAGCAGCTGGAAACACGATAGAAAGAGGCGGTTTGAAGGTGTAGTAACAGAGTTTATAACTAATTGTCGTTGTGTAATGTTACAACAAATCTAAATCAATCGATATCGCTCACCTTTTTCTTCGTTCTAATGTCCACCAACTCTTGGGAATTGGGTAAACATGACGAGAAACGTTGAGGCTTTTTCAGGGCTCTCTTCTCAGCTGGACGGAACCAAAATGTAAACATTTAAATCAGCTTCCATCTCAATGCTGAGGAAGAGTTTTAAGAAAAACTGTCCATAAGATCAAAGTCTCACCAGAGTCATTGTCCCCTTGATCCTGTCTACCCAGTCTCATCTTCTCTGCCATCAGATGTCCACTGGTTGGTGGACACACTGGTGCATTCTCAGCTGGTGGAAGACTCAGATCATTGGTACTGCCCAGTCTATTTAGATCTGTAGACGAAAACAAAATTCATTCGTAAAAAATAAAAAAAGCAGAACTATCAAGGGCAACACTCTCTAACATTCAAGTTGTTATTTTAGTATTTTGACCTTAAAGATGTAGTAATAATCATTAGTATTAGTAGTAAATAGTAGTGTGTGTGTGTGTATACCAGCTGTAGTGTCTGTTCCGTTGATGGTGGAAGCTTCTCCCTCTTCCAGCAGTGTTTCTGACTGTTGAGCAGAGCTGTTGAGCACCTTGGCCTGGCAGTGGGCTTCAGTGCTGTCGATCACTGTGAGCAGAGCCTCCAGTGACAGGAGGTGGGTGGTGTAGAGCTGTCCCGACACCGGAAACGCATTCTGATGGCAAAAAATGACTTTTTAATGACACATAAAATACAATGTAGTGTTTTTTGCAAGTCATACAGGTCAAAGAATAGAAAAGCAGATAAAAAGTCAAATAAAAAGTTGATTTACGTTCTGATGGAGCTGACTGAAAAAAAAACGGACTAAAATAAAGGCTAAAATAGCTTCCAGCGTGCACAATCCACTATAACCAGCTGATTCCAGATCAAAGTTCCGAATCAGCTCGTACAGTAATGTAATTCATTAAATAACTATTTCAACAGAGACAAAAATCTTTTATTTACACATGAAATGTGTCCTATTCTATCTGAAGAGACTTTCTACAAGATAAAAGCATCAGAGCCATTCAGACATAATCCAGTAGTCCTCTCACACACCTGACTGGACACAGTCAGGTCTTTTGGCAGAAGATTCCAAACTTTTCAAAGACAGTGTATAACAAATGTTACCTTCTACAGCAGGAAAGAAAGAATAGACCTTCGTAAACTAAAAAGTTAAGACTTAATAAAACCTGCAGATAACCTAAAAATGTAATGTCTTTAAATCCATCACATCAGTGGTGAAGAACACTAACTTTTAAAATGACAGAAGATAAAGTGGACAGCAAAACTGTTCACCACCCACAGATTTTGCTTTAGTTCTTGTACTGCGAAATGTAGTTAAAGATTCATGAATAAAAGCTTTAAAAAAAAAGAAAGGAAGCACTTGGATTGAAGTTTGGCCTATCCAAGAAGGACTTCCACATTCTTCTGTACAACAAAGTATTCGTGAAATAGTAAGACGCTAAAAGTGATCTTATAAGGATGTTACCTTGGACAGCAGCTTGGTGAGGTCCTCAAACAGATTGGAGAAGTAGAAGTCACAGTCATAGTTGATGTACAGCTCAGTGACGAAGCTGGGAATCCTCCACAGCTGGACCAGTGCCTCCAGAGCCATCTCCTTCATCTCATAGGGCATCTTAATGTTCTCTGACGTGATGATGTCCATCAGTTTCTTTAGGTACATCTGCCAGGTCAGCACAAATGGCGATGATGATTATTAGCTCCTCAGGATCACTATTACCATTTATATGGATGGCAGTTAACTGACAAAACAAAAAGATCATTTGATGAATAAAAAGCAAGACGATCAACAAACTAGTTACATATTTACCTCAAGCTGAAACTTAAGGTGCACTCTCATGCTTTCAAAGAGCAAGAAGCAAACTCGTACGGAGGAAGCGTACAGGTTCATACGGTCCACATTCAGCAACTGCAACACAGACACAATTATCAGAAAAGATACATTCAAATAATAATATCAAAAATCAGTGCAGTTTTCTCCAAATACAACTTTTGGTTTTTATCTTGATGCTAGTTAAACCATTCGCTGTCATTACCGCATTGTTCCTACTTTGACTTGGAATATAAGACTGAAGGCAAAATGATTGTCTGAATGGATTCAACAAACCTCTTTCAGCTTATTGCTTGACAAACATGTAATAGATGGAGAGGTGAGGGTGTCAGTCCTCCTGGTATGTAACCAGGACCAAATCATTTAGCTTGTAAGTAGCCAACACACCCCATCATATCATGGTTAAAATAGTAAGCAGAATTCCAAGGTAGACAAAACACAAAGCAGAGGCGATGAATTTTAACTTATATCTGCTTTGGATTCCAACAAAACAGATCCCACAAGTTTCAGCTTAGAGTCAACCAATGCAAAGAGGCGCTGCAAGTTCCTTAGTCACAAGTCAAGTGCTCACAGTTTCTGATTCAGATAAAACTGTTCAAAAAGCTTTTAGAAAAAAAAGGTATTTCTCATAGTAACTGTCACCAATGCAGGGAAAATATCTTACTATTACCAATGTGAAAACAAAAAACACAGGTACATTCAAACACTACGAGCATTGGTTTCTACATTGTACTTCACCTGGAAGAGATGTCTGCAGAGCTCATCTTTGACCAGTCCGAGTAATGACTGGTAGTTAGTGATGCGTGCTGACTCAAGTGCTACAGTCAGCAGCTGCAGGCCCATGTGCATCATGGCGTCAGTGTTGTGGCGGTCGTGTGGGTTGGTCAGTGAGATCAGGAAGCGAAAAAGCTCCCTTAGACATGGCAGGCCATAAGGGATAATGGACGCTCCTTTAGGAGAGACAAGAGGACAGAGGTTATGAAAGGACTTCGACTAGATCCACACTACTACGTTTCCATTTAAAAAGGCATATCTTTTGCTATGTTTACATCTAGCATCCACACTACTCCGGAGTTTTAACCCCCCAAAAACGCCTGTTTAGTTTGAAGACTCTGAGATTGAGTCGTAGTGTGGACGGCAGAAATGTGGACCTTTGGAAACGAATGATGTAGACGTGGCGACTGTGGCTAAGTGGAGAGCAGGGTCGTCCTTTAATCAGAGAATCGGCGGTTCGATCCCCAGCTCCGCTAGTCGATGTGTCCTTGAGCAAGAGCTGTAGCTGTGCCTACGGTGTATGAATGTGGATAGTCTGATAGGCAGGTGGTGCCTAGCCCCTTCCATCAGTGGGTAAATGATGACAAGTAGTGTGAAAGTGCTTTGAGTGTTTGGAAAGACTAGAAAAGCGCAGTCCATCTACCATTTACACTCGCTCATTTTACGTTTGCTACTTAATTGGGTCTTAGCAGTCATGACTAGTCCTACCCTGATTCGTCACACCGCCAGAAGAAAACAAACAGCAGCATTGATTATCGATCGACTACCAGGTTAATTCAACATGGATAACATATTACAGGTGTTGCTGTTCTTGTTGTCTTTACTAGCAGCTGTTGTGCAGTTATATTCTGCATTTTATAACTCTACTACTGCCGACATGCGGAGGAAGCAGCTGTTATTAGAGCGATCAGTGAGCGGAGTGTCTAGCGGCGTTAACAGCCCTACGGAGTGGACGTCTGAAGTCATGGTTTGCAGCTTTGAGGAGGACGGACACAAAACGGAGGACTTTCCTTTTCTTATTAATGCTTGTTTTGTTCTGCACAACTATTGTGAAGTTCACAAAGAAACTGTAAACGAAATGCTCTCCAGTGCAACAGGGACTTCAGCCACCAGCAGAGCTACGAGTGTGAGCACAGACAACAACGAAACGGAGGAAACGAGTGGGAGACTTATGTGGACATGGATCGTTTTTGTTTTAAAACCCCGGTTTTAAACGGAAACATATTAGTGTAGATATAGTCTTCATGTCTCAAGACAATGTTCTCAGTGTGTAAAGAAAACACCAAGAGCTCTCAAAGTCAACTTGTATGCACTGATTTTTGTAAACTGTGTATCAAGAGTGCCAACTTTTCATGCAAGGAAACAGTGGAATGCAGCAATACAAAACAAACAGACGTGAGATTAAAAGAAGAAGAGAGAATTCAGAGTTTTAAAATCCCTCATCATCCTTACCGTCTCTTTGTGTGGACTGTGTGAAACGCACTCCTCTGGGATTGACATAGTCCATGTCATGGATAGAGGTGCCATCTGATTGCTCTGTAACGGAGTCTTTGTCCTCCAGAACCTCAGGGATGGACTCCACTGAGGCCGAATGAGCCGGTTCAACCTGCCTGTCCTCAGACTAGACGCAAATGGAAACAGAACACAAATCATTGGTCGTCATAAAAGTTAAAGTCACATATTAGTTCCAAAGAAATGGTAGAGGATCATTAGAGCTACTAGAATGCACACAGAGTCACCAACAATAGACACCATTCCATAAAGTGAACATGGAGATACGGAAAAACTGAACATATATTCATCAAATAAATACAATGTTTGTGATGCAAGAACCGATCCACACCTGTGCATCCGGAGAGCCGGGCTCAGGCCCAGTGCAAGGGGTGGTGGCAGATGAGTTACACTGTTCCAGGTCAGAAAGGTCTTCCCTGGAGGTGGCTTTGGAACAGGTGTCCAGGCCACTGTCTGTGGTAGGGCTGGAAACGGACGAAGCAGCGCTGTCTGAAGCTGCTAGGCACAAGGTGGACAAGCCTTGCTCAATGAACGGGACGCCACCTGACGGGAAAGAGATGCGGTCATAGCATGGTATAACAGGATGTGTTTTCACCAAATCAGCAGCAACATGTACAGAAAGGTCCACCACAGATTCCTTATGCACTGACAGAAAATGGGGCCAACATTAGACAATGCTCCATTACAAGGTGCACGTCATCCTTGTCTACGTTTGACCCCACCAAGACTTTTAAAAGAAGAGAATAGGCAACTGTAGAATTTGATAAGACCTGAAAGCTGAGGATGGGTGTACTATCACAATAGTCTGTCTCTTACCTAAAAGGTTGTTGTTGCTGAGGGTGCTGGACTGGGTTGAGTCCATCTGACCGGAGGGACTTCGGACCATGTGGCGAGGCGGCCTTGGCGAGCGTTTCTGCTTCTTCCATTTGGATGACTCACTCATCCCACCGGCACGCATCTTCAACTAGAGGAAACAGAGTGGATCACTGAGTAGGGCTTCTCCAAACTCGCTGTACGACTGGACCATCATTACAGATTAAGGCCATGATCAGAGAGGATGATTTGTTTCTCTGAAGATGCTTCTTTTCTTCTCAGAAAATGTGAGCAGCTTAAAGGGTGCAATCACAATAAATGCCATGTAGTCCAACAATGTTTAAGCTACTTGTTTAGCTTTTTCTTAGCTTTGCCAAAACATGAAGGGGTATTCTCCAAAACTGTACAGCAAAGTGTGTTTCCAGGTGTTGGCGAGTAAGTCAGCTGTAAAAAGCCCTCTGTGGCTCCAGAGGGAGATGTGTGAAGTCACTTGGGTCTGAAGACTACAAGGAGATTTTGAAAAGGAAGAAGAATGCATGGAATAAAAGAAGACATCTGTACTTGTGTTGACTTTTTTGTCAACACAAGTCAAATGTCCTTCCTGAGCCTGATCATGTTATAGGAGTGCAATGCTAAATAGGTGGAGTACTGTTTGAAATGAAAGACATTGTCAAATAAACAGCTGCATATTTTCAATCCAACAGCATTACTGAAGCTACATACTGAACTGTCCCAGGGCTGCTTCAAACTAAATCTGGAATTTGCTACATTCGGATTTATTACACTGTTTCCCTTGTACTACATGATAGTTAATCAAACAAAAAAAGCTAATTTAAATATCTGAAGCAAAAATACACCAGTCATAATCATTGTGTATAACATAACTGGGACCTAAAGGGTAGATGCACATGGAAATCCCTCTGGTTATCAGTGGAACCCTGAGTGGTGGGTTTCAAAAAACGAACATCCTATTTGATCATGGCCTAAAACCAGCCCAGCTTCAGCTGTGGATTAAGCAGTAGGTCATTTCAGAAGAAAATACACGGAGACAAAAAACAGCTCTGTATGTTCATGCACACAATTACTGTAAGCTAAGAAGAGCCACTGCCACTCCCTCTGCTTTGGTGTGATGTGCTGTCTTTTTAAAGGTTCTGCTTCAGTGAGAGTGTTGATGTTCATTTATTCAAACCATTCACAGTTTTAGACTCTTTTTTTTATCTGCTTATGTTGATTTAAAAACTACTGAGACATGCTCAATCCTGCAACAGCTGAGAAGGTACATGGGTAGCATGATACACAGCAGCTGAAACATGTGCATGAGGGTGTAAGCCAAAAAGAAGATACAATCAAAAACTAAATATTAAATAATAATATTAAAGTAATGTGAGCATTCACAAGCACAGACATGTCATAGTCAACTATGTTGACTTGACAACGATTCGTCTACATCAGTTGATTTGTTAACATCTCTTAAATACAGCATATTGCTCCTTCTAATCAAGTTGAAAAAATTGGGAAGTTAGTGCGGTCTATAAAAAAGGACACGGGAAAGGTTACAGGGAGAGATTGTCCAGCCTAATTACTGAAAGTCATCTTCCTTACCTGCACTCGTTTGTTTTTCCACAAGATATTGTAAGCCTCAGAAGAGAAGGGGAGCGAGCAGGTGCCCGTGATTAGTGATGGGTAACATGTCAGCAGTGGGACAAATACAAAACACACCGGAACATACACTGTGCATGGTGGGAGGGGGTGGGATCCACAGACACAGCCGCTATGGGCTCCAACCACTAGAGAATGTGCAGCCAGCTAATGAGCAGTGTGAGTGGACGGGCAGACAGACCATGCAAAAAGCTAAAACTGCTGGAACAACTGCCTCCAGCTCGATATTCAGGTCTGATATAAATTTGACACGTATAACTGCAAAACAACAGCCATTCAAACAAAACGATAAAAAGGGGAAAGTTGACTTAGTGTGAATTTATACAGTATGTAGCTTGTTTTCATTATCAGCCAACAATAGTAGAAAAGTTGAAAGAAATAAAACAGACAGAAACCTTAGAAAAGGCACAATGACAATGAGCAAAACCCACACAGTAAAACTAGAAAAGGAGCACACAAACATTCAACATTTCAGAGCTTTTACCTTCTTCATGTTGGCACCCACTAAACTCTTGGCCTCCTCTTTGAACTGTGGAAGTCTGGAAGTAAAAGAAAAAAAAAGAACCAGAGAATTTAGTTAGGACAGTCTTTTGGGGAAAAGACTTCTGACATAACTCTATTGTCAAGACATCATCCTTATAGGTACAGGCAAATCTAAATAATGAATTTGTTGTGTCTCCATGAATAAAAGTCAGCAGGGCTGTCACTATGATTAATCAACCATTTTAATAAGTAAGCATTTGTTCCATAAAAGCAAAACGAATAGTGAATAAAACATCATCATAATAGTACAACATGACGTCTTCAAATGTCCAAAAACCCAAATAGATTCACTTTACGGTCATAACGATCGACTGATTGATTAATTGACCAATCATTTCAGTTCTAAAAGTCAGTATCTCTCTAACTCTAATTTTGTTTTTATTCTATAAATTAGAGTAGATTAGCCTTTATGGTCCCCCGACTCAATGGAAGTGCAATACTGAATTGCCAGAGTACCTTTAATGTGTTTTGTTTTTTTATAACCCCAAACAGAAGAAATACAAAAGGAATATACAACATGTGCTAAGATGAGAGGCTGCTTTACAGCCAATATCCTGGTGGGAATCTCAACATTTTAAACCTGAGCCATAAATAAACCTTTCCAGCATTTGATGAGCAATACTGGCTGCTGTTCGTGTGCGTGTGCGTGCGTGCGTGTGTGCGTGCGTGTGTGCACGCACCACTAGGTTTCTGTGGAACCTAAAGCTTTGCCGGAAAATGAGATGTCACCACCAGTCACGCACACGCACACGCACACGCACACGCACAAACAAAAGGATCTGGCAGCCCCCCTCCTGACATTAACTCAGCGTTAATAGAGCGTTGTCTTGCCAGCACGGTTATTGGATGATCTGTAGGTCCAACAGATTAACATGTCTAATACTATCAGCAGGCAATCTAAGACTGCTTCTGAGGAGCTGAAGAGAGCTGCTGTTCATCATTCTCTGATGGGAGTATGGTGGGGGGGTTGAGACCCTCTCACATCTATATTATCCAGGGTCTGTGGACAAGTGGGGGGCTGGGGGTTGAACATGAGCAAAATGAGATGTGGGGTGTGTGAGTGTGAGCAGAATCAGAAGGATGCAATAAAAAGCCCAAACTAAATGTACATCTCCTGCTCACGTGCAGCGATGCCTCTGTTTACGACTGTTTCTATATTTCCATGCTCGCACAGTAAATTCTTCTGAGAAGAAATGACAACAAGGTGCCATACAAGAGTAAGCCAGTAAATAAAAACAGGCCAAGAATGTTTGGAGGGAGCGTCGGTAAATGGTGACAAGCTTGGCAAAATCCACCACTGGACTTCACCGGAGGGAAGGTAACCCATCACTTTGTGACAAATCCTGCGTCAAATAATCCTGTTGGAGACAAACAGGCCTTCACAGAGTAGGTGGATGACACCAGAACTTTAAATCAAGCTCTATTTGTTTTGCAGGTTTGCTTCACATTCAGATGAGCAGAAAGATTTTTTTTTGATTTTCATGATTGCTTGATGTCTGGAGTCACTGGCAAAGCTAATTCTGTATGTGTGCCTGTGTGTGCGTGTCTGTGCCTGTGTTGGTGTGCGCACGTGTGTGTGTATAGGTCTGCGTCTCGGTATTTATGGGGCTGGGAGCTTTGCTGTTGAAGCAGAGACCGGCTTCATCTATATGCAGATCATGTGGTGTGCAGCTCAATTGGCTCATCCCCTCGTCTGTGACTGAATGTGACTGGCACTCTGATGCATCTGGACGGGGTGGTTTGTGTGGAGGGGTGATGTGGAGAGAGGAGCTCTTATGCTAAATGGCAAAGGAGAAATCATGTTATGGCATTAGTAAATCAGTGGCCCATTGACCCTGTGCACAGTGCAAAATGAAATTCATGAGCTTGAAGGGGAATAATGAGGCCTGAGAGACAGATGTATGCAGAAAACCAACAATCTCTAATCCAGAGGAGATAAAGGAGTGCAGCAGCAGTCCGGCCTGGTTCTTCTGTGGACAGACAACTAAGATTTGAGGTTTGAAACGGCTCTTTATTTTCCTGTTCTTCATAAAAAAATCACTTTTTAAAAATATAACATACAGCAGGTAAAATAAGTATTGAACACGTCACCATTTTTCTCAGTAAATATATTTCTAAAGGTGCTATTGACATGAACATGTCTGTAACAACCCAAGTAATCCATACATACAAAGAAAACCAAACAAATACGTTCAGAAATGAAGTTATGGGTAATAAGATGGAATGACACAGGGAAAAAGTGTTGAACGCTTACTGAAATATATTTAATACTTCGTACAAAAGCCTTTGCTGGTAATGACGGCTTCAAAACGCCTCCTGTGTGGAGAAACTAGTCGCATGCATTGCTCGGTGTGATTTTGGCCCATTCTTCCACACAAACAGTCTTCAAATCTTCAAGGTTTGTGGGCCTCTTCTATGAACTCTGATCTTTAGTCTTTCCATAGATGTTCCACTGGATTCAAGTCAGCTGATTGGCTGGGCCATTCTAGAAGCTTTCTTTTATTTCTCTGAAACCAGCTGAGCGTTTCCTTGGCTGTGTGTTTGGGATCATTGTCTTGCTGAAATGTCCACCCTCGTTTCATCTTCATCATCCTGGTAGATGGCAGCAGATTTTTATCAAGAATGCCTTGGTACATTTTTCCATTCATCCTTCCTTCAATTATATGAAGTTTGCCAGCATGCTGAAAAACAGCCCCACACCATGATGTTCCCACCTCCAAACTTCACTGTTGGTTTGGTGTTTTTGGGGTAATGTGCAGTGCCATTTGACCTCCAAACATGATGTGTATTATGGCACCCAAAGAGTTCAATTTTGGTCTCATCTGACCAGACTATATTCTCCCAGTATTTCACAGACTTGTCTAAATGTTGTGCAGCAAACTTTAAACGAGCTTCAACATGCTTTTTCTTCAGCAATGGAGTCTTGCGTGGTTGAGTGCATTACTTCTTGTTTTTTTTTGTAAACAATTGTACCATTGTAAATGATGTTCTTTCCACTTCCGGATTATGGCCCCAACAGTGCTCACTGGAACATTCAGAAGTTTAGAAATCCTTCTGTAACCAATGCCATCAGTATGTTTTGCAACAATAAGGTTGCAAAGGTCTTGAGAGAGCTCTTTGCTTTTACCCACCATGAGGCCCACAAACCTTGAAGATTTGAAGACTGTTTGTGTGGAAGAATGGGCCAAAATCACACCGAGCAATGCATGCTACTAGTTTCTCCACACAGGAGGCGTTTTGAAGCCGTCATTACCAGCAAAGGCTTTTGTACGAAGTATTAAATATATTTCAGTAAGCGTTCAACACTTTTTCCCTGTGTCATTCCATCTTATTACCCATAACTTCATTTCTGAACGTATTTGTTTGGTTTTCTTTGTATGTATGGATTACTTGGGTTGTTACAGACATGTTCATGTCAATAGCACCTTTAGAAATATATTTACTGAGAAAAATGGTGACGTGTTCAATACTTATTTTACCTGCTGTATGTGTATATATACACTCACCGGCCACTTTATTAGGTACACCTTGCTCGTACCGGGTTGGACCCCTTTTGCCTTCAGAACTGCCTTAATTCTTCGTAGCATAGATTCAACAAGGTGTTGGAAACATTCCTCACATATTTTGGTCCACATTGACGTGATAGCATCATGATTGAATCTTGGGTGCTGCTTCAAACTACAATTACCGCCTTTGTTCTGTCAACCAGAACACAAAGAAGTCCCATTTCAAGCTCAGCCACTGGTTTGAAATGGCAAACACTTCCTGTCTGCTTAGTGGGCGTGGTCCGCCTCTCCATCCCCGCACCTCGTCTGGAAGTGTTGTGAACGTCGTGTGGATGGATGTAAGCAGATTGGGTTATATACTGTATTTAATTCTTCTTTTGCTAACATAAAGTATTAACACAGCCAACAGCCATGAAAATTAGTGATTTGGGGAGTTCGCCAATGTTATTTGCAAGAGAGAGAGTGTGTTAATAACACAAAGAAGGTCTCTGATGGAAGTGGACGTATGTGCCAAATTTGAAAAAATGAGCTCCAAGCGTTCCTGAGACATCACGTTTAGAAGAATGTGATGGACGTGAGGTCACAGTGTCCGTGACATAACCCGGAAACATAATGCCTCCAGCCACGCCCGTTACCAGCGTGGAGGCATAATAAACGTACTGTTAACGTACTGATTCCTAACCATTTCAGGAGTATTAAATATTATATACATATTAAGGTATAGCTGAACAAAAGTCTAACTAACACTGCACCCATCTCCATCCACCACTGTCCCATTCATTTACCTAGAGAACAGTAGCTGCACCATGTCAACCAGTGTATGTTCAGCTGATTTCCTAAGGAGTTCTGCAAACACAGGAGAAAAACAGACATTAGAACCAAACACAATGAAATAGAGAAGCAGGTTCAGCCGAGACAAATACATTTCAACTAACTAACTAGTCTGTACAAGCTAGAGCTATAAGAGCAGAAGAGAGAGAAGTGCCAACTCTGGAAGAGAGTTTAAACTGGAAGTGGGCTTATGCAGGCTGTTTGGGATATTTGTAATTTGTGTATTGTCAATCATTCATTATTAGACCATTTTAATGCAAAGAAGACTACATGCATCCAAACCTAAGGGAAGCCAGTGTGCCGGTTAATGAAACAGAGTAAATAAGATGTTGTATAAGATGTAAAGGCAAATTCCGTTCTTATTGACCAAGACCCTTTGGCTTGTGTCCACTTCAAATGAAGCAATTCATTTGACCCTTTGTCAAAGGTCTACTAGATTGAGCATTGACTAAGGGATTTTTCCTTCTTAGATTGTTATATTTGAGTAAAAGGTATTAGTATTTCATATTAAATAATTAAATAAATTAGAAATGATTGTATACAAGTCTGAAAATCATTGTGTGTCACACAGGCTTGTTAAATCCAATCAGTCATGAACCTTCAGCCTGTGAACCACTGTCTATGCACGCAACCCATACTTGTTGCTTCAATACTTTGTAGTATGAGTTGATTTGAATGGAAGTGAAGTAAAACAACCCAACATCAGCTTGATAGTCTTCATAGAAATGACTATCCCATCAGAAATAGAGGTTGATGACTCACCACTTAGGCGCATCTCAAAGCAGATCCTGAAGCAGGACTGCATGATCTCACAAACGGACTCGTTGGTCAGATGGGCTCCAACGGGTGTCAGCAGCAGAGTCCTCAGGACCTGAAACAATGTAGAATATGGCTGTCCTTACATCTAAGAAGTAATTATGATAAGGAGATTAAAACTAGTAATTGGCGAGTGGAATCCTACTACAAATACTTGTTCTGCAACATGCATATTTTATCAAAAGGAGCTTAAAAAATGTGCAGTTTACTTCCCCAAGCTGTGGGATGAACTCTGAACAGGAAGGGAAACTATGCACACCTCTGCCGGATCTGTGCCCAGGTAGACAAACATTTACAGAAGCTCGTCACCCTCATGGCAAAGTAGTGAACTCAGCATTCTCTTCCCACAACTTGTGCCCGGTGATAACTTTATGAAAGATTGTCGGAGGTAGAACCGACACTACCATTAAGAATGCCCTTCATGTATTATTTGGTCATTTGTGGTATAGTACAGGTATAGGACTGCATCAAATTAAAAGGTTCATTGACTTGTTAATCCATTACATGAGAGCTAGTTTTTTTATTTAATTTAGTCGAAAAATATTGACAAACACAATATAAATAAACACTGTATGTGTTGTGCGTGCCTCTGCAAACTGAATGATATTTTTTTTAAAGAGACATATTGTTTGAATTTACATGTTCAATCTTATATGTTCTACATGAAAATGTTTCCACGCTTAATGTTCAAAAACACATTATTTCTCTCATACTGTCTGACTGTATACACCTGTAGTCAACCAAGCTGTGATTAGTCAGAGTCTCTGGTTTTAAGTGTCTGCTGTCAGCATCATCGCATTGATCCGTAAAACTGAGTTTGTCCACAAAGAATCACACAAAAGCACCACTTCAACCTTGTGTTTACCAGAGAGGTGCTCATGACTTTCTAGGAAATGAGTCATTCAGCATGAAAAAAACACAAAAACATGAAGAGTATTATACATAAAGTAATAACATTTCTTTTTTTTTGAATAAAATGCCGGAAATAATCAAATGTAGCCTTTTTTTCTTTTTATTCGATTAATGATCGATTCATCAAAGTAAAAATCTTTTTTTAATAATCGGATTAATTGATTATCAAAATAGCTGTTAATGGCAGCTCTACAGGGGACATATTTATGTTGATAAGCTATGAAAAAGTGCATTTTTTTACAATATGTCACATTAATAGGAACATATGTAGGACTTATGGAGAATTATTGGCAGAAATGCAATATAATATTCATAACAATGTTTTCTTTGGTGTATAATGTGTTATAGGGAGCAGGTCCTCTGCACTGAGTCCGTCGTGTTGCACCGTCATGTTTCTACAGTAGCCCAGAACGGACAAACCAAACACTGGCTCTATGAGCCTTTTGGGTTTTTATGTTACCTCAAGGCCACCGTAGTTCTCTACACGCTTGGGTGAGCGGAGGGGTATGCAGTTATAATAATCAGATAGAATCTCAACCTCACCACTAGATGCAGCTAAATATGACGCACTGCTCCTGCTGTTCTCATAGTAAAAAATCATTTGCACTGATATTTCTGAACAAAACATGTATCAATATCAAAATATGCATTATAGTCAGAAGGCTGAAAAACAGAGATATTATGTTGTGGCCGTCTCGTCTAGCTCTTGAGACCTGGACCTCAGAAAAGTGTTGTTCCAACTACATGTTCATTTGAGAGTCCAGAAATTACAATAAATGACCATGAGCTTAATTTACAGCTCAATACACTTAATACACTTCACTGTTTCAGTCTCAACAAGACATCAGCTATACGTCTACAAAGGTCTCACTGTGCTGGATGAACTTGTCCAGGTATGGAGACAACATGAACCCTATTGGTCAGGTCTATCCGGTCAGTGCCAGGCCTCTGTGGTTACTACTAGTAAACGTGTTTTACCTGTAGAATCTTCATGAGGACCACTTCATCGCTGGCAGGGTCTGTTCCCACAAACCTAGCGTGTGTGACTGCATCTGCCATGTTCTCAATGGCTTCTGCTGCTGCTTCATGGTTAGCATCTGCAAACAGACAACAAACAAGGTTTTCTCAAAAGGCTGACTCAGAACATGTAAACTTGATAACGAGAGCTGTTATCAGTAAAGAGCACTGAAAGGACACCATGTAGCTGCAGCTGCAGTCCGAGAGTTGAGATGGATTATGATTGTGGAAAATGTGACAAATTATTTGTATTCATTCATCTTTAGTTCATGTTTTATTCAACAATTCAAAAAGTGAAAGGTGTAGCAAAAATATACAAACATTAACATGGAACCTATGAAAGAGATATTATGTGAATATGGTACCCATTTTTGGTTGCTCCTGTTAGTGGGAGGATTGTAAGTGCTTATATGCATGTATGAAAGTGTGTTGTTTAAGTGCGTATTATTCATATATTCCTGCTGTATGTGAATAGTTGTGACCAGAGGTTTTATGTCCGAGGAGGCGCAGGACAAAGAGAAGAGGAGGAGAGAGAAACAAATATATTTTTATTCTAATTTTGTTGAGAGTAAGTGATATGATGATACTAATGTTATTCTTATTATTATTATTTATTAATTCATTATTGTTAACTGTTATCTTTTCTTTAACCTTAGAATTATCATTAGTGATGATAATTAAGTGGAAATAAATCAATCAATGAATTGGGTGTTCAGTGCAGAAAAACTATCCTGTGGCAGATATGACAGAAATCTGGATGCGTCACCATTCCAGCAGTAAACCTAGGCTGTGATTGTTAGTAAACTCAGCAGCCAAGAACACAGCACGAAGGGCTCAACACATAAACATAAGGGGACAAATATGGTACGGCCCGTCCACATTGTCCTTCAGACCCTGGGATCTAATGACCAGATGTGGCCTTTTGTTGGGGGCAGGCTGGGACAAATTGGCTGTCAGAGCAACAGCAGTCAGTGTTTTTGAAACCCGAGCGGCTGGCCAGCTCTCTGCCTGGAGCCAGCCTGTTTTCCTTTCCCATCGCCCTCAGGGACAGCAATTCATTAACTAATAAGCACAGGGGAGAGAGAGAGAGAAGAGCGGAAGGGTGGAGGGAGGGACGAAGAAAGGGAATCCAAGAACAATGCAGCCGGTCAACGTGGAGAAGATGAGCAGCTCAGGGTGTAAAGGGAGACTGAGCATGTGACTACTAGTAGACATTAGGTCAATGACGTTACTTCTTAGGAAACTACGGAGCAACTGTTCAGGACATTTTGTTAATTGGCAGCTGTTGTGACAAGCTGAAGTGCAGACAGTATACCGGTCAGAAGTTAATGGCTCAGAACTAGTGTATGCGTGGTTGGGGCCATTGAGACGGAGCAATGCCAACATCCCTCCAGAGGCGAGGGCGACAACAAGTGTGGAAGCTGTGCTGAAATCAGCCAATGTCCAGACACAGAAACTGGAGCCACAGGGGGATCCGGCAGAATGTCAGAAGTGATATAAAACACTAATCCTTCTCTTGGCACACAGTCTATACAAGCGGCATCCAAAGGAAGGGTTGGGGGGGCATTGTTAAAATAACACTGCGGAAAGGAGAGGCTCAATATGTGTGTGTGTGTGTGTGTGTGTGTGTGCCTGAGGGTATGTGGGCAAAGTCAATAGGGGTTTAAACCAGCTGCCACATAAAGCAGTTTAAGTACTATCAAACTCTGGTCACATAAATTCAAAGACGTGGCGTGAGTGAGAGCAAGCAGAAAGAGCAGAGTGGCTGCTTTCTGAGGGCGACACACAAAAAGCTCTCAGGCTGCACTCTGCATGAGGGCCAATGCATCTTTAGAAAGCAAACAAAGGGACCGCTGCTTTTTCCATCGCCAGAGGAGAACATGAGTTTGTTCACCTGTTCATTTTCTGAATAGCAAAAGATCACCTTTCAGCCAGGCTGCTCTGCTCTCATCTTCAGCTACAGCCAGTGTGCACAATAGTAAATGAATGCAGATATTTAAAAGAGTCTGTGGTCTTGATGGTGTTTTTGCATTTACTTTTCCAAAGAGTGTTTGGTTCCCCAGGACAAATCCATGAAAAAGCAACTATGAAGTTCTGAAGAAAGATAGAAATAGATGAACAGCTAAAGACAAGAACAACATGGCTGACATAACTAGATCAATCACAGACATAGAACTAGAACGCTGTGACCGCCCACTTTTACAACAGCTCCGGTTCCAGAAGGGGAATTCCCATTTATTCACTCCATGACGTTCATTTTGTAATGAAATCCTTATACACAGAGTTTAAAGCGTGGAACTGAGAAAACAACTAGAAGCTGTCTCGTGACCATAAAACATTTCATTCGGAGCAAATAAAAACTTCTAAAACGAAAATGAATGAAGAATGAAGGAACTGCTCCTCCCATAAACCATTGCAAATGGCAACTCGCCACCTCGGGAAACCCTTGAAAAACTTTAAGCTAACTGCTGTTGAATACAGATTGAGCGGTTTCACCTCGGATATTTTCAGAAACACGTTTCAGAGAACCGTTTCTGAAATATAAGAATAGTCTCCAAACGAGCCGCCATGTCGTTCCGCTTTGAAATCCAGGAGCAGACCAGACGAGCATGTACATTCACTAGCAAACATTTCCATGGTAACAGCGAGGTCCGCCAATCGGAGACGTCGCTGTGACACTTTAGGATTGTGGGTAGTGTAGTACTTCTCACTTTAGCCATGGTTCTTTCCATCCCTAATAGTTTAGCTTCTGCAGGAGCGCTGAGCTCGGCTCACAGCAGCCATGACATCATCAGCACGATAGATTTACTGAACGTCTGTTCAAGGGGAGCGTTCAATTCCAATATGATGCTGGATAGTTTCATAATTAATAATCATCATCATATTTAAAATTGTTGAGTCAAATCTGAATCTGCAACGTAACCAGTAACATTTCTGTCAGGTAAATGGAGTTCAATGGTTTCCTCTGAAGTAGAAGTACACAGTAGTCTTCAGTTAAGTTGTATATTTCTTACGTGCTTTGGGGGGCTTTTGTAAGTTATGTTAAGGTACAATAAGTTTCAATATTTTTCATATCAGAATACATCTATATCTTTGGGGCCCTTTTAGTTGGGGCCCTGGTGGTTTTCTCTGAACCGGAGTGTATGAGCCGTGACTCATCTATGACGTGTCAGGTGTGTTGCTGAGGACCAGAGGATCAGCAGTGATCAGTATGAACTTGTTTGTATGAGCAACACCACAGGCCAAACGTTCACATTCACATATGCACCAGTGTGCATAAAGTAACTTCATACAGTACCCATTTTCAAATTTCAACTAAAGACCAAACAAAAAGAAAACTTAAGTACAAATCTCTTCATACAAATCCACAATCAGAGTTAAGAACACAGACAAGCTAGACAAATATTGTTATTAAAGTGTGCTGGTTTTGAACAGGTTATTACTCATTTCCCAAAACTTCAACTTGTAAAAAAAGAAAGTCTGTATAGACGGACTAAATATTATGGCCAAGTATTGTTTAAATTCCTTCAAATGTAAACTTCTTCTGTAATGTCATGTTGTGGACATCTCACTCTCTCTGGAGGCTTCTCAATGTAGACCCTGTAGATTATGATCCATTTCTCCTTCTCATTCTTTATTTGACATGAAAGAGGAACTTAGTATTGTATTGTTTTTAGTATTGTTAAGGGGTAACAAGGTTAAGGGACCTGCAAAGAGGGAAACCTAAAAAGGACATCACTGAAGTATTTTCTCAGACTTTTGCACCACTTTAGTCAGTAGTATTTCTTTTACAAATGTGTATTATCATTCTTTTTTCTTTCACTTTGACTGTGAAGTCTTCTTCTCAGATTTTTCATCCATGGAGTTTGAGTAGGAGGGCTTTCTCTTTCATTTGTTGAAATACATAGGTTTCTGCTTATGCTAATTATGTACCTTTTTCTTCTATTAAAATAATCAGGAATTACAATGTATTCAGGCCTAAAATCAGAGGCAGAATACAGCTGTACTCTAAGCTGAATCTCTTCTGGCAGTGACTGCAGGTAAAGCCTGCTGAACCTCGCTCTGAGCCCTGTGTGGGCTAGTGACCACGCGGCCGCGAGCAGCACAGTGGGCTTTGCTGACTCTGCTGGGCCGGAGAAAAAGAGGGAGAAGGAACGAGGAGCAGGGGAAGAGAGAGGATAGAGCAGAGATCTGGAGATCTGTCAGCACCGAGGCTTAGTTTACTGCTCCCTCCATGCCAGTAGACTTCGGGCCACAGATTGAGAGGAATTACCTCAAACTAAATGAAATGGCTTAGGGCAATGAGTGGGTGTGTGTGAGAGACCATTTTATTTTATTTTCTCTCGGGCCCTGGACAAGCAGAACATTTAAAAAGAGGACGGGGCAGAGGACATGCTGGAGGTACACAGGGGACATGTCCGGGGTGACCCACTGAAGGAGAGGATCATATTCTACACAACACTCGAGATAAATTGGAACACACTGCAGGCTTAGAGAGGCGTGATAGTGTGATGTGTGCAGACCTAAACGGACCGCGGACGTCAACACACACTCCATCTATCGCTGAAAGCTTACAAGACATCGAATGGTGACATGAATCATTCAGCAAGTATCACAATGAAGGAGCGACATCGTGTCTGCTAGCAGAAGCACACCCAACAGCTTCTGTCTCACTGCAGGTACAAACCAAAGACAGATCGGAGGACGATTACCCTCACATGAAAACCCAATGCTGAGTGACATTGTTTAATGAAATCTAGAAGAGATGGTCATGAAAAGTGTTCACATCAGACTTGGTTTTTAGATTTGTTCTGGCCAGGAGATGGCAGTACTTGACAAGACCAGTGTTGTTGTACTCTCATTTCTCTCACTCTCTCTCTCTCTCTCTCTCTCTCTCTCTCTCTCTCTCTCTCTCTCTCTCTCTCACACACACACTCTCACACACACACACACACACACACACACACACACACACACACACACACACACACACACACACACACACTTGCTTGATAACACAAATAGCTAATCAGCCAATCACATGGCAGCAACTCAATGCATTTAGGCATCTAGACGTGGTGAAGACGGCTTGCTGAAGTTCAAAGCGAGCATCAGAATGGGGAAGAAAGGAGATTTAAGTGACTTTGAACGCACCATGGTTGTTGGTGCCAGACGGGCTGGTCTGAGTATTTCAAAAACTGCTGATCTGGGATTTTCACGCACAGAGAAAAGAGAAAACATCCAGTGAGCAGCAGTTGTGTGGACGAAATGCCTTGTTGATGTCAGAGGTCAGAGGAGAATGGGCAGAGTTGTTGGAGATGATAGAAAGGCAACAGTAACTCAAATAACCACTCGTTACAACCAAAGTATGCAGAATCCCATCTCTGAACGCACAACACGTGGAACCTTGAAGCAGACGGGCTACAGCAGCAGAAGACCACACCGGGGGCCACTCCTGTCAGCTCAGAACAGGAAACTGAGGCTACAGGCTCACAGGCTCACCAACATGTGACAATAGAAGATTACAAACATTGCCTGGTCTGATGAGTCTTGATTTCAGCTGCGACATTCAGATGGTCGGGTCAGAATTTGGCGTAAACAACATGAAAGCATGGATCCATCCTGCCTTGTATCAACGGTTCAGGCTGCTGGTGGTGTAATGGTGGGGGGGATATCTTCTTGGCACACTTTGGGCCTCTTAGTACCAATTGAGCATCGTTTAAACACCACGGCCTACCTGAGTAATGTTGCTGACCATGTCCATCCCTTTATGACCACAGTGACCCATCTTCTGATGGCTACTTCCAGCAGGATAATGCAGCATGTCACAAAGCTCAAATCATCTCAAACTGGTTTCTTGAACATGACAATGAGTTCACTGTACTCCAATGGCCTCCACAGTCACCACATCTCAATCCAATAGAGCACCTTTGGAATATGGTGGAACGGGAGATTGGCATCATGGATGTGCAGCCGACAAATCTGCAGCAACTGCGTGATGCTATCGTGTAGGGCTGCACGATTATGGCCAAAATCATAATCACGATTATTTTTGATCAATATTGAGATCACGATTATTCATTAATTTTAGTGACATCTTTTTATTGCACTTTCACGTTTAAATGAACAAGAACACTGCTTCCACTTCCATTGTTGTGCTACATTCTGGCTAATGTACACATCTTTGCATCAGACTGGTCCTTATCACAGTGCATCTCGTAGAAGGAAAATATAAATGAAATAGTATCAACACTTTTTACCCAAAATTAAATCAACAGAGCACTGCTTTCACTTCCATGTTGTGCTACATTCCAGCTAATGTACAAGTCTTTGCATCAAAATAAAACTTATACAGTTCTTATTCACCTGAAGCAAAATACAAATACAATTTTTACCCAAAATAAAGGACTAACTGTTGTCTGTCTCTCTACTCTTCTACTAATACCGGAGTCGACTGCAGACAGAACCTTTTTTGAGGCTGCCGCGCACCGCATGACACCTCCCATCTCGTTCTCCCCCTGGTGGTTGGCTGACTGTTAGTTGAGGAAGCGCTTGATTTGATATGTAGCAGAGCATTTTAAACGTCAATATCGCAGACGATCATGCTCATTTAATTGTGGCAGCCAAAATCGTGATCACGATTAAAATTTGATTAATTGTGCAGCCCTACTATCACGTCAATGTGGACCAAAATATGTGAGGAATGTTTCCAACACCTTGTTGAATCTATGCTACGAAGAATTAAGGCAGTTCTGAAGGCAAAAGGGGTCCAACCCGGTACGAGCAAGGTGTACCTAATAAAGTGGCCGGTGAGTGTATATATACACATACAGCAGGTAAAATAAGTATTGAACACGTCACCATTTTTCTCAGTAAATATATTTCTAAAGGTGCTATTGACATGAACATGTCTGTAACAACCCAAGTAATCCATACATACAAAGAAAACCAAACAAATACGTTCAGAAATGAAGTTATGGGTAATAAGATGGAATGACACAGGGAAAAAGTGTTGAACGCTTACTGAAATATATTTAATACTTCGTACAAAAGCCTTTGCTGGTAATGACGGCTTCAAAACGCCTCCTGTGTGGAGAAACTAGTCGCATGCATTGCTCGGTGTGATTTTGGCCCATTCTTCCACACAAACAGTCTTCAAATCTTCAAGGTTTGTGGGCCTCTTCTATGAACTCTGATCTTTAGTCTTTCCATAGATGTTCTACTGGATTCAAGTCAGCTGATTGGCTGGGCCATTCTAGAAGCTTTCTTTTATTTCTCTGAAACCAGCTGAGCGTTTCCTTGGCTGTGTGTTTGGGATCATTGTCTTGCTGAAATGTCCACCCTCGTTTCATCTTCATCATCCTGGTAGATGGCAGCAGATTTTTATCAAGAATGCCTTGGTACATTTTTCCATTCATCCTTCCTTCAATTATATGAAGTTTGCCAGCATGCTGAAAAACAGCCCCACACCATGATGTTCCCACCTCCAAACTTCACTGTTGGTTTGGTGTTTTTGGGGTAATGTGCAGTGCCATTTGACCTCCAAACATGATGTGTATTATGGCACCCAAAGAGTTCAATTTTGGTCTCATCTGACCAGACTATATTCTCCCAGTATTTCACAGACTTGTCTAAATGTTGTGCAGCAAACTTTAAACGAGCTTCAACATGCTTTTTCTTCAGCAATGGAGTCTTGCGTGGTTGAGTGCATTACTTCTTGTTTTTTTTTGTAAACAATTGTACCATTGTAAATGATGTTCTTTCCACTTCCGGATTATGGCCCCAACAGTGCTCACTGGAACATTCAGAAGTTTAGAAATCCTTCTGCAACCAATGCCATCAGTATGTTTTGCATCAATATGATTGTGAAGGTCTTTAGAGAGCTCTTTGCTTTTACCCACCATGAGATGTTTTTTGTGTGACACCTTGGTAATGAGACACCTTTTTATAGGCCATCAGTTGGGACTGAACCAGCTGATATTCATTTGCACTGACAAGGGGCAGGATTGCTTTCTAATTACTGATAGATTTCAGCTGGTGTCTTGGCTTTGCCTTTTTAAACCTCCCTTTCTTCATGTGTTCAATACTTTTTCCCTGTGTCATTCCATTTTATTACACATAACTTCATTTCTGAACTTATTTGTTTTGGTTTTTGATTACTTGGGTTGTTACCGACATCTGGTGAACATTTCATGTCAATAGCATCTTTAGAAATATATTTCCTAAGAAAAATGGTGACGTGTTCAATACTTATTTTACCCGCTGTATATATATTATATACATACAGTATATATTTAACAATCTGCTGATGAATGACCTTAGTACCGTCTTCAGACAGATATGTTTGTTATGAATGTTCTCATTAATAGTATTATGAAACGATTTCCATGATTTGCTTTATACTAGAATTATGGGAACACAAGGAAATTAAAACAACAACCCAACTTTTGTGTTTTAAGGGTTCCGTTTTCCTACTGTATGGATTATGGTTTTGCCTGAATGGATGTTACAATATCTAGTGGACTTGCAATACCAGAGTACAGTATATTATAGGCTACTATACTACCAATACAGTTAGTTAGGGATTGGTCCTAGTGTTAACCTTTAGTCTGTCTGTCCATCCATCCATCTTATCTATCTTCCTATCTAACCTTAATTTAGGAAATGAAATGTATTTTCCATTTTGAGTTGCAACTGGCAAACATGATAACACTCAGATACATTGTGTTGACTGTCAGCGACACAATTCAGAAGAGAAAATGTAGCAATCAAATATGTCATGTGTTTGACAATTCTGCAAAAACAAAATATAAAATCACTGTGGTTACTTAAAATTAAAAAATGAAAATGGACATTAAAACATAACAAAATGAGCACTTTTTTAAAAACTCATTGGAAAGCTATGTGATATTTTGCAGACTTGACTTTCTACAGTGCAGCTCTCCTTGAAAATCTATATCTTAGACAGTCTCTGTACACTTTCATGAGAAATGATGTCTTAAATGTTGTCTGGGAGTCTACTACACATTCTTCAGATCGGGTTTCAATACTCTTTGAACTCGCATTCAATATCACATGCTCGTAGCCCTACCCCACCCGCACCACCGGGACAAATGGAAGCATGGCTGGGTAAAACGAGGAGAAGCCAGCTTTGTGCTGTTTGAGGAACAAAAGCCAAACTGAGATGCGACGGCGTTTATAAAGTTGTGGAACTCTTGTCATATTTCTTCTCTGTCATCTCTACAACAACTGGAGAGTGAGCGCCGTACGTGTGCTGCGTCAGCACAGTTGTACTGCCCTTAGAACAATGCTGGTGACACGCTGGTGGAGCGATGGCGTCGGGGTGGGGGTGGGGGGGATTAGGGGAGCTGGTGTCGGGTCTGGAGCGACAGAGCGATCTGTGAACAGATACTGTGAGTACATCTATGTGAGCTTTGGCAGACAGGATTTCTGTTCCACAGAACATTTCACATAAACATGCATGACGTTTTTGTTTTTAAGAGATTTCAGTTCCAACATGAACATAGTAACATATACAGTAAAAAAAAAACTTCATGTTATTCAAAGGGCCCGTTAATGAAAGGTATAACCCCAGAAGCTCTGACTGCAGACTGCTCAGACTGCAGCTTCTGTGAGCTCTTATCTAGCTAAGCAACGGCTGCAGCTGTTTTGACAGCAATGTATCATTGACTCAACCCCTGCTGTTTAGACCAACATCTGGTGATGCATGCTCATTTCACAGTTAACTAAACAACTGGCAGACACGGCGCCACATTTCCAAAATCCGAGAGCGCAAATGAGATCCATGCGTGCGCGGAAATCAAACAGCCGCGCGCGTATTTTACTTTGACGAGCGCTTTTACATCACTCCGCGAGCAAAAGTCGCTTGCGAAGCTTAAACCTTAAATCTTTTTAAACTTCGCGAGCGACTTTTTCTCGTGCGAGAGTGAATTTTGCTCGCGGAGTGGTAAAAGTGCTCGTCAAAGTAAAATGTGCGCGCGGCTGTTTGATTTCCGCGTGCGTATGGATCTCATTTGCGCTCTCGGATTTTGACAGTGATTTGCCTTCATAATCACTCATCTGGTTAAAAAAACATGGTTTCTACAGGTAGGTCTCTGTGTGACCATCCCCAACACCTTGTCTATGAGAAGTCTGTAATTGGTTGTGTGTGGTAAGACTTCATTGGACATTCACAGATTATTGCCAGGTAAATTAAACCGATATTTGGACCAGGTACCTGGAAAAAGAACCTGGTTTATTTTCCATTTTTACCATGAAACCATGCTGGTTCTCAGCCATTAGTACGACCAGTGTCTCCAGCTTTTCACTGGTACTGTAGTTACATATCCATAAAGATGATGGTTAAAACTGATACTACCAACAATTAATCCACCTATCAAAATGTTTGACGGCCCAGTGCTTTTAAAAACAGATGTTGGTATACTTTTAAGGTAAAACTTGACCACAGGCATCCTAGCACCAAACATACAAGCATCCTAGCACCAAACACACAGGCATCCTAGCACCAAACACACAGGCATCCTAGCACCAAACACAGGCATCCTAGCACCAAACACACAGACATCCTAGCACCAAACACACAGGCATCCTAGCACCAAACATACAGTCATCCTAGCACCAAACATACAAGCATCCTAGCACCAAACATACAGTCATCCTAGCACCAAACATACAGGCATCCTAGCACCAAACACACAGGCATCCTAGCACCAAACATACAAGCATCCTAGCACCAAACACACAGGCATCCTAGCACCAAACACACAGGCATCCTAGCACCAAACACACAGGCATCCTAGCACCAAACATACAAGCATCCTAGCACCAAACACACAGGCATCCTAGCACCAAACACACAGGCATCCTAGCACCAAACATACAAGCATCCTAGCACCAAACACACAGGCATCCTAGCACCAAACACACAGGCATCCTAGCACCAAACATACAAGCATCCTAGCACCAAACACACAGTCATCCTAGCACCAAACACACAGGCATCCTAGCACCAAACACACAGGCATCCTAGCACCAAACATACAAGCATCCTAGCACCAAACACAGGCATCCTAGCACCAAACATACAAGCATCCTAGCACCAAACACACAGTCATCCTAGCACCAAACATACAAGCATCCTAGCACCAAACACAGGCATCCTAGCACCAAACATACAAGCATCCTAGCACCAAACACACAGGCATCCTAGCACCAAACACACAGTCATCCTAGCACCAAACATACAAGCATCCTAGCACCAAACACACAGGCATCCTAGCACCAAACACACAGTCATCCTAGCACCAAACATACAAGCATCCTAGCACCAAACACACAGGCATCCTAGCACCAAACACACAGGCATCCTAGCACCAAACACACAGGCATCCTAGCACCAAACACACAGGCATCCTATATATATATATATATATATATATCTTGTGTAATTCATGGCACAATTCAAACAGGATCAAGTAATTATTTGGTGCCAGCCATTGACTACTGTACATATTTTATCAGAAATAAGGTCCCATGGTGGTCCACCAGAAGAGGCGGGACTTTGCCTCTATTGCTGATTTCTTACCTATAAGGCCATAGGAAAGGAACTTGTTGACAGAAGTGAGGGCGAGCCCTGTGATTGGTCCAGTAGTGTCCTCGGAGCGGACCACTTCTAGGAAGGGCCTCAGAAAAACGTTTGGCTCAACATCAGAAAGCTCTGTGGCAAGAGAAAGACACACAACACACACAATATGAGATCTCTGAAATCTGTTTTGATATACATGTGCTTATTTACCAATTACTAATAATAAATCAAATCATATATACAATTTGATGATATATATACACAGCAGTCTTTAAAGAACACCCATAAGCCTGAGACATTCATGGGATGACGAGTCAGACGTGTCTGTAACAACAGCATGACGTTTATCGACAGCAGCAAAGTAGATCATTTACTTTAGAAGAGCGTTTGGTGACACGGACCAAACCAAGTGACAGTGATGGAAGTGCTTGCACTGCTGCATTTGTTGTTTTTTCATGAGCGCTGTAGCTTTTACTGTGCTCACAAAGTAATCGTTGTGTTACTTTTAATCACAACTGCTTTAATTAGCTGATTTTAAGGAAAAGTTCACTTTCTCACTTCAAGACAATACTTTTATAAAGCATTTTCGATATAGAGATGAGAAGACAAATAAACATGCATTTTTACAGCACCTTACTAGTTGAGTGACCACTCAAAGCACTGTACACAACATGTCAATATTCTCTCTCACACACACACACACACACACACACACACACACACACACACACACACACACACACACACACACACACACACACACACACACACACACACACACACACACTCTGATGGCACCATTGCCCATTCTCACACACACACCATCACACACACACACACACTGATGGCATGGCCTTCAGCAGCAGTCTGGAGTTCAGCATCTGGCTGTAGGACACTTGGACATGCGGCCAGTGTGGCCCAAGGAAATGCGGACTGGAGGAGCCGAGGTCAACTCGCTGATTTATTGAAGTTCCTTTTCAAAGAATGACTGACTGTCAAACTAGAAAATAAATTAAAGTTCTATGGCCTTCACTGTATGTATTTGTTCATGTTTTACAAAGGGTTTAACCTGATCCAGGCCATACAGTAGTGACTGCAATCAACTCACATCCTTACAGGGTGAGTAGCATATAGCTGTTAATAATATATTTATGTTTTTTAGACACACTGGTATCGGCCGATACGTAGGTATTGCTCCAAAAAGTATTACAATTGGCCGATCTGCCAGTGTTATCCACTGTTGTCATGGTAAACTACCTAACTGCTGCTGACTTGTCCTCGAGAAGCAATGTGATGTGTCGGAGTACGATGTTTTCCTCTTAATGACTTGCTATAACATTTCATTCAGACGTTCATGCTCAACATTGGTGATTCGTAACTTTTCATCCTGCCTATTCCTCAGGTCAAAGGTTGAATGTCCAAATACTTTAGTTAATGAGCAAATAACTGCAACTTCCATCAGCCTAAACTAGACTTTTGTCAGTGCTAGTAGAGCAAATTAGTGCTGGGCGGTATACAGGTTTTAATTTCCCATATGATGTGAATTGTGCATAGCCGAAACAACTGCTGTCCCTCTTCAACAGGCAGCAAAATACATTGTTTGCCAGAGATTACCGGAGATGCACCGATAGAGTCTGTGCCCAAGAGAGGAGCTGGGTCTGCTGTTTAGAAGTGTTTTGGTTTTAAAAAACCGGAGTCCAAAAGACTATAGTTTATCGAGCCGCTGGTGGTAACACGAGCAACTTTCTCCATCACCTCAGCAGAAAACATGTGTTGGAATACCAAGAGTGTGATGACGGCCGTCAACCGGTAACGTTAACGCGAGTGAAACAGTGAAGCCAAAGGGTCACACATCGCTTGAAGAGGCATTTGCTCGAGGCGCTGCATATGACAAGAAAATCAAGCGGTGGAGCGACATTACGAACGCAACAACGATCCAGCTATGCAAGGACATGGTCCCGCTACAGTCGAGTAAGACTCAGAGCAACGATTAAAACACTGGATTCAAGGTATGTCTTATATGGTAGGTATGCGACAATACTTCAGCCAAACTGCTATCCCAACATTATACTAACAAACGAGCAAACCCTCTAGTAAGCAAAGCCTTTATACATGATGACATTAAAAAGTTGTTATATTCTATGTACTCCTGACAGTAGAGTAAGCCACTATAAGCCTATATAAAAACACAGTCAAGGCAAAAAAAAAATGCCGCCAGAATCTTAAAAAATACCGTGATACACATTTTTGGTCATACCGCCCAGCACTAGAGCAAATATTAGCATGCTAACACACTAAACTAAACGGTAAACATGTTAACATTACCATGTCATTGAGAGTAGGTTAGCATGCTCATGTTAACTCAAGCTTAGTTTATACTCGTCATAGTGAAGCCGGCGTGCGCGATCACATGACAAATAGTTCACGGATAAAAACACTGGTTTTTATTTCTAAGGATTATACAAAGAAGACCAATTTGTTGTGACTTGCTTTAGAAACAGGAGATCTTCAAAATCTATGTTTGAGTAAATATTTTGCAGCTAAATCAAATTGTTTACAGGATATTCAACCTTTATTTCTTCATAATGAATTTAATAATTAACTTGTTTCTTTACAGGTTGCTTGTAATAAGGCAATAAAGTAGTCCATGAATATGAGATACGAGTTTACAGATAATCACAATCCCTCTCCTATATAATGACCCATTAGATAATTGGCCCGGTAAAAGGTAATCTATCCGAAGCAAACCATAATAATCAACATTAGTGTCTACAAGCTGACCAATAGAATAATAGGATCCAACAGATCTTCCTCTGGAATCAGTTCCCAGAGGAGGGAGCTTCGCTGAGCATTCCTCTCTGGGAAACCACCACTTCAATAGTGCCTCTCTTTCTCTGGAGAATTCAGGGCAAAAGGGGGTCAAGAGGGAGGGGGGCAAAAATACAAAACAGGTAAAACAACAACGGGGAAAATTAGTGGAGTCACGCATGGCGCTGTGAAATGTTGAGCCCGGAGTGCTCGCCGCAGCAATACCATGAGGATTATGGCTTTCTTAAGAGCACCTTCACTCCAGACAAGAAAAAACAACTTGGACTTCAAACGCGAGTGTCCAACCATTTTCCAAAAGTGCACATGTGACCGTCGTGCATTAGTGTGTGGTATCCAATACCCCTGCAGCTTGTTTAGAAATCAAATATGGAATAATTTGGAAATTTAGTCTTCGTATCTGCCGCCAGGTCACTTTCAGTACTCGCTTTCAAAAGCAAATCTATTACTTGCTGCTATATTGCATATTTTCCCTTCTGGTGTTTAATTTAGTTATTGTTAAAGTTGAGAGCTTTTTTTCTGAGTGTAAATTTAGCAACAACTGCACAAAAACAAACACTTGTTCCCCTGCAAGATATAATAGAAACATAGACTTATGAATGAAGCACAATAAATATCAGTGATAACTTCTGAGGGAGTGAGACAGTGTTGGTTTGACCGGTCCATCAGCTGCCAGAAAACTTTTTAAAGAGGCTTTTTGTGTGCCATTACTTTACAGTGTGGTGGGGGGGGAGCAGGGTGCTCAAATGAATCTGTCAATAGATCCTGATGAAGACTTCATCAGAGGCGATCACCCTGTAAGTGCTACGGCTGCGTTCCCAAAGACCACAGATTGGAAAACTCAATTGTGTTGTATTGATCCAGCCGGCCATCGGTGAACAGGAGCGGTCTGTCGGTGGCCACCACCAATCTTCTTAAATAAAGTCTAAATACAGGCTCAGTACTGCGACTCAATCTACGGAGCTTGTGGAGTGGCGTGAAATAAATAACGCCAGCTGCAGGCGTGGTGAGGCAATCATTCTATAACCAGGTTAACCTCTGGCTGACATTGACCAAAATAAAAACTGAGAAAGAAAAAAACCGCAGGATTAAACGGGCTCAACCAGGCGTGCATGTTGCCATCTAAGGGCCGAGTCTGCTGGGTACAAGTCCTCATATAAGAGTGCATACAAGTCAAACTCCAGGTCAGCTTAATTGGTAAAAAAGGAAAAAAAGAGGTTTGTGAAATGAGCGCATTACGATTCACCATGAACCTAATCCTATGTACCTTCACCATGCTGGAGCTCCATCTCTGTGTTAGAGCTGTAGTGACAGTATCCAGCCATGTGTGGATTACCTCTCCAAATGACCCCAGCAATGAGAGAGAGGAGAGGGGGGTGGACCTTTGCCCCAGGAGAGCACCATCTTTAACACATGCACATCTATTGGCACTGGAGCAGAAAAGGCTTAGAACACAGGGAGCACCAGCAGGAGATGAATCTGAGCTGCAGATGCTCCGTATTGTCCAGAAAACAAGAGGAGAAACAATGAAACACAAACAATACCTGCAGCCAACCAGCATCTCAAATGAAAACATACAAACATTTCAATGTGAGGGCCACAAAGATCTTTGCAGGGCTTTTTAAGAGTCCAGGGTTGTGCAAACAGAGTCACAGTGTGGAGGAGCAGAGCACTAGAAACCGAAGCAGAGGAAGATTACATCGAGGGCTCTGGCATCGCAAGAAAGCAAGTTAAACAAAGAACATGCTGAATGTTGTCCAAATAGTATGAGAATGTTGCAAAGCTTATATGACTTTGCATATGCTAGTAATATTCAGGCTGGGCCAAATGATTTATATGCACCTGTGAGCTGACGCCCAGGTAGCAAAATACGTTTTAATCTTTATCCTCCTAGCTCTGTAATAATGTAGTCACAGGTGTGCACCTTAATCAGACTGCCATTCAAAATTATTGATATAGTTTTGAGTTTTGTTATGTATATTACTATACAAAGTGATGGTGATAAATGTTATTCGTTTAAATGGTTGAACTTAAACTGTGCCCTTAAAAAGACACTAATAATATGAGTTAAGTGGTCTGAATTTACTCTGCATTTTCAACACTGAAGAAGCTGAGAGAGCCTCTCTGTGTCTGATGCTACACAAACAGAAAGAGGAGCACACTGGAGGAGCTGACCGTCCTTTTGGTGGAGCAACAGGCAAAGACAAAGAAACAGCAAAACGCAAAAGACTCTTGAAATAAAAGGAGCACACATTCATTAGAAAAAAACACTCTCAGTGCGTTTTGCCGTCGTTTGTGGTGGGAGCATTGTGTGTGAGTGGAGTCAGAGCGCTGAAGGCCGCTGCACTTGTTGCGTTGCTGTGCATGAAAGCTTTGCGAGGACAAACACGTGTGCGACAGCTGAATGAAATACAAAGGAAGGTCGGGTTGTAAAACGGCGCTGTAGGGTTTTAGACTACTAAACAGACATGCGATAGCGATGGTGACATAGCCGGACGTATAAAGTCGATGCATCTATACGTGCAGACAGCAGCAGAAGAAATGTGTGGAGAAAGCACTGTAGCAGACACCTGTGTGCTCTCAAGCTTTCAGTGAAAATGGACAAAACTACATGACACCTTCTATGAAAGGTGTACCAGAGGCAGAGGGAGGGGAGCAGCAGATGAGGGAGGGGTGAACCCCCCCCTTTGACCGACGCAGCGGCCCAAAACCAAACACTGATGGTTATTGATCTGGACCTCTTCAGCTGCTAAAATTAAGAGTCAGGGTCCTTGGTTGCGATGCTGAGGAGAAAGGCAACACTCTAACAAGAGCAGCAAGGCTAAATGAAATCCAGGGAGAATCTTTCTGTTCATCTGCCGAACAAAGTCCTGCACGACAGTATTCTGATCCATCTGTCAGGAGAAGTTTGATGAATGTCGGCTTTCCTTGGCCCTTGGCCCCCACCCCCCTTTCATTCAGTCTTCTTCCCTACCCTCGGCCCCTATATTCCACTGAATGAAATTGACACTTGTGGATGGGGGCAATTAGGATGAAACAATGCTATGGTGCTCCATACGGTCATTTCATTGGGCCACAGTGGTATTTTATAGATGCTTGGAACAATGCCTCTGCACAACCTAAACAGGCAATTTGAAAGCCCTGGAGAAATTAAAACTTTCTAAAATGCTTGGGAGGACGGCTGTAATGGCTACTGCAGGGGAGCATTTCCTAAAGGGCTACATGGACTATAGTTTGCATTTGTATTTACAAGAACACGGTTACTGGAGTGTTCAAGAAGCAGAGAACCAACAGCCTTCCAAGCACTCATAAGCTCCTGAAGTCAATCAAAAGACGTCTTCACATCGCTTCTTCAGAAAAGTAACAAACGTAACAGCTGCTGCTTCTTTTATCTCAGTGAACACATTCAAACTCAACCTGTGTGGTTCTGGTTCTGTTATTCTAATGCTGGTGTTTGAGTTTTAGTTGTTGAATAAAAAGCATTTCCCAAAATGTTTGGTGTGTTTTATGCACGTTTGTAATCCCGAGCCGGAAAAAAAACGGAATTCTCGCCAAACAAACAAATAAGCGCAGTGTACGAATATTAGCGGTGTAATTAGTAATAACAGCTTTAAGATGGACAAGTTGGTAAGACTAATTCAAAGAACGTCAGCCTGCTACGGGAATTGTTAATTTTCCAAACAAAACGAAAATTTTGTGACAATATTAACATGTCACAAAACGTCTAAATTAGACAATTACACTGTTAAAAGACTCCACGTCGCCCTTTAATGCCGGGCCATCATCCACACACTGTTACTGCAATCCCCTAAAAACCTATTTAGACACAATTTGAAATGACTGAACTAAAAACAAATTATTTCTGAATATGGAGCTTTAATGAACAGCTCTAAGTTTCACCTGCATTGTCATTGGAGAAAGAGTATGCATCTTTCAATGACATGTTTTACAAAATCACAGAACTCCCACCATTCCATCCTTTGCCACAACTGTTAAAGACGACTCCACTGAAGACACACAGCGCTGGTTACAACCTCTGACCCAGAGGGCTCTGTTCAAATTGTCCTTTGGGCTTCATGCTGATCATTAACACAAACTGGAGCTCCTGCCACTGGAATGAGAGAGAGAGCGCGTGTATGTGCGTGCGTGCGTGCGTGTGTGTGTGTGTGTGGATAAATGCGGTAGATGGGGCTGCTGCACAGAGTTAAGGAATGTAGGCAAAAAAAATAAACTACAACGTTGAAGTCTCTCCCTCTGTGTGAGTTGTTATCACAGCTTCTGCTCTCTTTGTTCACATAAATGACTGGCCGCGTGTCTTTTAGTGCATGTGAGCGTGCCCCACTGGTTAGCTCACAGTCCCAGCTCTGCACTGCTCTCATACAACAGTGACAGCATGGAAGCATAGAACCCACGTTCCGGTAAACACCGTTAGCATCGTTAGCTGCGAGCCGTCGGCTCAGGCGTCGCCATGTTGAGAGGCTAGTTAGCTATATGTGCACCTATGGCACTGTGAGGGACTGTTGTAACTAATGCTGGCTAGCTGGTTCCGTCTATCTTGTAGTGGATCGTTGCTTTGCTTCCGTGTTTTCGGTGAGATGTTATCTCAGCTCAGCAGAGGTGAAGCTCTGGAAGTCAGATGAACAGAGTGGAGATTCTCTTTTGTTCAGTCTGCCCGTGACGCCATATAACCACGTAGCTAATGCTAACAACAGCTGCCTGGAGGTATCAGGTTGATGGGAGCAAATGAATGAGTGGGCTGATTTAGTTTCTACTGAAACTGATTATTGAATGGTAGGTCGCCCCCTTCCTGTTGGGGGAGAGAGCCTCTGGAATGACTAAAGGTTTTACCAAAATGCTTTCTTATGTTCAAAGACGCTTCTTTTCAGCAGCATTGTGTTTCACCGCAGAAAAAAAGCAGAAGCAGTAAAAATAAGTAGGTGCAGTGAAACAGCATGACTTCACCACCAAACCCTGCCTGGGTCAGAGCCTGCCAGCCACTGTGCTGCTTTGCACCTGTTATCCTGTACATAAAATGTATTTTCTATGCTGCATACTTTGCACAGAGGCCACATTATTCCACTTAATGTGTTCCACAGCCTGCTGTCCCCTCATGATGGATGGACATACTTTACGCTCAGTGTACTTATAAATAACGGATGTTTTATCATAGTGAATTCAAACCTGAGGAAGTGCACATGAACACCAATGTGTGCTGTATAGGAGGGAAATGTGTTGTAGCACTATGAGCTCAAAGAAGTAATTCATCAGGATTTCATTCATGTCAAATAAGTAACAGTCCTCACATGAATTCTCTTTCATGGTTAAATATATTTGTCCTTCATTGAAACTGACAAAACATCAACTCTTTAAACACTTCTTCAAATGACCTGCCTTGCCATGAGTGCAGCCATCCAATCCAAATCATTCCATTTCATATTGATGCATAAGTGTTTGCTTGTAGTGTCACAGTGACGTGCCCTTCAGATGAGGCAGGCTCGTATTATCACCTCTATTTCCAGAAAAACAAACAGTGGAGAGCAAGACACACAATTTCCATCCCATCCTCTAACCATGTACCCTTGCCAATGTCAGCATGTGTCTTGGTTAAGATGATGGGCGGGGAGAAAGGAAGGGGGGTGAGGACAGGATCAGGAGGCGGGAAGGAGGGAGGAGGCGCACATTGGGGTAATGAGGTTTGGAGGGCTAGAGGTTGGGTACAGTAGAGGGTTAAGTTGCAGATGGCATCCATACGGCAGGATAACCCAGCACACATGCTCGGGGCTCCGACTGGATTTCACACCCCTCTTGATGAGAACCGCCATCCACAAGTGCAGAAAGAATAAGAGACGGAGCGCCGGACACGTATGGTGAGGTCGCAGAGCAACTACTAGGTAGAATTTGCCAAGTAAAACTGGAGAATGCCGTTACAATAATTCACACAAATGCGTGGAATATGGTCATTTTGGCTGACATGAGCCCCAGATATTAGCAAAGGCCTTTGAACTGGACACAGAAATGACAAATTAACCCACTTTTAAAGCAAAACATGCAGACCGCTGAGAAACTGAAAACCACTGTTTGCCAACCAGAGAGCAATTACTGAAGCTGATTTTGTAACTGTAAAATGTCCCGCTCAGCTTATCTTGGTCACAAGAAAAACAGGAATCTAAAGGATCAGTAGTTGTTTGGCTGGGCTATGTTTTAAACCAAATAACAGATGGTCATGCAGTGGGGCTTTTGTCTGTAACAATAGGGAAACAACCTTGTAACTAGCTGGTCAAAGAGTTTTTCTGTTTCTCATTTTTTAAATAAAGGATGGTCAGTGGAGTCTATAATGTCAATTACTGGATAGTATAAATGTTCATCTGGTGTCAGTGCAAGTTGTTCTTGAAGCAGCGTATCACATGATGTGCTGGATGAGCTTCATTTGAGTCAATAGTTGAGGACCGTGTGAAGCCTCTGAGGAGATTAAAGCATTAAGCTTGGTTTATGCTCGATGCATTGTCCCTGGAACACGTATCAAAAGTGATATCATTGGGCCTCCGAAATGAAGGAGTGAAATTATGAACGGATTTTTAGAAAGCTGGCTCAATCATTTTGTAACGCCTCAAAAACAGGAGAACATAAAAATCAACATATGAGTAAATCAATCAAATTGTTAAGATATTCAACCTTTACTTCATTAGAATACGTATGTTGTTCAATTCCTCCTTGCTTTTGAGCAGCAGTATAGCAGAGGTTTGTCTACGGCGTTCTTCTGGTAACACTCGTTGACTTCCTGCTTCTTCACTGAATGTTTTGTTTGAACGCCACCTGGCGTTTCGGAGAATACTGCAACAGATAACGCGCTCATAGCTCACCACGGTGTCTCCTTCAGCATGAACCAAGCTTCACTAAGGACTGTTGCTCTTATTCATTTTGACAGAGCTATGGCCAACGGGGAAACTCCAACACTTGAATGACCAACGGTGTGACTTCATCACTCACTCAGGAAGTCGGGGCCAGACTTTCGTGTTAGTAGTCCAGCCCATCATTTCCACAACAAGGATACAAAGAGGCATCAAAGAAAAACAGAATGTAGACGGACACAAGGTGATGAGAGAAAGCAGGCAAGAATACGTCAGATGTGGGGAGAGAGAGAGGAACAGGCAGCGAACAAAGAGACAAAGCTGTGGTGTGAGGGTGTGTGGAGTTATCGTCCTTATTTGTTTCACCTGCTGCACTCCTTCAGCTCCCACTAATGGCATTCCCACGGGGCCGGAGGGATTCCAGAAAGCACACACTGTACAGGCCCAGTGTGCTGTGTTCACACAGGACACAATGCACCACTGCCAGAGGCTCGCACTGCAACTTCACTCTGCCGGGTCTAACACACAGCCACCATGAACAAGCTGATAGTGTTTATTATTATTTACATTAACTGGGTTTTTAGACTCGCACAGCTGCTTTCTACATCTATATTAAAGTCAGCATGACACATACGTTCAATTCTAGGAAATGTACCGACATCTGAAACAACAACAATCCTTGGTTCTTTGCGTTGCCGAAAAATGACACAAGTTGGAAAGGGCAAAACTGGTGACATTCTTGATATTTCAGCCAGTAATTATTATCAATGGTTATGCCAAAGTTTTAAGACATCCACAGTACCAACTTTATGTACTTAATTGTCAACACAGAAACAGCCGCCCTCCTGGGACCTTTGTGCAGAACGGGGTCTTCAGTTTATACCAAAAAACATTACATCAGCAACAATTCTTGTTAATGACCCAAATCACGGAAGAATGGCCAAACTCGGTCAAGCAATGAATTTCAAAATAAAAAAACTCTGAGAAGGTTGATGATGTCTTGTGTCACTCCTGTCTGCAAAGAACCAGAAGATGAGGCTACAATGACACGATCACATAAACTGGACAGCAGGTAAGTGTTGGCTTTTCATTCCATTTTGGAGCAAAAGACCCAAAATGATTGACTCAAGATAACTAATCTCTTATCAGACCTTTTGTTTCTTCTCCCTATTTTTAAGAGCAAAAAGCAACATAGAAAACATTCAGATACCTCTCATTTTTACACACTTTCACAAGTTGAAATGACAAACTTCCCTGATGGCCGTTAATGCCAGAAGTGACTTGACGACAGGCCAACACTAAACTTGGGTGTTGTCTGGTCTTTGTACTCTCCAAAGTAAAGGGGAAGAGAAACATCACTTTAATAAGCAAGTGTCCATCCTGGGAGAAGGATTCCTCCTCTGTTGCTCCACCTGAAGCTTCTTCCTTTTTTCCCCATTGAAGGGGATTTTAGGGGAGTTTTTAAATGTTCCGATGTGAGGGTCCTGGGACAGAGGACGTCGTATGTTGTATACATTGTAAAGCCCTCTGAGGCAAATTTGTGATATTGGGCTTTATAAATGCCATTGAATTAAATAGTAGAGTTAGTAGAAATGTGACTATGATGCAACATGACTCATGTGATCAGACAATATTACTCTAATAATATCCTAGTTGATACCTGCTTCCATATATCTATATAAGTAAGCAAGTAAGTAAAATGTATTTATAAAGCGTGTTTTTTACCGACATATGTCACAAAGTGCTTAACAGGGCAGAATTACAAACATAAAAAACACAATGTGACCATAGGGCCAATAATTTACATACACAAAAAATACAAAATGAAAACATGGTTTAAAAGCAGGTCTAGGACATGGGTTTTACCCAAACGGCAGTCTAAAGAGGTGAGTTTTGAGCTGATTTCTGAATGCGTTCACAGAATCTGCAAAGTGTAGGGGTGCAGGCAGAGCATTCCATAGCCTTGGTGCTACTGCCTCAAAAGCTCGGTCACCACAAGTTTTAAGGCAAGTGCGTGGGACAGACAGAAGACAGATGAACTTGTACCAGAATGATGGGAAGAGTGGAGAAGGAAAGGAACGGCTCATGATCTGAAACAAACCACATCATCTGTCTAACATGGTGGAGGCAGTGTTATGACATGGGCACCTATGGCTGCCAATGGAACTGGGTCACTGGTGTTCATTGGTGATGTCACAGCTGATAGAAGCAGCAGCATGACTTCTGAGGTGTGTAGGGCTAAACTATCTGCTCAGATTCAGCATAATGCTACAAAACTGATTGGATGGTGCTTCACAGTGCAGATGGATTATGACCCCAAAGATAATGTGAACACAACCCAAGAGCTTCTCGAGGCAAAGAAATGGAATATTCTTCAATTGGCGAAGTCAGTCCCCTGATCTCAACCCGAGTGAGCAAGCTTTTCACTTTCTGAAGATAAAACTGAAGGCAGAAAGACCCACAAACTGAAGGAGGCTGCATTAAAAAGGTCTGGCAAAGCATCTCCAGGGGAAAAAACTCACCGTTTTTGGTGATGTCTATGGGTGCCAGACTTCAGGCAGTCACTGACTGCAAATGATTTTCCTCCAAGTATTACAAATAATGATTATATTCACAATTATGTTAGTTTGTCCAATTACTTTTGAGCCTCTGAAAATGTTCCTAAACGGTTATTGTGATTTTTTGTTTTATCCATTGAATTAAAGCTGAAAGTCCACAATTCAACCACATATTGATTTGTTTCAAATCCATTGGAGTTGTGTAAAGAGGCAAAATTAGAAAAATTGTGTCACAGTCCAAATACCTTTGGCCCTGACTATATGTTGGCCAACTCAAACAGGTACCATGACATGACTGTACCGCTCCACCAGCCGCAGCACCAAGCAGTTGATACAAATCACATCAAGAGTTCCAAAATTCTGTTCCTCCTCCAGACTGAAAGCCTTTCAAACTTCTACTGAGCTATCTGAGGGCCATGGTCCATGCCCCTCACATCACAGTCACAGCCAGCTGTAACATCACTGGTGGGCTTGAACTGCTCTTGAGGCTGGGTGAGGATGACAATAAGCAACAGATAAGTAACATCAACAGATAAGCCCTGAAGTTAAGAGGCGTCCCTGTGTGCTCTGAAGTCTAGGAAGCCTGTTTGATGGCCTTTCAGATTTAGGACAGAGTGAGGAACTAACCATAAAAAGGTAGTTTAGCTTCTTGAAAGCTCTAAACTCTGGATGGAGATGTAGTTGGATTTGACATGTAGTTTATTTTACACAGGTCTATGTTACAGAAAAATAAGATATGTGAGGTTCTTGAGGACTTTCAACAACATGCAGGTAAGCAAGATTCAGTGGAGAGCCTGGTCAACTCTGCCTCAGTGTACAAACCTTCACATGAATGTAACCACAGCTCATCTCATCAGCACCAACAGGCTGATACTACTGTATTTAGACATGAAGCTCGCTTTATACCCACCCAGCACTGACAGCAAATCCTCTGTGTGTGTTTAATAAATGGCAGCAGTTAGGTACGATGGCTTAGTCTAAAGTCACCTAATGACTATATTATGAGCCGCAGCATTAAGAGGGATTAATACTAATCTTGGCTGTTCCAGTTTACCTTGGGCTGAGGGGGTGGCTGCTTTTAAGGGTTCCCCTGGCCAGTAGCTAGTCAGCCACTTCCCAAACAAGGCAAACTTACATTACAATGTTGCTTTTGCATGCTGATCACTGCCAAAGGCCTGGCCGATGATCCATCTCCAGGACTACCTGCTGTTTAGCTGGTCCGGAGCACATACACATTAATAAAGAGCCTCCCCGACATATAGCACCTCAGCCTGTGCTCTGTATGGCTGGGATCAACACCCAAATAAACAGAATGCGAGGCTGAGCATACACAGCTGAAAGCCTCAAGGTCCACTCGGTGACCACTCCTGAGCCACACGAGCTATCCTCATTCTACCAGCAGAATGAAAGCTGATACCAACTACAGAGTAGCAAGTAAATGTAGGAACGTAAAAATTTATATTATAATAAAAATATTAATAATAAAAAAAACAGGGGAAAAACGGCAGTACAGTAGAGTCCTTTTTGTCCCACAATTGATGTCACAAGACACATTTGTATTAAATTCATACAAACTGCTGATAGTGACCACGTCTGTCCCGGTCAAATTGATTGATTATTTTGGACAAATTCTTTTGTTTTTCATGACAATAAATAGTATTAATTTCACTGAGTCCATTTCAGTATTTGTCGTGGCGTAGGAGCCGGGTTAGGACACATTTGGGGCTCGTGCCTCTTGTTCCTCTTTGTGCTGGGACTTCTAGGTAAGATTGGAGAATGTGTACTTCTGTGCTTCAGATTGAGCTCTGGCACGCGTGTGTCAATGCACTGGATCTTTTTTTTTTTTATGTCACATGCATTTCACAACAGCTCTTTCCAGAGAACACACGCATGCGCAAGCCTTAGTGTCACGTAAGCTCTCCATATGAAACAGGTCGCCCTCTCCATGGCAACACATGGTGACTTTCAAACAACATAGGCTTACGGGGGACATTTCTGACGACTGATGCCACACAGGCTCCATGGCGGGGTGACATTAAAGCCTATCAGGTTTATCCCCACTGGGGCACTGAATTGCCCCGCTCAGGAGTGGTTGGAGATGTCCCGGGCTGGCTTAGCAGACCAAGGCGACAAATGTCATAAATGACTCCCCTGTGTGCCTGCATGTCTGCCATACTAGAAACAGCTTTAGGGAAACTTGGGGGCCACAGGCCTGGATCTAATCAAGCATAGTGCCAGAGGTCTGTCCGTCCGGCCGGTCACCCCCCCCCCCCCCCCTCCCCTAACAGTCATACCTATAGATAAAGGAGGTGTCAGCAAGAAATTGACCAGGCATTTTGTTTCGTTTGCTTTTTTCATTTGTACATCTACATACAAATTCTAACAACATTGGTAGATAAGTTACTAACAAGCTTTCCGACAGTGCAGCCTTCTCCTTTGCGAGATCCAAGTTTCCTCGTTCTTCTCAGCGTGTCAACTCGAGGAGGAGGCTGAGTGCTTGAAGAGGGGGGAAAAATGAGCCACTTCACTGCTGTTCACATGGCAGCTCACTTTCACTGACGTATAAAGTGCACTTCCCCAGGGCTTGCTGTTTGTCATAAAACATCTCTCAGCACATAATTTAACCAAACTTGAGAGGCAAAAAGGAAAAAAATGGAATACAAACATCATTTAGTAAAGGGGTGTTGGAGTCTAATACTGAGGCTGTTTGCCAGGAGTGCAGTAATTCTAAACCATCCTGCAGTAAGTGGCTCCTCACAGACACTGTGGGGTAATGTTAGACAGCTGAGCAAATGGGATGGGATCCAGGGAGTGCATTATCTTTATGAATTCAGGACTCAATTTTACACTGAAAGTGACAGGGACGTAGGTGTTCGTAAACACATTGTCTCGTGGTCCGCTCTCACAAAAGAATGTTGAAGAGCATAAAATGAACAGTGTACAGCAGGCTTCACTGCGCCTTCATGTGTTCTCATTTAACCTCTGCCTGCAGTATCACGGAGTGAAAAGAGAAACTCAGCGGCATCGCTACTTCACTAAATCATTGGTGTCGTATAAAAAAAACTTTAGAGTGAACAGATACCCAACAGTATTTGGTTTCCAGTTATTTTGGCATACACTACAGACTTCCAAGGATTAGATCCAAACCACAAAATGGTGGGCCTCACACTCTTCAATGGCCTACACTACAAAAAGTGTCAACATCATAAATGTCCGAGAATTACACTGGATTGGGATAAAGACTCAAAATAATGTGTAATACAAAACTGGCAAATGTGCAACGCTCATGCTATTCCTGTTATTTTTGTTTGCCGTTAGCGCTTTCAAAACATGTAGACAAGTTATTTTCCATAAAGTTGGTTTCTGCAGTGCAATGTGTCTCCCTCACAGCGAGCTCGTTCTGCACACGCAAGGCTGCGCCTATCCAATCCGACTGGCATCACGGCCATGGAATGCTGAAGTCCACATTTTTCCCATTCAGCAAGGAAAAACGGCCTTTCAAAGCCAATCAGCTAGAAATGTTGCTTTGTTTTTATTTTCGACTGAACTTCCTGGAACCTATTATGGAGCTGTCAGGGATGTATATTTAGCTATGGCAACACAGGGCCTCCTCGCCCCCTTGCGCCACTGGTCATGTCACCTCTGATAAACAGAAAAACAATTGGTTATCCCTTTTGTCACCTTTAAAGAAAATGGCATGGGTAGTGTGTCTGTGGGCGTAAGTGACAAATGCCGTCTGTGTGGCTAAACACAGTCGATGGATGTAGGATATATATTGCATATACGTACTATAATCACACCTTGACTTAATCCACTGGATTCTTCAGAAATGACTTTCTTCTAATTCACAGATACCGTGATAATATAACAAAACTATCACATCTGATGAGATTCTCTTACAATCTGTCCAACAATGGCCACATAGATCCATTCAGAGGCAACCGGCTCGACTGATTTAGCATCTATACAGCTGTAGCCTATATCGGGGGTCCACTGGCAGTACAGGGGTGGGGAATAGTCACAATAGCTCATAGCCTAACAACTTCTAGCAAAGAAATGGTCATGTTGGCACCTGTGATGCTGTAATAGCCTTTGGAAAGAAAACCAAACTGAAGGTGGAAATGAAAATGGTTATGGTTGTTACAGGCTCACAATGGCAATGTTCACCATGTGGACCATGTTAGTTTAGTGTATTAGTACATTTGCTGACATGTGAGTTGGCAGTAAACACACTACAGCTGAAGCTGATGGTAATGTCACTAAGTTAGAGTACACGGCTAAAAGGTGAAGAGCTCACCACAAGCCACCAACAACAGTGTTGGGCTGTGAGGAAATGTAGTCACCAATGACTTCCTGCTGGCCACCGACGCAGGTCTCTCATCCATCTTAAATCTCCTCGACCTTAGCTCCGCCTTCAACAGAGTGGACCACAATGTCAGCCTTATGAAACACTATGTTGACGTTCATTCGGCTCTGCATTGGTTCAGCTCTTATCTGTCCCTTCTCTGTTTTGCTCGGAGATGCCTCCTCCTCTCATGCTCCTCTCTTTTGTGGGGTCCCCCAGGGATCTATTTTGGGTCCCCTCCTATGCTACCCCTAGGGCAAATCATATACACATCATATCAATTTTATGCAACTTAGTGTCTCAATAAAGCCTGATACACCAGTGTATCCTGTATTATGTCCGATCTCTCTGAAATGACTTGGATGTGCAAACATGTCCTGCAGTTGAACTAGCAGCATTAACATTATCTCATCTTACCTAATGATGTTAAAAAAAGAGGCCAGAAACCTTGGTGTACTTTTTCCTCAACTTGTCACTAAAGGTGACAGCTGTGGAACTCCCTCTTTTAAATCTCTTATTAAAACTCAATTAGTTGTAATATTTATAATTATTTTATCTTCTTATATATCTTGGTTTTGGATTCTACTTCCTTTTATTATTTGTTTTTACTATAAAGAACTTCATAACTTTGTTTTGAAAGGTGCTGTATGTGGGTATTTGAAACTGGCCTAAAACTACTTTTTCCATACACAAACCCTGTGAAATCCTAAAGCTTGGTATTTGGGCCAATCCTTACATAATTAAAATGGATCCATATTGGCCAAAATAAAGCTGATCAAAGTGTTTCAGCACTGCTCTCCTTTACGACAGCCAGCCTCGATTTTCGAGTCAGACTTTTTTTTCAGCACTGACGGCTATGCCATCGATAGACTACCGAGTCTTGATTCCTAAAGATTAACGTAAGAAATACGGTTCCGTTTTCTCTAAATGTACTGCAGCCAACATACCGGTATTTTTGGACAGCAATGCATTCGTTGTTTACATAATGTACAGAGAAAATATGACATACCGGTGTCTTTGGGAAAGCAGGATTATGTTACAGTTCTATTCTTTCCCCGTCATCTCAGACTCGGCAGTGGCCATGGTGTCTCAGAGTGCAGCTGCAGTTTACTGGGAAGTTAAGCAATGTTTTTCTTTATGTTTTTGTCTTTGCGGGGCTGGAGAAAATTCCAAGCCTACTGACTTCGAAGGTCAAAATCAAAATCAGATCAATTTAGTGGATTCCATTTCGAATTGAAACTGTGACAACCCTATTGCTAATAAATCTCTCCTCTCTCTATATAGGAAAGAGCAGTGCGCAACACATTCAGATAGCTGGTCTCATGTTTAGGCAGCGCTGACTGTCACTTTCACTGGTTAAAATGACAAACATCACTGGAGGCAGATCACATCAGCGGTCAGTAATAATGTTAAAAAATAATGATAATTCACTGAGTAACCCTTGTTAGCTGTCTGCAAGCCAGTATCTGTGCTCATCAAAGTTCATTTGTGAGGAATGAACCTCTTTAACACCACTTTGTGGTTCACAGACCTTCAACAGACTGATACTTCTTCCCTTTAGCGGATTAACTCAATTTTGGGAGTCAGAATCTAAGCTTATCATTTTGGAACTAGGACCTTCAGTATTTGGATAAGGTAGCTCGTGAAAAGTAAGCTGAGAAAGATGTAGTAGTCCACAGCTGTTATGTGGCAGATCAACATTTAGGTAAATAGAAGTATTGGATCGGACAGATTTGCATTTACCCAATATCAAAGGACTCACATTTGGATCGGTCTATCCTAATAAAGTAGAATAAAAGATTTTTTTTTTTGTATCATTACAATTGAACCCATTAGGTTCATTACAATTCAAAAGGTCTCAAAAAGCTGAATCAGTGGACTATCTAGGGGTCATGAATGTTTATTTTTAGATATTCCACTCAGGACGGAAGTGGTGTATGGGCTGACTAAGTGAGAAAAGACACTCAGATGATTCTGACTGTCACCATCTTATGCATATTCATTTTATGTTCACTGTAATATTGCAAGATTATAATATTATATAGATGGAGGCTTCAAATAAGCCCAGTTGGCTTTTTGTCTCTTCCTGCAGTGTGATATTATTTAACTGTGTTAGGTTTGTTTATTTTGATTCTATTGTTTAAATTGTGCAAAATAAATAAACTAAACGAAACTGGCTTTTATAGACCAGCTTGGGCTCTCTTTTGGCCTAGCTGTAGTGCACCACAGTGTAGTTTTCTTTTCTTTAACCTGCCTTTGGAGTTGCTAAGGACAGACACAATGCTCTGCAACAGAATTTGTTTTCTATGGGAAACATCCATTACTTCATGTATGTTGATATCAGTGTGGGAACCATCCAAATATGTCCAGTCCGAATACTTGATAGTCAATGAGCAAACTGTTCTCACTACTTCAACTGTGTAACATTAAATCACAATTCCTTCCTTTATTATGTCAATAAATTACTGACTTATCCTTTTCTGAAAATGAACAGCCGCTGTATGAAAGAGTACAGACGTTACAGTATCAGAAGTCGTTGTGTACTCTGTTTTCTCAGAGTAAACACAGTATGAAGCCCAGACCAATACATCTGTCTTGTTGAGTTGAGAGGAATCTGTGCTTTGAGCCCTGGATTAGTTTGACCTATCATTGACTTCAACATTGATGCCCAGAAGTTCAGAAGTTCATTCTCCCTTGACCTCTGCGTCTGCCTGCCTGCCTGCCCCCCCCCCCCCCCCCCGCCCCCTTTGATCACTCATAACCTGCCCAGCTCCTGCCAGTTTAAGAGGAATACTTAGAGTTAAAAACCAACATAGACATATGTGCATAGCTGGGATGGCTGCTAGCTGCCTCATGCACACAGGCGCTGGACAGACTTGGAGTGTGGCCGTCTCACACAGGGATCATCAAGCACAATGGACAAATCTGATATTCACTACATTGTTATCGGCGCTTTCTGTAGCTCTAGTCTAGCGTCTTGATTTTTTAATTAGAATATTATTTTCAATACAAATTCTAATCTTAATATTAAAATGAAGGTAGAGCCTGTAGTGCCTTTTTGTATTTGCATCAGGAAGAATGTAAACAGTAGTGAACAATTCTCTGGGTAACATGGCCGACATCCAAGCATCAAAATAAATGAAAATGTAATTCAACATCAGCGATGTCCATCACCTGTGAGTGACTATGTTTGAGCACTAAGCATGATTGAAAATAGAGTCCTGTGATCTTGGATACATTTATCAATGGTACCATTTTACCATTGATAAATGTATTCATATCGAAACAGTAGCCTAATGTTGATATTTAGCCTTTCTAAAGCTATCACCAGGACACTGCTCCTATGGACCTGGATATTTAGATTTAGTCTACATGTTATCACTCACACTAAAGAGATTAGCAGAAGAGTTATTTTCAAATTCCTATAAACAGTATTATTAATAGGCTGATAATTAATCCAAAATAGGCTGGATCATGATATATTGGGAGAGAACCAAGCAACTCTATGTAAAATCAGACATTCAGCACCCCCATATAGCCAGAATGGAACGATTCTGTGATTCAGAATTCATTTTGCCACCAATGGGATAATTCAACTGTGTCGAGTCAGGCTCATTCCATTGAAACTTAAAATCTTTGAAATAATAATTATTCCATTTTAAAATGTAATAATGATTCAAATGTGATGAGCAGATACAGTGCAAAGTTGTGATTATCTGAGGCATTAGCATCATTAGATAGAGATGGTTTCCTGTTGTCTGCTATATGAGATGTTGTGCCAAACAGTAGACGGATAGGATTTTGTGTTTAGGGTCTTACAAATGGGAACTCTATTGTGAAAATTGAGCCAAAGCATCATGACCTACGTTTGCTCTGGTTTATGCTTGTTTAGCAAAGGAGATGCACTTATGACTTCTGGTGACTAGCAGTTCTCTTGAATACCGATGTTGAATACACTTATTGTAAGTCGCTTTGGATAGAAGCGTCTGCTAAATGACTGTAATGTAATGTACGTGCCGAATATACACTCACCACTTTATTAGGTACACCTTGCTAGTACTGGGTTGGACCCCTTTTGCCTTCAAAACTGCCTTAATTCTTCGTAGCATAGATTCAACAAGGTGTTGGAAGCATTCCTCACAGATTTTGGTCCATATTGACACGATAGCATCACGCAGTTGCTGCAGATTTGTCGGCTGCACATCCATGATGCCAATCTCCCGTTCCACCATATTCCAAAGGTGCTCTATTGGATTGAGATGTGGTGACTGTGGAGGCCATTGGAGTACAGTGAACTCATTGTCATGTTCAAGAAACCAGTTTGAGATGATTTGAGCTTTGTGACATGCTGCATTATCCTGCTGGAAGTAGCCATCAGAAGATGGGTCACTGTGGTCATAAAGGGATGGACATGGTCAGCAACATTACTCAGGTAGGCCGTGGTGTTTAAACGATGCTCAATTGGTACTAAGAGGCCCAAAGTGTGCCAAGAAGATATCCCCCCCACCATTACACCACCAGCAGCCTGAACCGTTGATACAAGGCAGGATGGATCCATGCTTTCATGTTGTTTACGCCAAATTCTGACCCGACCATCTGAATGTCGCAGCTGAAATCAAGACTCATCAGACCAGGCAATGTTTGTAATCTTCTATTGTCACATGTTGGTGAGCCTGTGAGCCTGTAGCCTCAGTTTCCTGTTCTGAGCTGACAGGAGTGGCCCCCGGTGTGGTCTTCTGCTGCTGTAGCCCGTCTGCTTCAAGGTTCCACGTGTTGTGCGTTCAGAGATGGGATTCTGCATACTTTGGTTGTAACGAGTGGTTATTTGAGTTACTGTTGCCTTTCTATCATCTCCAACAACTCTGCCCATTCTTCTCTGACCTCTGACATCAACAAGGCATTTCGTCCACACAACTGCTGCTCACTGGATGTTTTCTCTTTTTTGGACCGTTCTCTGTAAACCCTAGAGATGGTTATGCGTGAAAATCCCAGATCAGCAGTTTTTGAAATACTCAGACCAGCCCGTCTGGCACCAACAACCATGGTGCGTTCAAAGTCACTTAAATCTCTTTTCTTCCCCATTCTGATGCTCGCTTTGAACTTCAGCAAGCCGTCTTCACCACGTCTAGATGCCTAAATGCATTGAGTTGCTGCCATGTGATTGGCTGATTAGCTATTTGTGTTATCAAGCAATTGAACAGGTGTGCCTAATAAAGTGGCCGGTGAGTATATGGTGTTTATATCAAAGGGTAATGGCCGAGAGAGGCAGTGGGTCCAAAGTTGGTCAGACCTCAAAGCTCACTGCTGTTTAGGAAACACTTTGAGTTTCACTGCTACCATATGAACAAAGCTTCCTACTGGTGTTCATACTCAACAGAAAGTCTTCAGCTGTGCACTTATTAAGACGGGCTGACTACTGAAACTTGGGCTGATAAAAACAACATGTGTTTCTACATAACATCTTGCTGAGTAACAAGAATGAATTCCCTGCACATAAAATGAACAAACTGATTTGTGAATAAAATATTCATAATCTTCTCCAGTCTGAGCACATACACAAAGCAAAAATAATTCATATTTCAACTGGAAATCCTTTGACCTCAGATTTCTACAACCCTTGTCTCTGTGAAGTCCAAAGCTGTGAAACAACAGTGGGCCAGCGAACAGGGAGTGAACATGGTCATACATATCGGCGGGTCTATTTTGCTTGCAGAGCAATCAACACCTTCTTTTTGTCCCAGGTTGTTAGCATGTCTCGTCGTCAGCTGCACTGGGCCACACCGGCCGGCTCGGCTCCCTCCCCTGATCCCACCCTATTTAAGAAGGGGTGCATCAACAGGTTTAAAGCACTCCTGCTGAATGTGTCACCTCTTTTTCATTCAATATTTGTGCTGTGAAATATGGCCAGTTGTTTAATCGCCCCTCAAACATGGCCATCAGCAGGACTGTCCTCCTCTACCCGCCAGTCACCCTCCCACCATCCTTCAACAAGACATTTCTGACCCATGTCACCTTTACGGCACACACTCATTTCAAAGCCCCAGCTGCAGCCCAGAAATAGGACGGCTTTTTTTAATTCTGGGTGTTCACTCAAGAGGCGAGTGCTTTGTGCCAGTGTCCTGTTCCAAACTCCAACAGGAGGGGGATGACAACCCAATGGATGTTGTGCAGAGTTTGTCAAGTGACTTCACTCGAATCAGCCTAGCCATGTTCAGTAAGCCTGCATGTCGTCAGTGTTCATTTCAGCAACTAAAACTATGCCGGAAAATATTTGACAACCTTTTTCTAGAATAAAATGTACCTTTGATCATAAAAACTATGGCTATATGTATTACTATTTTTCATTATTATTTCAGTCAATGAAGGGAAACTGAATAACAATTTGAAAGACAAAAATGATCGGGTTGACACCCTCTGGTCGGTTGTCAGTCAAATATCTCATTGGTCGGACAATTGCTGGTGTTACTTCAATAAGAAGAAAAGTGCTTCTTGATCCATTATCTCTTTAATGACGGGGTGATGGTTTTGCTGCTATTCAACAATAAGGAATTATATTACTATTAGGCTACATCTTCGAGCGCTGCACATTTAAGAGAGGGTCGCAACGCTCAGTGTCCTTGTCTCTCAGTCCTCTATGATGCTTATAGTTGGAGGAGCAGAATCCGATGAATAACACACATTCTGTACTGTTTGGCTCTCAAAGCAGGTCGACTGGGTGCGGCGGATATTTATAAAAGCCGGACCCACACATCACTTCATGATAGGCTTTGAACATATCAGAATCCGCATATTTCAATGTTTGGTTTAATGAATAGCCTCATTGTTTTGTTTATGATGTAACTTCAGGTGCGTGCAGGTCAGCTTAGATTGTTGCTAACATTTCAGTACAAAACAATTAGGTTAGAAATACTTGAATATGTGGCAAAATGCTTTTTGTTTTTTTATGAATCATTTTGGCTACCAGTTAAAATGTCAATCCTGCAGATTTTCTATCAATGTAGTAGTGAACAACACATCTTTGTAGACATCAATGAACACGTCATATTGATCCACCTTGGACCTCCTTGGAAATGAGATTCAAAATGTCATTGGGATTAAATAAAAGGCTAAATAAAGGCTAAATAAAAATAAATAAATAAAACATACAAAACATAAACAACAACATGAAGTAACAAGATAAACAGAAAAAATGCCTGGAAGAAACAGCTACAATCTGCTAAAATAAATGATACAACTACACTGAGCGAAATTCTGCTCCAAATAAAAAGCACTACTTAGTGATGAGAAACTAACATGAAATACATTGGAAGTCCAGCACAAGAGAACATGTATGGAACTGTGAGAATCCCAGCTTGAGAGCAATGCGCGATGCAATGCTTAGCTAATTGGATATGTGTATTACAATGTCCGTGGTCACAGCACCCTTATGGGGCATGAAATAACAAGCAGCTGTGTGTGTCAAGAGACTCCACATGTGTGTGTGCTCGGTGTGTCTGCCTGTGTGTGTGGGAGGGATGGTTGCTGAGAGGTTTATTAACCCAGTCCATCAAGGCAGTGTGGGATTCACACTGAGACACCGAAGGCTTAAGCATGTGAGCGCCACACAAGCAAGACGGTGCCTCTCCAAAATACTAATATGGGCCCTTATTTTCTACCACAACAACCACCACACACACACACACACACACACACACACACACACACACACACACACACACACACACACACACACACACACACACACACACACACACACACACACACTGGACTGTGTGCTTTGATCTGACCAGCTTTGCTGTTCTACTCTGGAGATTATAAATGGCATCCTCGATTCTTTAGCATTGACTGTGATTCACACTGCAGAACATTGTATGTTTATGGTAATGATCAGCAGGGTGGTGTGAAGCCCACTTTACAGGACTTTACCCTGTATAACTGTCAATATGGAATTACAGGAATACGGATTTAAAAGACCTATTTTAGTCCGTTCTCACAAACATATTGTACAACCACCAGCATGACGACATACCAGACATCAGAATGGTCGCGACGCCATTAACTAGCCATGACTTATGCACTGTCCACATAATACAGCTCCCTGACAAGTCAAACCACAGCTCTGTGACATTAGCATGCCTAGCCATATGTATTGGGTTGTGTTCCAGCAATACACTGCTACGCTAAGCTACACAAACAAAGTGGCTTACACGCTAGCATGGCTAGCAAGATTCAAGTTTTTTTTTCAATACCAAAATTAAATGTACAGCATGAACCTTTGTTAAGTCCAAAGACTGGCAACTCAAGCTAGTTTTAGCTTGTATCACGATACTGTTATTTCAATTCTGTTTCCAAAATTGTTAATAAAGGTAAAACATTTTAGCCTACTGGTTTACAGCAAGATGGGGGATGTACAATGTTGTTTGTACTTGTTCCTGTTGTGGGGACAATGTACAAGATGGACGGACAGACGGACATAGTCGTCTAGTCCTTGAGAATATAAGGACATTTTCTGTCACCATATGTCCCGTATGCTCACAATCCACGGATTGAAAACATTGAATTGGGAAACAATGAAACTTGGACTCCATACAAAATCAAGCAAACAGCAGTGAGCCAACGTCTCACTTTAAAGGAAAACAATGCTAGAGCAGCAGACGGATATTGCTGAATTGTCATGTTACTGATAACTCTTGAAAAACAGTGACGACGACCTGAATTACCACAGAGGCTTAGATTAAAAATAATGTCAAAATAATTATTTCACCAACTGCAAAATGCGTATACTACTCAAACAAGGCACACAAAAAAGAAATAATAATAATAATCAAAATAATCCAGATGCTCACTAACTGTCTTCATTGGAGGCTAAACTTAGAGACGCACTCATTTGTACATTGAAAACGGACACTTGGCATCTTCAGCGATTGTCAATACCAGCTTGTAGTCGATCTTGTGCGGCCAATCACTATGTCACCACGTGCAGACCACCAGCCTGTTTTTAGAGCAGACCTCCGGTGATGAGCGGGGGCTAGCGGTGTTGATGCATCTCAGACCCTTCATCAATACCCCCTGCTACATAAACGCTCAGAGCTCAGTGTGAGTAATTAAAGCAACAGTTAACTCAAAGCTCCCTAGCACTGCAGTAAGCTGCAGTGAGGTGGGTGTGGGTTGGGCTGTTTCGTGCTGAACCCCAATTACCACCTCATAAGAATATGCTTAACAGAACATTAAAACAGAATCCACGCTGTGCAGAGGAACACACTAAATCTTCACCATCGAGTCACAGCTGACAGCACAGAGAAGGTCTAGACCTGAACTGATTCGTGACTCAGTGGGCCAGGCCTGGAAAAGAGAAATGGCCAGCTAAACACAAGTCCAAAGGGGTCTGAATATGTAGCTAGAAGGTAAAACTACGACAAGTGCGGTGGTCAAAGTTGAAGCGTGAATGATAACAGGCAGTTTAGTGTGTTTTCTCTTCCGTGGAACCAAATCTAACAAGTGAGAGTTCTGCCTGGAAACTTGTAGCGGTGCTATCCAGCAATATTTGATAGATTGGCATGAGAGTCGGTCACATTATGGTGAGCTCAAATTAAATGATGGATCTGTAAGACCCACCCGATGTTTCAAATCAGCTGCAACAGCAAGAGAGACAGAGTTGTGTGTAAGACGAGGACGGTGTGTCGGCACTGCTCCACCATTGTAGCAGAATGTGAATGAAACACATCAAACATGCGAATACATCACTCAGATGTGCCCATCATGTGGAGGAGGAAGAAGCAACCAGTATTTAGTATTTTCAAGTTTCATAGCATTAGAGATGCTATCCAGTTTTATAGCCTGTTGTGAACCGTTGCTTTTTGGGAATGTGTTTGTACAGTGTAATACACAAGTGTTGCTTATTCTTATGATGAAAATGTTCTGCTAAAGTTGCCAGTGGGCTCAATGTTACTTCCATGCTACTCCACCATCCAGCAGGAGGACTGTGTCCGTCTTTGACACTTGCATAATAAATTAAAGGGAACATATCCTTTTTATTATATCCCTCATTTTTATTGACTGTACCAAACTCCCACCAACCCGTGACTCCTCTACGGTACTGAAGCCTCTGAGTGGGTTTTGTACAATCACAAGTTGAGCAGTAAATTGTGTCGATGCAACTAGGTTAAATAGTTTCACCAGTGACTTAGTTTAGATGGTGACAAGAACCACTGGGGATTGACTGACCAATCAAATATCCTAAATAAAAAAATGTAAAATGGCGAGGAAACTGGTGTTTGGTTGCTGGAGGCTTTAGTGTGTGTGTCCATGCCCTGGCCCAGCCTGCCCTCCCCCTCCTCTCTCAGTGCTCATGGGGGCTAGTTTGTTTTGCTCACATCTTGCCCACTGTTCCTGTCAGCACATCCATATCCTCCGCGGCACCCTGGACCCTCTCTTCCATCTAGCCCTCAGCTCTCTGTCCGTGCCTGAGCCCGATCCCCCTCCCACCCAACAGACACCCCAGCCGGCATGATTAATAGCCCTCTGCTGGGACGCTCCATCCACTCAGCACATTGTTGAGAGCCTCTGAAACAGTACAACAGTTGCATCCCCTCTTCACACTGGGCCTAAGCCCTGCCTGTCAGTCCCCGGTTAGGGCACTGTTAACTGGCCAGATTTACAGCTACTAACCAGTACTAGGTGGCAGCCTGTCTGGGGAGGGGGAGATACTCCTATTAATCATAGCTCTTTTGATGGGGGCTGTTACAGCCGGTAGGCCGAAGGCTTGCACTGTATAACACCTGTATAATCCACGGCGCCTCCATCAACCATCAATCAAAACTGCACACCAATGCAGCTAGTATTTATATTCTCTGTGATGTGATACCATGCCATGGCATTTAGCTTGATTCATTAAAGAGTAACAGGTGACCTGAATCCTGCTCAGGTGACTCTGCAGTCAGTCCAATTCACTAGAACATCTCCAATAACAGTGATTTAAAAAGGTTTGCTTTTCATTTAATAACAGTGCTACATTTTTAGTCAAATCAATTAGTCAGTCGACCGAAAATGAATCACCAACATTTCCGATAGTTAAATGATTCATTCTTTCAGTAATCAACATTTGGTGCTAGTTCCCTCCTAAATGTGAGGCGCTGCTGCTTTTCCTTGTTTCATATGGTCACCTTGAGCTCTGAGAACTTTAGACGGGAATGGTGATGATTTTTTTTCACAACTTTCCTACATTTTATAGACAAAACAAGAAAAAATAATCGTTAAATGAATTATTAGCCAAATTAATCATTGGTTGAGGCCTATTTCATAACAGTGGAAAAATCATGCAGTCCAAGATTAATATCATTTAGTAATAGATAAAACAAACATTGGCACATCACTAGAGCAACAGTAAAACAGACTAAAACAGACTCCCATAATGGGTACAATAGTTTCAAGGCATACTGACATCTTGTAAACTCAAGTGCAACAAATTTAAAATGAAAAGCTAAGCATGTGCAAAATGCTTGCCTTTCATACCTGATGGTGATTGTAATCAAGTCCTTTAATGTTGACAGTTTTTAGGTTTTGCAACATTCTCACTGTGTACCAGGCTTCTTACACTAGACTAAACTGGGACACACTCAGGTCTACCATCAGCATGAATGAGACACTGACAGAACGGTCCTCAGACAATGTGATGAAGCATAACTGTCAATTCATCTGAAATGAGAAAGAGCCTATAGAAAAAAAGAAGAGCAAGCAGCACATCTTTAGCCACTATGACTAAATTGAGGTCAAACATGAATGACTTCAGGGAGATTTATTTCTTAAAACTGGCATCACCAGGGTAAAATCAGACAATCTGTAAGACAAAACTACACATAGGAAGACCAGTCTGCACAATAACTCAAAGCCTTGACAATGACATAACTTGGCTAACGTTATACTATGTTAAAATAAATATTTTTTTTAATTATTGTCATTGACTAAGCTTTATTTTAGAGCTCAAACAATTAATCGGTCCCTAAATTGACAGAAATTCCAATAACCAATGAAGCATTCAAGTAATTCTTCCAAGCAAAAATACGGGCAGTTCAAGGCTTTTAAATGCAACGGAAGAATTGCTGCTTTTCTTTGTCTTCTAAGATAAGACGCTGAACATCTTTGGCATTTAGACAATTTGCAATTTTGCAATTTGAAGCCATCAACAGGAAGCGTGAACAGCATGTTTCATTATTTTATGAACCCAATGAATAATCAAGAAGATGAAACCAAGCAGATTACGCAATATTGTAAAGAAATCATCAGTTGCATATTTTCCTCTGTGCATTCACAAATGTTATAGCATGAATGTATGTAGGTGCTATGCCAAGCCAACGTGAAGCCGAGGTAGATCTGACAAGACATTGAAGTGACAGTTTATTGTCTTCTGACCATGTCATAAAAATAACAGACAGCAGGACACAGAATTTAACCCGTGATCTCATGCTTAAAGCTACGGGACACCGGGGCCACGCGGCCGACATGTGAAGAATTGCCGTGAGGCAGATTCTCCTTGCTCAGAATGCCTTCATGAGTAAACATATTTGCATAAGTGGCTGAGCGACATGAATTATGGTTCCTCTTCTTCAGCTTTTGCCAGCTGCCTTCTGCTGGTTCAATTGGGAGTGATATATGTGTGAAGATCAGGTGGCCGTGAAGAGGAAGGGAGGGGTGAGAGGGTAAAAGGCCACAACCAGATCCCAAATGCTGGGGCCGCAACCCCCGGAGGCCCGCCAGCGCCCGCCTGCCCACAGCTGGGGACCAAGACGACACACACTCAGGCTTGACCTTGAAATAACACCGACATAGACGGCATGTGTGCATTCCCTCTCGATGACTGACATGACGGTAAAATGTGATGAATTAGTGAGGTTGTCAGTAATGGATGGATTAGGCTGTGTGAAAACAAAAGGAAACATGTATCATTATACTGGTGCCACTGAGCACCTTCACTTCATTGCAACAGATTAAATCAACCAATGAGTTCATACAATGGCCGTCACATGTTGGGGCCTCAAACTACGTGGTTACAAATAGATTCTTTTTGTCAGAATTTTACTATTCCATGCCAATTGAGCTCTGTTTCTACTTTGCTTTGGAGAAAGCAGGATAATTGTTGTAAAGGTCAGCTGGAGAGTAATCAAATCATCCTCCACAATGTTCTTTCTGCAAATCCACGGCCATGCCCCCTGATATCTACCTCTGGTGCTGTGCTGGTGATTCGAGTCAATTAGAGGTGTGCTTGTGAATTTCGTTAGTGTTTGGATGAAAAGAAGAAAGCTGTCAGTCAAAAGGCCACTCTGGCTTTGTATCTGGGGGGCTGCAAGGGGCTCTAAACCTGTATTTGTATGAATAAAAATGAAGGGATTTAGGAGAAGACTGTTTCTTCTGCAGACTTGTCAAAAATCTGACCTTCGCTGCAGCAGAGGGGGTTGATGGGAGAGGAGGGTTGAAGGAAAGAATGGAAGCTTTTTGAAAAAAGCTGAGGCTCAGTGACTCCTGGATAAAAAGGTGCAACTGAAAAAAGAAATAGGTGAGCAGGAGAGGAAATCAAATGTATGTCATACTGAAAGGCTGTTCTCCAGGCTCTCTACTCTCTGAGGTATAGCCCAGCAATGGAATAAAGCCACAGAATTATTCAACAAGAGATTGAGACAGATTTGTCTGTGTGATGACAATCCTGTACGGGAGAGACCTCCTGTCAATGTCACATAAGAGACAAAGACTCAATCTGCAGCTCAAAACAATGTGGCAGATGTTAGAACGCCAAACACAATAATACTCTCTGTATTTCTGTCTTCTTTTATTTGGTAGTTGATAATGGGAGTTCATGCTATGCAAAGACAAATCAAATCCGTCACTATCAGATGCTTGTTTGAAATTCCAGTGTAGTGCCTGGACCAGACAACACAAGCGACAAGCTAACTATTCATTACTCATGAGGTCATATCACACCACAAGGCTTCTTAGATTTAGGTGATCAAAATAATAATAATCAAACTAATATGAAATTATGAACAGTATATAGACACAACATATGGACTTAAGTAACAAGGCGTAATTATTGATCAATCACGTTGTCTATGTTCAATCGTACGCACAAAAGGTCAGGTACCTAGCTTCATTTAGTGGTGTACATTTTTAAGAGTTCTTGTCGTTCCTCGTTTGGAAAGTTTGAGCGTAAAAATTGTGACACTCAAACTTTGTAATGTATGGTCAGCTAAAAAAAAAAGACAAAAGGAGGACCAGCTTCGGAGACAGACCGTCCCGGCTGGAGCAACTCAAATTCAGCCAGAGCTAACCCTGGAGCTAAATCTCCTAGCGGTGGGGAGCAGGGACCCGTCCTGCCAGCACACCGTTTCTCTCATTCTCTGTAACCAGTGTAACGAAACAAGGTGGAATTAGCACGCTAACGTTAGCTAGCTCACTAGCCAGCCGCTAAATGAGTCAAGTTAAAAGACTTAATGCTTCATCTACACACTGTTGTCACAGCGTAGAAAAGCACATTGGTATCACCAGATAATAAGTCATTTACACTGATTCAGCAGATGTTTCAATGTGCTAATAGTACATTTAATGTCCACAGAAAGGAGAGAGCAGCCTTGTGCTGTTGTGATTGTAATGCTACACAGTGGTTACAGAAAAAGTCAAAATAATAGATGCAGTGTGGAGAGGGCTTTAACATTCTTTTATTTCATTACGTAGACTATCTCAGAATTGGCCTTGAAGATTAGGACTGATTTAAAACAATAGATGGCATTTTAAGAACATATTCAACCATGAAAAACAGATTGTTTATGAATTTGTTAAGAAATGTCAATATTAACACCAGCATTGATGCGTTTCATCAAATTCGTCATATTGTTTAGTTTACAGCTTAAAAAGCACATTTAGTTTTGCAGTTACTCTTTACAGACATGTGGAAAGCACTCAATTCTCTGGGTCTAATGAGGTTAGGGATGGGGCATTAGATATCAGGCTCCATCCAAACCGTCAGAGTTTACCGATTACCCCGACTGACTGAACAAGGTGGAGCTGAAGCATCACAACACATGGCCCACCGTCGGCCCAGCTTCTTCAACTGTGCTCTCATTGTTCAGGAGTCCAGAGCAGAGGACCTTACATTTTTTTCTGCTTCCAGAAAAGAGAGACAAGACTTCCTTTCCCAGAACAATTTATCTCTTTGCTTGACAGGACTCCCCGCTATATTTACCCAACTAAAATTGCAGATGATATACTTCCAGCTGCACTAGTCTCCAGCTCTGTGGCACATGGTCCTGTCAATCACAGTAGTTACAACAGAACAGGAGCGCCAGCACAGTGAGAGCCTCAGCTAGACAGAGAGCGACAGAGGAATATGGAGAGAAGAAATAAGAGGAGAGAGACAGACGGACTGGGAAACCTTGTGGGGACTAATTCATATTTCTTTTGCTGGTTGGCTTTAGTTGTTAGAGACAGCGGAGGAACACACCAGAGTGAATGGAATTACTGGGCTTTCATTAAGCAGACAGCTGGGCCTCAGTGAAGCCTCAAAGCAGCAGCAAAACACAGCCCACCCACAACATGTCCTAACAAAATACTGCTGTGTTTCTGTATGAGAGCTCTATTAGGTTGTTATGCTGCTGCAAAAACAAAACAAATTGATCAGTCTGTCAAGCACAGAATTGAGCTCTTCTGTGGTTATTTAAACTCCATTTTGTCTTTCATCAGGGCATGGATGTAACATTTCAGAGACTGGGTGCACGGGGGATTTGGGCTTAAGGATGCAACAAGGCTTTCAAACATCCTTGACATGGACTCATTACTTCATGCAAATGCCCTAAAAAAGCTGGGGTAAAGAATTGAAATTGATATTCGACTTCCATTCTGGTCAAATACAGTAACTGTAATGGAATCAGTTTAAGTAAAGGTAACAGAGGAACATGGGCCTTTGGTGATATGAGGGCTAAAGGGAAAGGGTTATAGGAGAGGAAAAGGCCAGAGGAGGGTTCACCAGTCCGGTGGATTCCTCCTCAGCCAGCAGTGCCTGTCCATCTCACAGTGGCAGCGACATTCCCTGGAGGAAGGCAGCAGCGGGGGGGGCTCAGGCTGTTCAGCTCCATGTGCTGCATCTTTCCCATTGCTCACAACTTCTACAACTGGAGCTGTGGGAGCTGCCAGGACTCTCATTGCAAAGGCATGACAACATGCAGGATTGTACTCAGAGCCAGCTTGGCTCTCTCAGCAGAACGGGTGCTGTCAGACACCACCGCTGCATATATACACTGTTTCTTCACCCTCATTTCTGTTCACCCCACTTAAGCGCTCAGGGCTGAATACTAGACTACTCCTGAATAGATAAATGAATAAAACCTGGAGTATTGATAAGGTCCGGAGTTAACGGTTCTGCTATCGCTTAAGTTACAGAGCGAGTTGTCCTCGTCTCAAACCTCTTCTCTCTGCTTTACACACACACACACACACACACACACACACACACACACACACACACACACACACACACACACACACACACACACACACACACACACACACACACACACACACACACACACACGATCCAAAGTGTGGCTACGTTCTATATTTCAGTAGATACTGAGAACGCTCGTTGTCACACATGCAATAACACCCTCACAAGTAAGTGAAGTAACACCAGCAGTTTATCACAACATTTGGCCAACAAGCAGAATATAAATGTGCAGAAATGTTCAGTTTTCTACTGTTTGTGGAGCAGCCGTCTATCCTCGTCCACTGCAGCAAGCGTTAGCGATACCATACGGAGTTTGAGCATAACAACAGGCTAATCAATGAAAGCTAATCACTCAGCTAATTGTATTGCTGCTCAAGAAACACTATTTGTTTACATACAATAATAATAATAAAGCCGTGTCGCTTCTTTTCTTAATCAATTTTCACTAAATAACCAAAAACAACCAATAAGAGTATCCGTAAGGAACCGAACCCATAAGCAGCATCGATAAGAGCACTAGTGTTGATAACATCCTAAGGACACCCATCCCTAGTCCTGACCCAGACCCTGGTATAAACTTCCTTTATTGCATCCAATGTGATGAATACATCAGCTAACAGCACTGTCAAAGCCGTTATAGGAGAGTAATACTGTGAGGATCGATTAGGATTAGGACTACGGCTGAAACTAACAATTATTTTCATCATGGATTAATCTGCCAATTATTTTCTTGATTCATTTAATAAGCATTTTGTTTTTAAAAAAGTCAGAAAACAGTAAAATGTCCATCAGAATGTCTAGTTTCGTCCTACTCTTAGCTGAAACAATGTAAAGTGTCATGACTTACCTAAATCTGTGATATATAACATCATAAAGCATAATGACTTAAAGAAACAACGTTGACTCAACATTAGCTGGACCGGGCGGCAACCTCCAGATGTGAAAAGTGAAGCCAATGCAGAAGAGCCTTAAAGCTGCATTCTCTCTCATGGCAGGGCTATTGAGAGGAAGTCCCCATCACGGACACAATGAAAGAGTGTGTGCCATGAACGGATCGGGGAGGTTTCACTTCAGACATTTCATCTTGCTGGATATGGTATTGCATCATTAATGAATTAGACTGAAGATAACTGCTGCTCTGTAGAAAGCATGCCATCTCTGTTTAGCTAGCAAGCATGGTCGTTATCATTTGGCTAGCCGTAAGTGCAAGCCTAGCACAACTATAGGCCATATCTCATTTCTGTTGAAATATTTGTGTGCATATGATTCAAGTCCTGATATCTGCCGATTAATTGGCTATCAGCTTTTTCCTGCTCCAAACTATCTTTATTATATCGGCCTTTACTCATGTATCGACCTCTAACACTGTGTGAAGTATCCCTGAAATCACAGTCTTAAGTCGCTGAGGTTTATTCGAATTATGTGTCACAAGGAAAATTGGAAGACAGTCAGTTTCTACTGTGCAATCTTTGATTAAAAGTGACAGAATCCAACTTAATGTATGTTCTGTATTTTTGCAGATTGAGGGTGCTTTCAAACCTGACCTCCTTTGTGCTGTTGGGTTCATTTTGTCTCGGCTGGTGTGAAAGCTATCAGTCAAACTGCTCAAACCGTCCCATCACCTTACACCCACCTACATCAGCCCCACGTACCTTTTATGTTGTTGAGTATTTCCTTGAGATGGCCAAAGCTGTTCAGTAATGGGTCCTGTTCTTCATCCTGGGAAGAGAGAAAAACATGATAAGAACATGATGGGGGTGTGGAATGACATCTCAGACTGCTGTCTGTTCAATCTAGTTCATTACTTTAATGCTCAGTCAGAGGACGTATTGAGAGTGAATGTATGGTAATACCTACAGCACTTTGTTAAAGTGTAAACTCTGATAGTCGGGTTGAAACGGTTAACTTTCACTTCAAATTATAGCAGCCTCTGAAAATTTTGACGTAACAAAGAAATAGTTTTAAAAAAATGAGCAGCATCTCATACTAAACAAACTCACTGCAGATTAGAGCCAATGGGTTTGACCCGGGACATGTATGCTTTTAGAGTACATGCAGCTTTTCAAGAGTATAATTCAACTAACCTAATCAACTTAACATTAAATAAGCAACATTACAAACCTGACAAATACACTATATGAAACCAAATAAATGAGTCTGCACTCATGACTTGATGGGTTTCTTTAACAGACAGCCTTCTTTGATATGTATAGATGTTACTTTGCATCAATGATATTGGATCATCGATTATAGATCCAGATGGATGTATGGTTACACCCCTACTACGTCCATCCAATGTCCAACCTCTTTCCTACAGAGCCCAGAAATAAAAGTGTCAACTCATATTTTAGTCACTTTTTGCAAGTTGATATAAATGTAAGTGATTGTGTTAAAAGGGAATATGATATCATCTCATATCTATCACAGGCCCCTGATTTGAACTGAAATTGTATCTTAGCAGATATCATATGATATCAGCAAATAGTGTACAACATCAAAGGTCAGAGGTTGAGAGAAGGAGTCCCCATGACGCAGCAGACCAGAACAGGAAAACATCCCTTTTCAGTTGGGCGCCCATGTTAATCTAGCTCCGCTCTGCGTCCCAGCAAACAAACATGACGACAGGATCATTTCATCTCAGATATTAATACATTTTTGGTTAACACGAGTAAGTGTGTCGATGAAGTACCGGATTATGTTGAGAAACAAGCATTCTACAAGGGGTATATTCAAATTCAAGCATACTCCTATCCTAACCTTGAAAACATATCCAAACTTTCAAGACTATGTACAAACCCTGTGCTTTACAAACTCAGCTCAGCTTTCACATGCCAGGCATACAGTATGACACCGAGCCTAATTTATGCCTACACGCTTAATGCATGACGATGAAGATGAGTCATGTCGAGAACTGTTGAACACTGTGAGCGGATCTTTTATCCATATTTCAAATGTTTGCAACAAAGCGGACAGTAGATGCAAGACAGTGTTGTTTTTATCATTGTTGGCGAGATTTCCACTCCTGTTTCCTTTATTGACGTTTCCTGCCCCAATTGTCCCATTTTCAGATACTTTGTCCCAATTTCTGTTGAACAACTAGTGGACATTGTGCTTTATTTGAAACCATCCTCTAGTCCAGTTGACGTCATGCCCTCTGAATTTGTATAAGAAGTTGGGATGTGGTTTCCACCTGTCTGCTCACTACAGTGAACACTAACCTTTCTACTGTCTGTGTCGCTGACTATTTCAAAAAACCTGGCCTTGACCCTTACATTCACAATAACTACTGAGCAGTTTCCGAACTTCCATTCACTGCCAAATTCTTGGAAAATATGTTTAATGTCAACCTCTGGGAGCTCTGAGAAACAAGTGTGTTTTTAAGAACTTTCAGTCAGGGTTTGGCAAAAATCACAGCACAGAAACTGCACCTTTCAGAGTCACAAATGATCTTTTAATGAATGCAGATACCGGAGATTGCTCCATTCTCATTTTACTAGACATAAGTGCAGCTTTTGACACAGTGGATTGTGGAGTCTTGAGTGGGTTGGTGTATGTGCTACAGCCTTGCAGTTGTTTTCAGCATGTGTCAGGTTGAAGCTTTTGTGTTTCAATCGGTGACAATGTCTCCTCTTTTAACATGTAGAGTGCCCCAGAGTTCAATTTTAGGACTGATCTTAAGTTCCTTGTATATGCTTCCCTCACCAACCTGTGCCCATCCTGAGGTGCTAAGAAAACCTGCTGGCTGTTCCTAAATCTAGACCTAAGACCAGAGAGGGTTGTGCCTTTGTTGTCCGGTCAACCAAGCTCAGCTGGTGCTTTCTTTTAAAGCACTTCTCAAAGCTCAATTTTATCGGTTAGCCTATGACTTATTTGTGTGTCTTATAAGTGAGTTATCCTATGTTATATAAGCTGCACATATTGCACATTGGACACACAGTTTTCTAACTTTTCTGAAAGTCTTTGGTTTTGTATAATGCATGGCACAATGAGGCAGGTCAATATCCTTGATCATGAGTTATCAGCAGTATAAATCATGAGACCATGTTGCATACGAGGCTTCACAGGAAGCTGCTACAGGACTTGAAAAGCCCTTAAACAAACTTCATGAATTTGTAACAGGTGGACTTCAATCAAGTTCTTGATACGCATAAGTGGTGATCAAAGGAAAATTAACATTGTAAAGAGTTGTTTCTGTATTGGGATTGGACTTCATTTCTACGAATAGGAGGGCAAAACAAAACTATTTTTACAATAACACCACAACAAAATTAGGAAAGAAGCAGCAAAAACCTACATGCTGTCCCTTCTACACCAGCGCTGATTAAAATATGTAATTGGATGTCATAAGTAAACTACATAGAGATGGAATGAGTCAGCGATTATTGTGGCCTTTATATCAATGTAGTAGAAAACATTTCATCATCACAACATCAGATTCATTATAAACAGCTATAAAGTAGCAGTTTGACGTTATTGTAAATCAAGTCGCCAAATTAAAATTTGAAGTTAAGTTTGGCCATACCCGCAATTCAGTTTTTATATCTAAAGTAAATCTAATCTTAACTCAGGTAAAATTATCAAATATAATAATAATAAATATAACTTACCAGTGGAGTGTGGGTATTCCATCTGGAGTTTCTCTTGATCGCTCCAACAACGGTGCCGATTTCCCCCTGGACGATGTAGATATTCTTGTCCACCATGCTGCGTTTCTGAGAGAAAAACAGAGGAGGGGATGCTTGGTTTGTCAGAAACCTTCACAGCTTATATTGCCTCTATATAAACTGTACAGTTACAAAATCATCATGACAAGATATCATGATTCACAGTTGTCAGGTATAAAATGCATTGTTTTTTGAATATATTGTTTTATTACAGTGTTTTTAATGTCGGTAACTCATCCATCTCACAAAACAGATACACCAGTTTGTTTTAAGCATTAAAATCACTCGCAGTCTATATGTTGTGAAATGGTAAATGGACTGTACTTGTATTGTTCTTTTCTAGTCTTCCCACCACTCAAAGCGCTTTAACACTACATGTCATCACCCATTCACACACTGATAGCAGGGGTTATCATGCAAGGTGCCACCTGCCCATCAGGACCCTAACTAATCCTACCGACATGGAGCCGGGGATCGAACCGCCGATCCTCTGATTGAAGGACAACCCTGCTCTACCACCGAGCCACAGTCGCCCACAATACATCTATAATGGCGGATCAAGGTTCCCAACTATGGGCATAATAAGAGCTACAGTGGGCAGAGGGGGGAATGGGATGATCAACTAAATAGGACGAAAACCATTTTCCACTACATAAAAACTATTTTTGTGCATTGAATTCATTATACAGTCATCATAGGTATACCTCAACTATGAGAGACAAAATGAGGAAAAAAAATCCAGAAAATCACATTGTCTGATTTTTAAAGAATTTATTTGCAAATTATGGTGGAAAATAAGTATTTGGTCAATAACAAAAGTTCATCTCAATACTTTGTTATATACCCTTTGTTGGCAATGACAGAGGTCAAACGTTTTCTGTAAGTCTTCACAAGGTTTTCACACACTATTGCTGGTATTTTGGCCCATTCCTCCATGCAGATCTCCTCTAGAGCAGTGATGTTTTGGGGCTGTCGCTGGGCAACACGCACTTTCAACTCCCTCCAAAGATTTTCTATGGGGTTGAGATCTGGAGACTGGCTAGGCCACTCCAGGACCTTGAAATGCTTCTTACGAATCCACTCCTTCGTTGCCCGGGCGGTGTGTTTGGGATCATTGTCATGCTGAAAGACCCAGCCACGTTTCATCTTCAATGCCCTTGCTGATGGAAGGAGGTTTTCACTCAAAATCTCACGATACATGGCCCCGTTCATTCTTTCCTTTACACGGATCAGTCGTCCTGGTCCCTTTGCAGAAAAACAGCCCCAAAGCATGATGTTTCCACCCCCATGCTTCACAGTAGGTATGGTGTTCTTTGGATGCAACTCAGCATTCTTTCTCCTCCAAACACGACTAGTTGAGTTTCTACCAAAAAGTTCTATTTTGGTTTCATCTGACCATATGACATTCTCCCAATCCTCTTCTGGATCATCCAAATGCTCTCTAGCAAACTTCAGACGGGCCTGGACCTGTACTGGCTTGAGCAGGGGGACACGTCTGGCACTGCAGGATTTGAGTCCCTGGCGGCGTAGTGTGTTACTGATGGTAGCCTTTGTTACTTTGGTCCCAGCTCTCTGCAGGTCATTCACTAGGTCCCCCCGTGTGGTTCTGGGATCTTTGCTCACCGTTCTTGTGATCATTTTGACCCCACGGGGTGAGATCTTGCGTGGAGCCCCAGATCGAGGGACATTATCAGTGGTCTTGTAGGTCTTCCATTTTCTAATAATTGCTCCCACAGTTGATTTCTTCACACCAAGCTGCTTACCAATTGCAGATTCAGTCTTCCCAGCCTGGTGCAGGTCTACAATGTTGTTTCTGGTGTCCTTTGACAGCTCTTTGGTCTTGGCCATAGTGGAGTTTGGAGTGTGACTTTGAGGTTGTGGACAGGTGTCTTTTATACTGATAACGAGTTCAAATAGGTGCCATTAATACAGGTAACGAGTGGAGGACAGAGGAGCCTCTTAAAGAAGAAGTTACAGGTCTGTGAAAGCCAGAAATCTTGTTTGTATATAGGTGACCAAATACTTATTTTCCACCATAATTTGCAAATAAATTCTTTAAAAATCAGACAATGTGATTTTCTGGATTTTTTTTCTCATTTTGTCTCTCATAGTTGAGGTATACCTATGATGAAAATTACAGGCCTCTCTCATCTTTTTATGTGGGAGAACTTGCACAATTGGTGGCTGACTAAATACTTTTTTTCCCCACTGTATCAGTCAGCCTGGTAAAGACGGTCTCATCTGCAGCTGTTGTTTCAGATCCTCAGGAGATGTGACGCTGACAGTGTGAGTCAGAGTCCGTTTGGACAAAGGGATTGATGCTTCAGAAGCATTTACATGCCAGCGATGTCAGGTGTGAATTTGAGGTACAAAATGATTACTTAAATTACTACTACTTGACTCAAAGAACATGAGCTTATCTTTACATGTGACAAACATTAGAAAATATCTTTGTTTGGCATAGATCACCGCAAATATCACACCATTATCATTTTAATATGTTTTTCCATGAAAAAAGACCATTCCCTCTAATATCGCAAATCGTATGGCAATTGCAATATCAGTCAAAATAATAGCAATTACATGTCTTTTTTTTCAACGTTTAGCCCTGGATTATTATCAGAAATCTAAATTTTAGCAAACATTACTATGGGGCAGATAATCTAAATATTTGAGAGTGGGTGCGTGAATCAATAATCCAACCAATAAAACAAATCAATGAATGAAACCTTTGAGTCAACCTTACATCAGCTATGTAGAACATATGAGGTACTTAACTAGCTTATACGAAAATACAGAATTTACAAGAGAGACTGGCTGGCTACTATAAATAATGGACTTCAGACCACTGAGCCATCAAGTAAAACCATCTGATATTGTTCCTCATGGCAAACATATTTTTCTAGGCTACAACAATTCCTGTACATACACCGGAATGAATTTTAAGGTATGGATACGCAATCATTTAGATTTAATATTCTAGGAAAATCTGCAAGAAGTATATGAAAATGAAGTCACCAAGCTTAAAGTCAAACTAAGAACTATCAACCTCAAATGGATTAAGAATCTAACAACCAAACAGCACATTTTCATGTGTACCTTGACAATGCCTTAAACCAATAAGGATAACCAAACTAAATCAAAATGACGTGCTGTTCATATTTGACAAGCAGTACACCTCAAAATGGTTGGATTAACCTGCTTCCTTGTGTCATGAAAGCCATGGCAGATAATACTTTTACTTTACAGGAAGATTTAAGAATGTAGAGACGGGTGGCGGGGGCCACTTTCTTTAAAATTCATGGTAAGCAGCCTATTCACAATACTAAGAGGATGGAGGTTTGACAGACGGAGGCCAGGACGTAGAGACATAGTGAGGTGAAAAGACGGTGATATACTGTATACGAGTATTCACTAGGGATTACGTTTTTAAACCACCCCTTCCAATCTGAATCAGTAATATTGAGTCCTGGTCTGATATTATATTTTCTAAAATAATACAGCTGCACAGTGCACACAGCAGTCACAGTAGACTCAGTAAAAACAAGTGAGTAGGTCAAATGTTGGAAAACTAGCCTAAATGGCCTGTGTCAAAATGTACCTTTAAGTGTTTAATATATGTTTTAAAATAACAAAAATAAATCTCTCTTTGTATAAAAGAAATGCTGTCATTGAATTAGTATAACATACAGTCACTGTGTGTTGTCTCACTACAGCTACTCTGTAGTAGGATACAATGAGCAGGTTCTGCAGCGTTCCTTTGGAATGTTAAGACCATTGTGTTGTATGCCTGGCTATACAGAAAAAAATATCTCATTCTCAAAATGTTTTCCAATAAATACATTCTACTCATTTAAACCGTAGACAAAATGCATGTCTCCCATTCCAGATCAGAAGCTTATACTACGATTGAATGAAAGGTCAGGGGATTCAGGGCTCACTACTCTTCAGCAGCATCTATCGCTCTATCCAGATTTAAGTGTTTATGGAACAGTTCATTTTGGAAGGTAATGATTTCTTCCATCTGTCTTTGCAAGAGCTTTTGTGACGACACCGACGGTCAGGCTGGTAATGAACACATGACGACTACACGTTGTTGAGTAATCTCAAGACGTCCTCCCTTCTCTTAGATATTAATGCTAACAACCAGCTGGTTAGCAGCTGGATAGGACAACACTGTGCCTTTAACACTACTAACGATACAGAGACAAACTGGTACCAGAGCTCCAGACATTTCAAACGTGAATCTAACATAGTTATAGGTACACTCTCAATGTATGTTATATAAGTGCAACACAATACAGTCAGACAACAAAGGCAAGTGGTACAGTTAAGTTAGTTAGCTGTCAGGTGAGCTAGGACGATGGTTTGTAGATAGCTAGCTGATTAGATTAACTAAGTTAGCTAAGTCAGTGGCGTCTTTCAAAGGCAGAGCTAACAGGTTCTCTCTCCACCACACTACGAGGTTGAAAGACTGCTGAGTGATGTGGTAGAAACACAAACAGAATAAGAGTACACATAACTACTTACGTTATCTAAATAATATCCATTAACGGACTGAAGAGTTAACACATTACAATATATTAGGGTTAGTTTTGCATATATTACCTGTCAAGAAACCTCACAGCTAACTGCTTAGCTAGCGTGTCAGCTGGCTAAGGATAGGTGTCTTCGGTGTTTGTCCTCTCAGACAACAGTCAAGTATTTCCTTGATTTAAAAAAGAAAACGCCTGTTGACAAATATACAAGTAGACATTTCTGCTTCTCTAGAAATAAATGTATTACCTGTGTGTGGCTGCTATTCCAAAGATGTAGCCCTGCTGTAGCTAATGCTAGCTTAGTCAGGCAAGCTAGCAGGCTAGCCGGCCAACAGTGAATGAAGAAGACCAAAGTTCAATTCAGTACGACAACAGGACAAACTAAAAATGTCGGACATTCCACTGCGTGATAACTTAATATTTCCAAACTCCACCTATGTATGCACTATTCAATAGAATGCCCCATAAGTGAATAAATTGAACACCTTCCTGCAGCTGTCAATCTGGTCTTGGTAAACACACTGACGTGGAAAAGCTCTGCGGTCTCAACCTAGCCTGATGTCAGCCTTTTGATTGACAGGCCACCAAACTCATCGCTTTACGCGTAATATAGGACTTTAGAATACCAGACAATTAAAGTTTTAGGTGTGTTCGCGTTTGTGCAATTTTGTTATCATATAGCCTCTTAGGGATTCACCGAAAGGAAAATATCGCTATGCTACAAAGACATAAGGGCGGGACAAAGGTAGCATGTTCGTTGTGCCGGGTTGATGACGAAAGCACGGTCTGCAGCTCCATTGAAGAGACCAGTCTCACACTAACAGCTGGACTACAACTTTCCCTTTCAGTATCCTTTCACAGACTGTTGGCCGAGTAAAACCGGCAACTTTATGGCATCAACTCAGGTTATAGAAATGTTTTTTAACAATAATTTGATATTCTGTAGATCAAACAATGAATCAATTTATTGAGAAAAATAACCAACCATAATAATCAATGATTAATAGATAACAAATAGTCGTTAGTTGCAGCCCTATTTGGGTTAGACTACAAAACATTTAACATAACCTTGCACACTATATATAGGCCTGTTCACTGGCTGTATGAGTGAAAAATGAGATGTCTTGTTCATCTAAGTACCAAACAAAATCAAACAACTCTAAGCGGCAACAGATTATTTGACACTAATAACCACTCTGTTGAGAAACACATTCCCAGGTGTCTCGAGAAGGTGGATTCACCCATCCAAAACTGTCCCTTTTGCCCTGCATCGAATGGAGAAGACAGATGAGTTCTCGTTTTTTACAAGGATCTCTCTTGTTTTCTTCTTCGAAAGCCATTTCTTAACTGTAATGTGTATACATGCTTAAATAATTTAAGGCTAACATTGAATTTTACAAAATGTATCCAATACTTTCATATAACAAGACAATGAGACAGAATTGAAATCCTGGTTTCCTGTGTCACCGTGGGTTTTCTCCAGGTCCTCCAGCTTCCTTACCCAGAGACCTGCAGGTTAGGTTGATTAGGTTTTTGGTTAACTCTCAAATTGGCCGGAGGTGTGAATGTGAGCGTGAATGTGTCAGCCTTGCTAACTGATGTCCTGTCCAGGACGTACCCCGCCTCTCAGCAGCCCCCCAGCGGCCCTGTAAAGGTAAAATGGTCACAGATGATGGATGGATGGTAGCTGTTACAGTAAAAGACACAGGTTGAGAGGGAAGACCACACATAAGGAACTATTTGGATGAAAACAAATGTGTGCAATTATTTTCTGATTCAAGTTTAGTCTTTTTATATGAGCCTGTAGAAAAGGTTTGCCAAAAAACATTAACTCACACTTCTCAGACTCACAGACAGCTGATGTCTGTTCTTGGGATTTCCAACCGGATGACCAAGCATGGCACAAGGTTTGGTATAACAGAAAAAAGAATCACTAGGTCAGATAATTCACATGAAAGACAATATAAGGTTAACAACAAATTGCACTACCGTACTCCTGAAATAAATTATAAATATTGTGCCAGAAGTGTCACAAGAGATTTATGATCAAGTGGGATCATCATTCAGCACACGAATGAGCAGAGCTGGATGGTTGAGAGCGTTTGGTGCATCTGGAGTTAAGAGAATGTTGCTGCATGAGACCCATTGTCCAAGGAATTGCAAAGAACCTCTTGACAAGTATTTTGGTTGTGAGTGGCCAGCAATAATGTTGTGTAGTACAATGAGCTTAATGATCTTAGTATGCCTATCATGCTTTGTTTATCTGTAAATGACGTATTTCTCCCCTCTGATGCTGCTGATGTTGTGTTTTCAGGCTCCGTTTTGGATCACCTTACACAAATTGCAAAAAAACAAACTATTGTCACTTGAGCGAATGCCATTTTGAATTTCCCTGGTTCCACGAACACTTTTAGTACATCAAAGAGGATATAGAGTGCGATACATGTAAATTGGCTTTTGTTGCAAATTGTGTGAGGTCAAGTTCCATTATTACTGGACTGTAAGGAATATGTCTACTTTGTATTTGTGTTTGCTTTTCGTAGTTTCTATGTTTATTGCTTGCTTGGTATGCTCTGTTAAGTCGTTTCAATAACAAAAAAGAAAGTAGGGGGAAAATGTACTGTCATGCATAAAATGATTTTAGAGAATGTACCAATTTAACAGAGTGACCTGACAATCAGTCGCAAAACAATGGATGTATGTGTTTCCTCTATATTTGGAGGAGAGCTCCATGCACTGCTAAAATCCTAGAATCTCTTATCTCTCAGGGGAATCATGAGCAGCCATTTGCTCAACATCTACACACAAAGTACTGCTCTGTGTTTAAAGCATATGGAGTCTATGAGCGTCAGACCTCTGTTTGTTCTTTGCAAAGTATTTGATCACCTGTAGGATTTGTAATTGCAACATTTCATGAGCCAATATACACATGTCATTTTCAACATGTAGTTACAGTACGTCTAAACCTCTGTGGCAATAAAAACATCCTTTACTTTGTTTGTCATGCACATGTTTTTGCAATGTTAAAACAAGCATACGGTCACAGATGGATTTAATCGTCAGTGCCTAAAGAACCAACTTTTTTCATCAATGAAAGAGCGTCTTTCTACAAAATCATCTTTAATATCCATGAAGTTGTTTTGCATATCCTCAGTTGGTCCACTATATCCCTGTCCAGCTGCATATGAAACAGCTGGATGTCTCTTGATTACATTTCCTTCATCCAAACTGAAAATATTTATGTGAGCTAGTGTCTTTGACGTGAGTCTGTACATCATTAATTACAGACATGAGAATAAGAGCAATGAGTTTCTTTTCATTCTGATCATCTCATTTATCTAAAATCTTAGGATAAAACACCAAAAATGATACATTTGCACCACTCTGCAGGCTCCAGATGAGGGTTCTATGCTTCAGTGAGTGATGCTTATGTCATGTTGCTTTGCCTTGTAATGTAAGTTCATAAATCTGTCCTGTTGTCTGGTAAGAAGGCAAAGAATCAGCATTTTGGCATTTATGAAACATACAAACATAAACTTAAACAATATCATATGCCTTGTGTTGCACAATGATTGTGTCATATTTGGCGAGTATATTCTTGTTTGAAAGATGTGGAACTGATAAATTGAGGCTTGTTTATCACAAGTTCCAACATTCTTGGATATATTTTGGAGCCCTTCTTGAGGCCTGAGGCTATGAAATGGCTATGAAATGTGTACAAGACAGGATATGATAATAGTCTATCCTATCACCAATCAGTAGGAGTGTTTTCCCCATTCAATATTTCCATTTCAATCTTTTCTTCCAATGATATCCTAAATGTTACTGGACATATAACACAGGACCCTCCTATTTAATGTGAATAATGTGTCCAATAGGTTTATGTTGTGGCCAGTTGGGAACAAAACATGGCAACGTAATTGTTAAATGTATCCACAGTAAACTCTGAAATCAAAAGGAAATTTAAAGGAAAACCTGCCAAGCTGCCAAAGTCCAAGCTGCAGAAGTGCTCCAACTGGGAGTCATTTAATATTGTCTCTAGGACAAATACATTTGACTTTTACCTCTGGAACCTGGAAACCATAAATGCATCTCCAGCTATTGCCATACATTTTCATTTTTACACACGTCTTCCTGAGAGCGTTAAACAAAAGAGAGAGAGAGAGAGAGAGAGAGAGAGATTGCTATTTAATGAGCTTTAAAGAAGTTGGTTCAGGACAGCGGTTTCCACCTGGTATCAGTCTTTATGCTAAGCTAGAATAATTTACCCTTTGCTAAGTCCCACCCTTGGACGCAAACTGGCCAATCATAGTGTGCCATCAGCCAGCTCTGACCAGGGTCTGACTACGACACAGCTCTGCTCCAGAGACTCCTATCAGTGGTTTCAGAGTTCCTCAGGCTGGTTCAGTGGATTTGGAACTAATGGTGAAATGTTATCTATTAGTGATACTCATTACACAGAGAGGTTAGAGGGATAAATATTTCTGTGGAGCTAACATTAGCAGAGTATCTTACGGATCATTAGCACCTCTCTAATCTCTCCCACCGATTCCAGTCAAACTAGAACTGTGTACTGGGAGTCAAACTGGAATTTGATGGAGATTTGTACAGCATATGCGGTCTGGTCTTCATCTAGTCACTGTATGTTGGACTACTTGCACTGCTAGCAGCAAGACCAAAGGATGACAATGTAGGATGGTTTGATGGAAGGTCAGCACCTGCAGAACGTCGACCAATTACAATGTTTTAATGATGGTGGTGGAGAGTACAACCAATCTTCACCCCAGCCCCATCACATGGCCCACTTTTACACTTTAAATTGAACGAGTTGTCTCCCGTTCCTCACATTCCTTGTTCTCCTCTATAACATTCAGTATCGCCTCACCTGTAGAATGCTGAACACAGTTTATCAGTGCTGGCATGCAGCGAGGGCTCTTTTACACACACCAGGTGTTCCAGAAAAACAAATACACCTGCATTTGTGTTTTGGTCATTTTCATACCTAATCTGCTCTGTCGGTGGCTTTAGAAAGCCTCAGAGTTCCAGCGTCACAAGCAAAGGTCATTGAAAGATGACAAATGTTAGCGTTGTCGACACTAATATTATATCTCAAAGCCCACAGCTGTGTTAAGAATGTCTAAACACTATTCAAATAAGTGTGTTTCATAGCTTCTTTTGAAACTACAGAACGATTACTCGCTCCCAACATTTCTACCAAACACTTCCACTGCCCTCACAATAAAAGTCCCAGTGAGTTTTCCTTTTTGCTAAAATAAAAGGGCAAAACAGGAAACAAGCACAGTCTTTGAAACAGATATTTCCCCTCGTTATGGCAGTGGTTAAACATTTAGATCTTTTTCAAAAGCATTATTTTTACTAAGATTCTACAGCCATGCTAGCAGCTCTGTGAGGCTGTATACAACGGTTCTGTGAGCTAACATCAGCATGCTAACATGCTCACAATGATACAGTTGACCATCTGTTTACCAAAAAGGGAAATGTTTGACCAATCATTACAATTCATCCTGAAAGGAAGATAAATGTGTTCACCAAATTGAATGGCAATCAATCCAACAGCTGTTGAGACATTTGCTCATCTAGCACTATCTAAACTCAGAGGATTAGCAAAGCCATTCTCATGCCGGTACAAAATGTAATGGCACTCCATCTAATAATAGTTGAGATACTTCAGTCTGACCAAAGTGGCGGACCGACGGACTGACAGACCGACATTGCAGTCAGTTTAGAGATGCAGGCACAGGTTGAGGGGAGAAGGGTGAGAACTCCACATCATTTCCCACAAAGCCTTTCTGCCTCAAACACTACAGTGTAGTGTGGAGGGTGTTTCATTTTTCTTGTATTCCGATGTCAGTCGTATGACGGGGTCAGTGTCCATAAGAACCAATCAGCTTACTCCTATGTTGTATCTAAGTTGCAACTCTTATTGTAGTCTTTCATAAACTTGAGGTGGAATTGTAATCAACACGCAGCTGTGCAACTCATGTTGTAGTGCACATTATAAACTATTCATTAGTCGTTGTTATTCCACTTTTGCCAAATATTAGTATTGAGGCAAAACATATTTCATGCACTGGCTAATTTTTTTGATTTTTTTTTCAGGCTAGTGGAAAGAAAACATCCAAAATACGCATTTCAGAGTTTATTTTACTAGTTTGTCTATTTGCGTCTGTAGATTACTCCTAAATTGACCAATAGTTACCATAAAGTACTGCCTCATTAGCATATTCACCAAAGCAGTTTTCTCTAAATGAGTTTTTTCTCAGACTCTGAGCTCTGAGCTGTATGTAAGAGCTACTGAAGTAGAGATGTGTTTCTCTACTTCAGTAGCTCTTACATACACCAAACTGTACAGTTTCATTCCTCTCTATATTCTAATGGTATGAAGGGATTTGTATTATTCAAATCCGGATTTATACAACAATTTAGTACTAAAAACATGGAGAAAATCGATTGTTATTTATGGCTGTTGACAATATTTTCAGATTTATGGAGTGATACAAAGACATATCCTAAAGTCCCTCTGTAAATACCTTTGACTCTATGTCCACAAAATGAAACATGCATTTTGAGCCTAACTTTGAGCCTCTGGAAATCTATGAAAATCATTGCAAATTTAATACGATAATGCATCATTTGTATATTTAAACCTACATTTTCGGAAAACTTGTAATACAAAAAAAAGTGTCCTGCATCATCTTGTGTCTGTCTCGTAGAAAGGCCCCAAATCAAAGTCAACAAGTCCTTCAACTCAAATGACGACACACATTCTTTGTAACTGCTTAACGACACTTTTAATGATCTGATTGATTGTCCTACCAACGATGACACCGTTTGTCTGTTACATCCATAACCGTTCCAAATCGCTGTTGACAAGTTGTCTTATGACAACACTGTGGTTAATGTTTGGTAATGTTTAGATACAGAAACAACTGTTGGCTTTTGGGAAGGTCATGATTTGGTTTAAAATAAGTTCTGTGGAGGTTAGGGCAGCGTTGTGGATGGGTTAAAATGGGTACTTTGTTGTCCTATAATAATGTCATCTGACTAATAATTACCATGCACAGCCTCAGGGAGAACGAGAGGCGAACTAGAGAGAACTTAGCCCCTTGAAAGTGGTTTTGGGGCTTCTGCTAACAACTGATTCTGTCTTTTGTTTTAGGGCGATCTCATCAAAATCTAGTTTACATTGTGCTCACATGGTGCATATTTCTACATGAACTTGTGTTTATCATAATTATCACAAAGTAGCACAAACTATCATTCCAGCAAAAGAGCACTGGTTAATGGGCTTACTGGGAAAATGAAGGTTGGAGGGTTGGAGGGTTCAGTAGGAGGGTTGGAGGGTTCAGTAGGAGGGTTGGAGGGTTCAGTAGGGGCAGGTTGACCCCTCTGTGTTTAGATCAGTGGTTCAATTTAGCAACATCTCGAATTAAATGATTACTCCCTCAGCTCTCTTCTCCTGTATAAGCTCCATCTTTTTAAGAAGTGTTGAATTGTTTGGGGATCCTTTTGATCTTTTTACCTGGCAGTTCCACTAAAGTTTCAACAGTATTGTATTTATGCACCACTACTGTCCCTCCGTTGTGTATTGGTTTCCTGATTCAGAGAAACACTGCCTCCTAAAATGTATGTTCCAACTAAACTGTATTCTCAAATACATTTCGAGGGAAATGTATTCTCTCTTGGTTCACGGTTGCAGTTTGAAACAGTGTGAAACGTGTGGTTAACATTGTAAATTGAAACAAAACAAAACAAAAAGCTCTACAAAACTACTTGGTTATGTTTAGGCAACACAAGTACTTGGTTCACACTCCACCGGCAGTCAAAGCACCACCTCGACCTCCACAGACTACTACAGCTCATTTGAAAACTGATTTGTGATGCGTCAAGAGCAAATGTAAACCAAGACGAAATATGTTTCCCTTCAAATGTATTTGTATCTGCTTCCTTTCCATGTAATGAAGACACATCTCTAGGCTATAGCTCACTTTATGTCCAAAAGTGTCAAAATGAATACAGGGAACTTTGTTTCTTTCTTGTGTCTTATTTCTCCTGCAGGTGTTTTCTTTTTTCTTAAAATGGATTGTTTTCTAGAGATATCTTTACCATCAAAGTAATTAATAAAATAACAGTAATAAAACAAAACAATGAAATAAAAGAAGCCATAGGTCCCGACCCTTTTGCAGTTCTAACCTACAACAGTGCAGGTAAATAAAAACTACAAGCTGCAGGGAGAAGGAGATGGAGAGAGGAGAGTGTCTGTAGTCAGAGAGCCAAAGGGAGAGGAGGAGAGTGTGTTTGCACTTATTGTGTGTATGCTGCTGTGTGAGCCCCATGTGCGCACAAAGAGAGAGAGAGAGAGAGAGAGAGAGAGAGAGAGAGAGAGAGAGAGAGAGAGAGAGAGAGGGGCCGTCCTTTCTACAGTGGACCTGTCACGCACAATATTTAGCATGAAGTCACCCCCCCTCCCACCCCCACCCCCTCCCTTTACTCTGTGTGGGGGTTCAAGCCTCACAACTCCACAGCCTTCATGTCTGACAGCACATGGGGAAGGAGAAGAAAGAGGAAACTGACTGACTGACGCCTTTTCTGACTTTCTGACGCAACGGGGAACTTTTTGTCCATGTCACCAGCAAACCTGAGGCCAGGACACCCAACAGCCTGTAGCGCAGCTCTTTGCCTTTTCCACGGATTAATTTAACCACACCAGGATTCGATGTAAGTGCAAATAACCGCACTTTTCTCTCTCCTCTCTCTGTTTTCTTTTTTGTTTAATTGTATCTCCCTTAATCCATCCAGCGCTTTTTTATTTGTGCGTAAAAGTTGATAAAATCTAGCCAGGATGTGACTAAAGCAGGGACTTCATTAACTCTTATGATACATTTGGAAGCTTTCCATGATAGCAGCACACTTGTTGTAAAAGTTGAAGCACCAATGATACGCGTTTAATGGCTCTGGATATGGCTTGGACGAAACAGAAAAAGCGCATCGGAACAGCTGGAGTTTACTTAGAGGTGCGCGTCGGAGCGGATGAGAGGCGACACGTCGGCCAACATGACATATTCAGAAGTGTGTGTTGTATCTTCTATGCAGGCCAAATGACCACCGTGATTACACAATAATAAAATATATTTCAAACTGTTAATTCAAAGATGAAAACATCAGGCTGCTGCTGCTGCTCTGAAAGTCCTACAGCTCCACATCCTCCGTCTGTGTGTGTGAGGACCGACGGAGAGACAACTGGGTGAAGCAGAAACGGAATGATCATGTTTACAGTTTGCTGTGTTTTTACTCCACATTTCTAAGACTTCACTTGTGAAATATTTGGGAGGTCAACAATATTTGGAGGAAATGGATAGTGGCAGTTGACTGCCGGGGCCACAGCGCCCGCGGACAGAAAAACAAAGCTGTACGTCCTCAACAAGCAGCCACGCGCGCGCACGCGCCACAAACACAATATCCACTTCAATCTTACTAATGCTTATAATATCTGCATGCAGATATTATATCTGCATGCATGTTGCGTTTATTGTAAAGTTTTCATATTTAAGAGTGACCTATATGATATATTATTTAAAAGTTAATAAATAAATAATAATAAAAAAATAATAATAAAAATAGTAATAATAACAATAACAATAATTATTCATGATGATAATAACAGTAATAATGGTGATAAATGTTAACTTGAATAATCATTTAAATAATAATAATGAAATGGTATAAAACACAAGCTTTTTTCAGAGTTTTCCTCAGAGGGTGGATATTTTGAAAATATGTATATGTCAGTCAAAAATGATTTTAAAAATAGTTTCTTCCTACGGCCCGTTGTTAGGCCGAGGCTAACACATTGTGAAACCTGAATCACATTCTGCATTACTCGGTCAAAATACATGCATGAATAAATAAACTGTAAATGTGGAAATCGAAATGTCAAATAAATAGCGAAGCCCGCAATGCACGAGTCGCTCCAGAATTAATATTTTATACTTACAATATAAAAAGGCCTAATCCGTATTTTAAGGTTCAGGTCACGGGCGTTTTATTAAACAACAGCCTACTTTCGTTTGTTTTTTTTATCAATGCCCACGCTGTTCATTTTATATTAAAAAAATCAAGGGCTTGCAGATTTGCTTTCAAGAACCAGGTCAGGCTACAGCCTCTTTTGCATCTGCTCTCAGGGCAGGACATATGAAAATAAGATTTGTTTAATCGAAGTTCACGTTTGGCCTCAGGGTGGAATGTAAATATATCTTTTAGTGGTTATCACCCGTCCGTGTACCACAGAGGCCGGTCTGAAGGCCACGGCCCGCGGGACTAAGAGGCCAATACCGCAGCGCATCTCTGAGTCACTGCAAACCTGTTATTTAAAATGTATCACGTCAGTTTGTTATCAGACAAAAATCCTCCTTACTGCCTTTAACAGGTTTCATAATGTTATGATCATACCACGGCGTTTAGAACAGCTTAAACGGGCCAGAATGTGCAGCTACAATATGTATTCACATCCATTCCAAATCCATGTTTAATTTCTAAATGTTCAATGCCTTTAAAACTATTAACTGTAAAAGCAAAAACTTACGTATAACTCACGTTCTCATAATTTTATCAGCTAAACTTAACAATCGACATCAACACATCATTTATATTTAACATGTTGAATGATATAAATCTGTTAAAAATATGCTCTCTCTAGTTGAAATCATTTCCTAGCTGAACAAAACGTTGTTATACACTCATGGTCAGTCATAATCAGTGAAATATGCTTCTTGGTCGGCCGTGATGAATTGTTATAGAAAGGCTGTGTGTTAATCACTGTTGTATTGGTTCACACAGACAATTATGTCCCCGCTCTGAGCTGCAGGACGGCCTCGGCCTCTCTCTCTCTCAATCATATGCAAATGGCAGTTATAGGAGGGCAGGAATTAACATCTACAAACATTGGACTGAAATTCCATCTGCCGCCTCTTCGAGGAGGCCCTTAATAAGTTCTCAGACCGCAAAGTGACACACATCTTAATCAACTCTTAATCCCGGGAATTAATTCTCGACGCGTTTATGAATAATTCCCGGGCTAATGCCCGCACTCCGTGGAAATGTGAGCAGTCTGCCGCGCGCACCGCCAGATGGACCCGGCAATATCCCGAAAAATGAGAGGATTTTTGCTCCATTATTATTTTTTTTATTATCAGCACCATATATATATTTTAATGAGATCGGTGTCACCGGGCGACTGCTTATGCAAAGCGCTGCTGCTTATGCAAACTCTCATCTTGCTGTTGATTGGCGTCCATTTCTGAACAGGAGGCCCTGGCGTCCTGGCAGTGTTTGATCTGAGCGTGGAGGCGGCATTACAGCATGTCAGGTGGATGGGGCTGCTGCTGCTGCAGTACCACAAGTGCTCCAGGAAATAAACTGGATCCGTCGGTATCAGGTTTATTTTAGATTTTCATGAACTTGACTCAGGAGGATGTGTTCCCACAGAGGGAAGTGAACAACAGCACAGCAACCATCATAGCATTAGAGCGGCTCAGCGATCCATCTGTCAGCTACTGAGCTCATTAGCTCAGTGATAGCTTGTTGGCCATATTGAGCTCATAGGGAGGGGGAGAAGGGCTCTTGATTTTGGAAATATAATCATGTGGCAACCCTGATTGTATGTGTGTGTGTGTGTGTAGCTGGGTGGGGGTACTGACACCTTGCTCTGGACAAAATGACTTGCTTGCATTACCTGCACGCCCCCTCGCTGCCAAGCCAGCCGGCCTCTCAGCACCACATTGACACCAGGCCGTCTGTCCATCCATCACTGCCACGGCGGATTTAGCCCTCCGGACCGACTCCCATTTACAATTCTGACCAAAATACTGGACCTTGCTAATACTAGACCTGGGCTCTGCTCTCACAAAGGGACAGCTGTTGCTCTGTCAGAGAGCACCCCGACTGAGCTGTTCCACCAGACGCATGGGACCTGTTTGTGGACGGTCTTAGATTTTATAACCCAGAGAAATGGCTCAACGCACATCTATAGCAAAGGTAACGCTGCTTCAAACAAACATGACATGTTCCGCCTCTTCATTTTAAAGAGTTAAATGTTGCATATAAGCCGCTTGTGTGTTTACTTGCTGTATTTGTGCTGAGTTGTTTGACTTTGAACAACGTGAAGGCTTTTTTCAGTTTGAGCTTGTTCAAAAGGACAGAGAGCACGTTGACCTTTCTTCAGAGAAGTCAAAATAATCCTACAGCGAAGGTGATAGCATGACGGCTGGTTATGTTTGCCAAATCTGTAATTCTCCTGTAACATTTTATGAACACGGTGCTCTATCAGATGAGGCTCGCCCAAATGTCAGATCACGGTTGTTGGAAAAACACAAAATGAGACAAATGTAACATCAGCCATTCTCGTAAAATACAAGTGCTTACAGAAAAGCCAACAAATAAATTGAAATCAAATGGTTGGTCACATTTTACATGGTATCCTTTAGAAATCCCAAAACAGATTATTTGCTGTAATTGAGTCATTCAACTAATCAAAAGAGGAAGAAAAGAAAGGATATTTGCGCGGCCATGAACGAGGGGGAACGTGATCTTTCTGACCCACAAATCCATATGAGAGGCTCATTAATCTGAAGCCACAACACAGAAGCAGTGTACTTATGGAGGTAATCTCTCTTCTGGGAGACTTGACCTTATCCTTAGTCTCGCATCTTTTTTCCCAGGGATGCAGCGATGGCCTCTGGCCGACAGCAGAATACCCATTTTCCTGTCTCCTAATCTTTTGTGAAATGCACGGATCGTTCTCACGCACGCTAAATAAAAAACAGATCCAAGTCTTTCTTTAAAGTCTCTGGAAAATGTCACTTGTGTTAGCAGTGACAAATATAAAAACGTGCATTAGGCAACATTTTAAAGAGCCGAGGCGTTGTTTGTCTGGCCGGAAGAAGACGGCAGATGGGTTTCATGGAAGAAGATGTGGACCCACCTATCAGATGTCACAGGTATTCAGTGGTAACAAGGTGCTAAACCTTTAATCAGAATATTCAGGTCGGCTTTAGAGAAGCATTATGTTGCTTTGTCAGCGACTGACACAATGTTAAGAGAGGGTGAGGAAGAGTTTAAGAGAAAGCAGCGATGATGTTGTTCATTTCACAATCGTAGTCTTAGAATATGGGAACAAAATGACAAAGCAACCTCTGATGAGTTCCTCAGACTTTTCAATGCATGTCTTGCTTTCGGTCTGAATTTCCCATAAGAACTGGACTTTTCATATCTCAATCTTTAATGATTTTGTTGTAAAGTTGATCTGTGTTGAGACTCAGTACTGTGTTTGGATATTTTAGTGTTTTAATGACCTGAAGAGGAGTTCACCTTCTGCAGTTGTACACAAACAACATATTGATTCTGATACCGTTGGACTAAAAACCTGCATCTGCATTTAGACAACAGCAGTCAATCAGATTAATTAATCAATTAGATGAATCAGTGAGGTAATTACAACGGGCCCCAGTGCACGTTGTTGTGACGGGGCCTTACCGTGCTTTTAGTTTGAAAGGCTCGATGGCTGACTGGGCTTTCAGGTGTGCTCAGCTCTTTAGTCTTGACAGATGTTGTGCCTAAACTATAGCGTGTATTGTATTGTCTCGTCAAGGTCAACATACATATTACCCAGCAGTCATCATTGCATATCTGTAGATGACAAAAGATAGCTACTGACTATTTAAAAAATATAAGTATGACAGAGATGCATTTGTGTTTTTGAAGGGATCTATAGCAACATGGTACTTGTCCTGACCAATAGATCTTTCTTGAACATTGGTGTTTTTCTGATGTGTATTCTGAGTGGTCCACAAAGGCTGGTATCACAAACCAGCTCTCTCCAAACAATACTGCCTGCTTTATCTCTTCTAACAACCCTGAGATTAATAGAGAATATTTAAAAAAGATAAGATGTATCCCGCTGACGAAAACCTTTTATTCATCCTAAGTGTTTTGAGGATTCAGCCTCGTCTCTGTGACAGTAGAGCAGCTGAAATAAAGTCATATCAACTGTTTCAAATGGTGACAGTGAGTCTGGTTCAAGAGTTCAACAAAAGTTATATAGCGTGTTGTTGTTGGTGGTGCCATGCCATGCTCTGTATCCCCCCCCCATTCTTCAAACCCCAGCAGAGGTCACATGTGACTGGCACACAAAGGGCTGGCATGGTGGAAAACAGGCGGCAGGGAAACTCACTCTCCAGAGGCGAGGAGAGGTGAGGGGGGGGTGACATAAATACGTCTTCCCCAGAAAAGCTAAATGTGCTGCTTCTAAAGCTGGAAGCTCCACCGCTGACGACACACAGAGACGGTTACTGTGGTTAAAGCCCAGCTCAAACTCAGGGTTTGATTCTCAGGAGGTTTATCGCCTTTTTAAATCTTCGATGACATGGATGCATTGTAGTCTTCAGCAGTCTCCTCTCAAACCTGTAGACTTTAGGTTTTACTCACTAATATCCTGAAATGCAAGTTACATAGAGAAGGAGGGTAAAGAGAAAGAGCTTCACTCCTTTTATTCCTCTACTCCCACGTTAGATGTGCTGGTTTGACATTTGCTTCTCTTTTCTTTTACTAAGTCTAATACTTTGCCAGCTGAATAACTTAAATGTGACTTCACAGGTATAAGTAAGTCACATGAGCACCTCCTGAGAACAGACTTTGGATGCTTGTTTTGATGAAACGTGTGAAATGTAATGGAAATATTCAAATTATTTTGACTTTACAAGTAAATCATCCCAAACCTCCCTCAGCTTGGACGGAGTCCAAACATTTTCAAGGTGTCAACTGCTCTCGGATAAATAAACCACCTGCTATTTATGGGCTCCATCGGGCCACAGTTCTATCTCTTCGGCTAGAATTTGGCTTGGAAATGTCATCGTGTATTTTACAGCAATAACTCTATTGCTCTCCCCACGTAGCTCAAAATAGAGTCAGTTCGGGGCAGCTCTTGTTATAGCCGCTTATGTCAGGCTTATGTAAAGGGATCGGGATTACAACCAACCAGGGGTGAATGGAAAGATCAAAGAGAAAATAGAAACAGAACGCACTGCTAAATTAAACAAATACACACAAACCCACATCAAATGGAGCGTCCGCCGATTTAAATACACTGATATTTTCCCCAAATAGGAAACTAAACGGATACGGAGTCTCCAGAGAGAGTAGCTGTCTGAGAGCGACTCGACGAGTTCAGGTGTTCTTCAGCCAAAGACATGTATTTACATCACTCCATCAATCATGATGAAACAGAAGGATTAGAAATGAATACACTAACCCTCACTTTTTTTCTTTGATAAAGACTTCATGATATATGTTGTTGTATGTCCGTCCTTTTAGAATACAAACTGAAAGTTTAAATATTCCACTACGTTGTGTGCCCCCCCCCCATGGAAACAAGAGGAATCAGAGTGAGAGTGTAATGAGGAGTGTAATTCATGCTCGCTGGTAATCATGTAGAGAAATATGATCAGTGTTATTTACACACTGCTTTTTGAAACATATTAGTATGTCATTCTGAATATCAGGTTCATATAGAATACTTTCTTTATGAAGTTATAGGACTATTAAAGAACAATAGGTGAGTAAATGTTATAGAAACTACAACATCACAATGTTAACTTGATATTGTGCACATTGCAGTTAGAATATTACTGTAGTGGTGACAGGGGAACGTTGGAGTTAAGCTATAGGAATGTTGTGACATCATAATTAATTATGATCAATAAAAATGAAAGGTATTAAATTTGCTCATGAATGAGGAACATCACGGCCCGACATTTCCATGATGACTTGGAGGGCTTGTAGCTGCACAGCTGTGAGTCAGTGTGGGAGGATGAAGCCTGACACGTGTCCGTCTGTCTGTGTGTCTGTCTGCAGAAGCTGGTTATGGATTTCAACCTGCTGACGGACAGTGAAGCCCGCAGCCCGGCGCTGTCGCTCTCCGACTCCGGGACCCCGCAGCACGAGCAGGGATGTAAAGGCCAGGACAACAGCGGTCAGTTATCACCGGAGCACCTTCACGTCTGTCTGGACACCATGTCACACACACACACACACACACACACACACACACACACACACACACACACACACACACACACACACACACACACACACACAGCGCGCCACCGGATCACAGCAAGAGGTTTCAAATGAAAGAAAAGAAAACGCTTAAAATCATGAGAGTTACAGATACACTGCAGGTTTCGGGACATCATGCAATAGAAACGACTATGAGACATTCTACAATAATGAGAATAATGATGATAACAATAATAATAACAGTAATAATAATATAATAATAACAATAACAATACAACATAGATACAATAATAATATAATAATAATTATAACAATTATAATTATAATTATAATAATTATTATAATAATAACAATAATCATCATCATATTGGGAGAAGCCTGCTTATTTCTGCACCATCGCTTTAATAAATTATGGATACAAATTGGCTGCAGAACAAACAGATAATAATTATTTCTGCATGCTGGGTCACAGCGAGGAACCAGAAGACAACCGTTCCCGCAATGCGCCGATTAATTTTCATTTTATAGCTGGAGCACAGTTTAATCAGAGCCAACTGATAAAGAGAAAAGATGTGATAAACTATGCAGTGTCGAGCTTGTAAACGGCCCGACGTCCGTGAGTCTGCAGCAGTCTGTGGTCCGGAAGTGAGTCACTTTCTCTGCTGACGGGCTGTGGTCACATTAACGCATTTGACTTTGAATAATAAAATGAATTGCAAAAGAGCGAAAGCTATTTCTCCAGAGAGCATCAGAGTCAGGGCGCTTCAGCCACTTTCAAATGAAGATGTAATAACCTCTCTGTGATGCTTTATGGGCGGATTGAATGAGGAACGAATCCTCCAGCAGCCCAGCGAGAGGACGCAGATGTGAGTATCAGGACCGGCCTGCTGCCTCCAGGACGGAGAGAGAAACACAACAATAGTCATGATTAGACTAAATAATAACTTAACGTCCGCTTATTAGCTTTCATCAGGTCTTCATTCATTATACGGATTTTTGCTTCGCTGTGATCGGCGGTTTAAGTTGTCCTCACGTGATCTATACGTTAACGCGTAGGTCACGCGAGGACAGATATGATCCGCTCTGCCTGTAAACTATACTGTGTTTTTTAAAACGTAGTTAGGCTTCATGTTTTAGCTTGTCATATGTCACATGATCAAATATTATTAATGTTAAATAATCTGCTGGATCTCTCTAACTTCTCCATATAGTGTAAAACATCTTAACCCAGCCATCTGTCTCTATCTCTATCTAGTGGTGTGTGTGTGTGTGCGTGTGTTTATGTGTGTGTAACCCAATCTAATTGCTAAACTGTGTGTGGTTTGAAATGTAGTCCTAACAAACTGTCAAACACAAACTATTTTGGAAAGAAATGTGGTGTAAAATGCTTCGGTGTGTCTCCTGCTGCAGCCACCTTTTTAAGGCCTCTCTCATTTCGCCCTGAAGAATTTATTCTCAAGTAAAACTCATGTGCTGCCTGTAAACCTTTTCTCTAATGGAGCCTGACACTTTTATACAGGGCCTACATGTTGAATTGATGAAATGAAACAAGGCCCAGATGGTGCATGTTGGCACCGACATGAATCCCTTATTGACCGATAACGCTATTAATTAATTTTTGCATTGACCCAAGGAATTAGAAAATCTGGTGACGACCTATAATTATTTAAAATAATGCAATTATTATTTTCAAAAAAATAGTTTACATGTTTTAATAATCAGATCTATATTTTTATAATAAAAGAATCAGATAGATCAATAAACTATGATGCCAATTTCATCTTATAATATGGTTAAACAATTTTGTATTTTGAGACTTCATATGTGTTAATTTAATTCCTTTGAGGATTTCTCCTCCTAAAATGTATACAGCTGTCAGTGTTGTAAATGAAATGTACAAATGTAGTTTTATTTGTTTACTCACAGCTCTGAGTGGTGAAGGGCTATCAAGCGCTTTCACACAGAGGATTCCAGCAAATAGTCATGTCCTGGTCGTTGCATAATGAGCTATTACTACATATTCTCCAGTATTGTTCCAGAGGGAACACTAGTCCTGAATTGTACATGATGGATGCTTTTTAAAGCATTACAATATATTTCTTTAAGTTAATTGTTGCCCTTTGTTCTCCTTTGTAATGAACACAAAATACAACGTTAAATCTGGACTGGTTTAACACACACCAAGCCAAGTCCCCAGGAAGAACAATGGGCTTTGAGGCAAATTGTACTTTGTGGCCAAACTGTGGAATTTCTGGATCGATCACGTGATGTCATGGAACATGTCATCACAAGACTTTTCACATAGACTTACATTGAGAAAGAGAGTATGAACACTTGAATAGGTGTTATTTAAATCATCAGGTCCTAAAAGTTGTAAAATGCACTAATAGCTGAATCCAGAGTTATTGGTCTTATTGGTAAAAGTTATCTCTTCTGTTCATGTGAATGTGAACGAGGCTGTGAAGGAAACGTTAGTGCTGTTTAGCTTCATGGGCCCTCCATGAAGAAGATCATCCAGGTAATTTTTTACTGTCGAATATTCTTTGCGCCACAACGTTCCGGGGAGCGGCCTCCATCGCTGGATTCTCTCTACACATCCGTGCTCCAAGCGGACGGCCGTGCCACAGGCACGGACACGAGGACTATCTCACACCCATGACTGAGTGACCAGAGGGCGGCTCTTTATGAGGAGCTTTCTCTCTTGATAAAAGGTGCTGCTCCTGTAAAACGTGGCTGTGATTTGACTCTGTCAGACTGCTTTTAACAGCTCTGACCTGGAAGGTCCTGCATGTATGTGATAGTCCATATGCAGCCGCTCACTCGTGGAGCTTTTTAATTCTGTGAATATGATCTGAATTTAGCTGTTTTCCAGAAGTTAAAAGCCTGTTGCAATCGTTCCAGATTAAAGCTCTCTGAATGGCTGACCTGGAACGGCTCTGTCATGTCTTCACATTATCAGTCAGATTGCTTCTATTGTTGGTCAGTGCCCCACTCTAAAAAGTTCTGCCCTTTCCTGAGTATTGTGTTATAGACTTTGGCCTTAAGTGACAGCTTACCCAGTGTCAGTTTACTGCCAGATAACAGCCTCTGCCTGGCCCTTATTGGTTTTGCCGGCGGCCCTGTGGAGCCTCTTTTTAAACCCCGCTGATTATTTCGAACAGCTCCGAGAGCTAAGCCCTCGCCAAACAGAGCCCAACTTGCCCCAGTCACAAAAGCCTGATCCGCAGGATTAGCTGGCCAACTAATTTCACTTCTTTCTGTGAGGTCCTCAAATTGCGGCAGTCGGCTCTGGCACAGAGAAGCCCTGGCAGACATAACATGGATGTGTGGTCCTTTAAACTGCGCTGGGGGCCAAATGTAATCACTCACTGCCCCTACACATCTTTGAATGTAATGCAGTGTTTGGAATCATTCTCTCTTGGCTGTGTCACACACTCATGCTTGTCATTTTCCAGCTTGTGGGATGGAGGGATTTCAGATGAGGTTTGATCTGAAAATAATATCCAGTGGGTTTGAGCAGAGATGATGCCGATGCCATCCAGGCTGAAAGGTGACAGAATAAAGTGCTGTTTCACACAAAACTCAATGTGTTAATAGTTCTGCTTCTCTCTGCAGAATTCAGCCAATTAGACTCTACAGGGTTCAAATGATCTGCACCAGAGCTCTGTGTTTAGGGGCCTCCTCCTACACTTAGTGCGATGCATTAAAGGCTTTCAACCTTTTACCACTGCTAACACTTTATCTTACAGGTCCCATAATATCCTAATAATTCCCTAGAGAGGAACTGATATGAAATCTATTACTAATTAGGAAAAATAGATACAATGTTGGAACATGTTCATCTAATTAAGTCCAATTCATCTCTAACCTGCCCAGACTGTCTTTTCCTCAAATCCAAATCCAAAGTCATAGAGTTCAAGAAATGTTTATAAAGTTATAAGATAATATTCAACATTGTTCATTTCAATTTATTTGGTTTAAACTGATTCTGTTTTTTAATGATTAACCTTTAGCAGTTCTTTCCACAACAACAGCTCTAATTTCAACCCAACATCAAGTACATACATTAAATACCAGTTAAGTAATTTATGCAATCAACTTCATATTTGTTCGGGGTGCTCTTAAGACC